>NW_027175189.1:600000-900000 GCF_028021215.1 Eschrichtius robustus
TCGTTGCCTTCCCTCAATATATTTGTGGTCGAGAGTTATAATTTATAACTCTGCAGGTTTGTGAATTGCAGTGCCCCTGAGCTCCATTTTCCAACTCGCTTTCTTGGGAGCTGGCCGCAAAAGCGCAAGATTGCTTCAGGCCCTATTCTGGTTCCGGGGGGCAGGCTGAGACTGTGGTTAATTCTTCTTCCTGATGGGAAAATAGAGTGACCTGTGCCTGTCCCAACACCTAGAGCTAGTCTCTCATTGGTTCCCCCTCTTCCCGTTCATCCTCAGGACAAATTGCCACCTGTACGGAACAGGAGGTTAAAGGTGCTGAGTCTCCAAGGAGGGAGATTGTTAGTAAAGCGGCTGGAATGGCGAACCCGAGCACAAGGGGATGAGAAATGAGGTGCGTTTTAGAAACCTTTCCCGATCACACGGTGTACCATCTTCTGGGTTTCTCGTGCATGTTTTCGATGTAGGAAGATGCCCTTGAACCTGGAGATTTGGGACCTATGGGATGGGTACCACGCAGTATTACTTTAGAGGGTCTGCGTTTGCTCACCCAACCTCACCAAACCTCTCAGCCCCAAGAGTGTCCTCCCTTATGTCTCAATCAGCTGTGGGTCTAGATATGGTCAATCCAGGTGGCATCACAGCCCCTGAAATAATTTTGTAAGAATTTCTCTCTCTTTCATTGTCTTTGTTTCACGGGTTTTTAAAAGTAATTGATTTTTGTAATGGGGTTTAGCTGCTCTTCACTGCTGTGTTTATGCCGCTTTACACCCACTTGACTCACTTACAGAGAGATATCAATACATAGGTTTTAAGATTCTTACTAGTCAGATATGTTCTTGGGCGCTGAATAGGGGGTGTTGAGTCCAGTTCACTGAGCAAGGAGTAGGGCTTGTCTATTACATATTGGGTTTATGGAACGGTATCTGAGCTAATTTGAACCCCGTGTTTTATGCATCACCCACCCTCACCTTTCCCGTTAAGCAGCCATAGTGTGTTTTCTAAACGTGTGACTCTGTTCCGTTTTGTAATTCAGTTCAAGTGTAGCGGTTTTTACATTCCCTCTATAAGTCATACCTTATGACAAGTGTCTTTTTCTGTGTGACTTATTTCACTTAGAATCGTCGTACCTACATCCACTCATAATGCTGCTACAAGCCTTATGACGTTGATTTCATGGCTGAGTGATATTCCATTGTACATAAGGACCACAACTTCTTTATCCATTTTTCTCTTTCCTGGGATATTGAAGGTGTAACGAAGTGGAGGTTCTTGTCAAGAGAGCAGCCCTAAACTTTGGGGCGCCTGTGTCTTGCTGTTTTTTAGTTTTCCCAATTTACAGGCCCATGAGTGGAAGTGCCCTATGCTCTCTAAGCAGAGTTTTTTAGATGTTTCAGGACACACCGTACACTTCTCCAGGGTGGCTGTTCGCAATTTACATCCCGCCCATCAGCGTAGCAAGGCTCCCGTTTCTCCATGGCCTGTCCTGCATTTCTGGTTTTGACACTTTATTCAGCATGGCCCTTTTGACCGATGGGAAGCGAGACTTCTTTGTAGCGCTGATTTGCCTTTCCAGGTTGCTTGGTTGGCCAAAAAGGGCGTATGCGTTTTTTCCTGAATATATTCAGGAAAAAACGCATACGCCCTTTTTGGCCAAGGGCATCATTGTCGAGGTTTGGCCGCTTTTCCTGTGCTTTCAAGGCGATTCGAATCTACCTCCTGAAATCTGTTTCCTGCAATTCTGCCTTGCTTTCAGATCCTCTTCGTTACCTTCCCTCAATATATTTGTGGACGAGAGTTATCATTTATAACTCTGCAGGTTTGTGAATTGCAGTGCCCCTGAGCTCCATTTTCCAACTCGCTTTCTTGGGAGCTGGCCGCAAAAGCGCAGGATTGCTTCAGGCCCTATTCTGGTTCCGGGCGGCAGGCTGAGCCTGTGGTTAATTCTTCTTCCTGATGGGAAAATAGAGTGACCTGTGCCTGTCCCAACACCTAGGGCTAGTCTCTCATTGTTTCCCCCTCTTCCCGTTCATCCTCAGGACAAATTGCAACCTGTACGGAACAGGAGGTTAAAGGTGCTGAGTCTCCAAGGAGGGAGATTGCTAGTAAAGCGGCTGGAATGGCGAACCCGAGCACAAGGGGATGAGAAATGAGGTGCGTTTTAGAAACCTTTCCCGATCACACGGTGTACCATCTTCTGGGTTTCTCGTGCATGTTTTCGATGTAGGAAGATGCCCTTGAACCTGGAGATTTCGGACCCATGGAATGGGTACCACGCAGTATTACTTTAGAGGGTCTGCGTTTGCTCACCCAACCTCACCAAACCTCTCAGCCCCAAGAGTGTCCTCCCTTATGTCTCAATCAGCTGTGGGTCTAGATATAGTCAATCCAGGTGGCATCACAGCCCCTGAAATAATTTTGTAAGAATTTCTCTCTCTTTCATTGTCTTTGTTTCACGGGTTTTTAAAAGTAATTGATTTTTGTAATGGGGTTTAGCTGCTTTTCACTGCTGTGTTTATGCCGCTTTACACCCACTTGACTCACTTACAGAGAGATATCAATACATAGGTTTTAAGATTCTTACTAGTCAGATATGTTCTTGGGCGGTGAATAGGGGGTGTTGAGTCCAGTTCACTGAGCAAGGAGTAGGTCTTGTGTATTACATATTGGGTTTATGGAACGGTATCTGAGCTAATTTGAACCCCGTGTTTTATGCATCACCCCACCTCACCTTACCTGTTAAGCAGCCATAGTGTGTTTTCTAAACGTGTGACTCTGTTCCGTTTTGTAATTCAGTTCAAGTGTAGCGGTTTTTACATTCCCTCTATAAGTGATATCTTATGACAAGTGTATTTTTCTGTGTGACTTATTTCACTTAGAATCGTCGTACCTACATCCACTCATAATGCTGCTACTAGCCTTATGACGTTGATTTCATGGCTGAGTGATATTCCATTGTACATAAGGACCACAACTTCTTTATCCATTTTTCTCTTTCCTGGGATATTGAAGGTGTAACGAAGTGGAGGTTCTTGTCAAGAGAGCAGCCCTAAACTTTGGGGTGCCTGTGTCTTGCTGTTTTTTAGTTTTCCCAATTTACAGGCCCATGAGTGGAAGTGCCCTATGCTCTCTAAGCAGAGTTTTTTAGATGTTTCAGGACACACCGTACACTTCTCCAGGGTGGCTGTTCGCAATTTACATCCCGCCCATCAGTGTAGCAAGGCTCCCGTTTCTCCATGGCCTGTCCTGCATTTCTGGTTTTGACACTTTATTCAGCATGGCCCTTTTGACCGATGGGAAGCGAGACTTCTTTGTAGCGCTGATTTGCCTTTCCAGGTTGCTTGGTTGGCCAAAAAGGGCGTATGCGTTTTTTCCTGAATATATTCAGGAAAAAACGCATACGCCCTTTTTGGCCAAGGGCATCATTGTCGAGGTTTTGCCGCTTTTCCTGTGCTTTCAAGGCGATTCGAATCTACCTCCTGAAATGGGTTTCTTGCAATTCTGCCTTGCTTTCAAATTTTCTTCGTTGCCTTCCCTCAATATATTTGTGGTCGAGAGTTATAATTTATAACTCTGCAGGTTTGTGAATTGCAGTGCCCCTGAGCTCCATTTTCCAACTCGCTTTCTTGGGAGCTGGCCGCAAAAGCGCAAGATTGCTTCAGGCCCTATTCTGGTTCCGGGGGGCAGGCTGAGACTGTGGTTAATTCTTCTTCCTGATGGGAAAATAGAGTGACCTGTGCCTGTCCCAACACCTAGAGCTAGTCTCTCATTGGTTCCACCTCTTCCCGTTCATCCTCAGGACAAATTGCCACCTGTACGGAACAGGAGGTTAAAGGTGCTGAGTCTCCAAGGAGGGAGATTGTTAGTAAAGCGGCTGGAATGGCGAACCCGAGCACAAGGGGATGAGAAATGAGGTGCGTTTTAGAAACCTTTCCCGATCACACGGTGTACCATCTTCTGGGTTTCTCGTGCATGTTTTCGATGTAGGAAGATGCCCTTGAACCTGGAGATTTGGGACCTATGGGATGGGTACCACGCAGTATTACTTTAGAGGGTCTGCGTTTGCTCACCCAACCTCACCAAACCTCTCAGCCCCAAGAGTGTCCTCCCTTATGTCTCAATCAGCTGTGGGTCTAGATATGGTCAATCCAGGTGGCATCACAGCCCCTGAAATAATTTTGTAAGAATTTCTCTCTCTTTCATTGTCTTTGTTTCACGGGTTTTTAAAAGTAATTGATTTTTGTAATGGGGTTTAGCTGCTCTTCACTGCTGTGTTTATGCCGCTTTACACCCACTTGACTCACTTACAGAGAGATATCAATACATAGGTTTTAAGATTCTTACTAGTCAGATATGTTCTTGGGCGCTGAATAGGGGGTGTTGAGTCCAGTTCACTGAGCAAGGAGTAGGGCTTGTCTATTACATATTGGGTTTATGGAACGGTATCTGAGCTAATTTGAACCCCGTGTTTTATGCATCACCCACCCTCACCTTTCCCGTTAAGCAGCCATAGTGTGTTTTCTAAACGTGTGACTCTGTTCCGTTTTGTAATTCAGTTCAAGTGTAGCGGTTTTTACATTCCCTCTATAAGTCATACCTTATGACAAGTGTCTTTTTCTGTGTGACTTATTTCACTTAGAATCGTCGTACCTACATCCACTCATAATGCTGCTACAAGCCTTATGACGTTGATTTCATGGCTGAGTGATATTCCATTGTACATAAGGACCACAACTTCTTTATCCATTTTTCTCTTTCCTGGGATATTGAAGGTGTAACGAAGTGGAGGTTCTTGTCAAGAGAGCAGCCCTAAACTTTGGGGCGCCTGTGTCTTGCTGTTTTTTAGTTTTCCCAATTTACAGGCCCATGAGTGGAAGTGCCCTATGCTCTCTAAGCAGAGTTTTTTAGATGTTTCAGGACACACCGTACACTTCTCCAGGGTGGCTGTTCGCAATTTACATCCCGCCCATCAGCGTAGCAAGGCTCGCGTTTCTCCATGGCCTGTCCTGCATTTCTGGTTTTGACACTTTATTCAGCATGGCCCTTTTGACCGATGGGAAGCGAGACTTCTTTGTAGCGCTGATTTGCCTTTCCAGGTTGCTTGGTTGGCCAAAAAGGGCGTATGCGTTTTTTCCTGAATATATTCAGGAAAAAACGCATACGCCCTTTTTGGCCAAGGGCATCATTGTCGAGGTTTGGCCGCTTTTCCTGTGCTTTCAAGGCGATTCGAATCTACCTCCTGAAATCTGTTTCCTGCAATTCTGCCTTGCTTTCAGATCCTCTTCGTTACCTTCCCTCAATATATTTGTGGACGAGAGTTATCATTTATAACTCTGCAGGTTTGTGAATTGCAGTGCCCCTGAGCTCCATTTTCCAACTCGCTTTCTTGGGAGCTGGCCGCAAATGCGCAGGATTGCTTCAGGCCCTATTCTGGTTCCGGGCGGCAGGCTGAGCCTGTGGTTAATTCTTCTTCCTGATGGGAAAATAGAGTGACCTGTGCCTGTCCCAACACCTAGAGCTAGTCTCTCATTGTTTCCCCCTCTTCCCGTTCATCCTCAGGACAAATTGCAACCTGTACGGAACAGGAGGTTGAAGGTGCTGAGTCTCCAAGGAGGGAGATTGCTAGTAAAGCGGCTGGAATGGCGAACCCGAGCACAAGGGGATGAGAAATGAGGTGCGTTTTAGAAACCTTTCCCGATCACACGGTGTACCATCTTCTGGGTTTCTCGTGCATGTTTTCGATGTAGGAAGATGCCCTTGAACCTGGAGATTTGGGACCCATGGAATGGGTACCACGCAGTATTACTTTAGAGGGTCTGCGTTTGCTCACCCAACCTCACCAAACCTCTCAGCCCCAAGAGTGTCCTCCCTTATGTCTCAATCAGCTGTGGGTCTAGATATAGTCAATCCAGGTGGCATCACAGCCCCTGAAATAATTTTGTAAGAATTTCTCTCTCTTTCATTGTCTTTGTTTCACGGGTTTTTAAAAGTAATTGATTTTTGTAATGGGGTTTAGCTGCTTTTCACTGCTGTGTTTATGCCGCTTTACACCCACTTGACTCACTTACAGAGAGATATCAATACATAGGTTTTAAGATTCTTACTAGTCAGATATGTTCTTGGGCGGTGAATAGGGGGTGTTGAGTCCAGTTCACTGAGCAAGGAGTAGGTCTTGTGTATTACATATTGGGTTTATGGAACGGTATCTGAGCTAATTTGAACCCCGTGTTTTATGCATCACCCCACCTCACCTTACCTGTTAAGCAGCCATAGTGTGTTTTCTAAACGTGTGACTCTGTTCCGTTTTGTAATTCAGTTCAAGTGTAGCGGTTTTTACATTCCCTCTATAAGTGATATCTTATGACAAGTGTATTTTTCTGTGTGACTTATTTAACTTAGAATCGTCGTACCTACATCCACTCATAATGCTGCTACTAGCCTTATGACGTTGATTTCATGGCTGAGTGATATTCCATTGTACATAAGGACCACAACTTCTTTATCCATTTTTCTCTTTCCTGGGATATTGAAGGTGTAACGAAGTGGAGGTTCTTGTCAAGAGAGCAGCCCTAAACTTTGGGGTGCCTGTGTCTTGCTGTTTTTTAGTTTTCCCAATTTACAGGCCCATGAGTGGAAGTGCCCTATGCTCTCTAAGCAGAGTTTTTTAGATGTTTCAGGACACACCGTACACTTCTCCAGGGTGGCTGTTCGCAATTTACATCCCGCCCATCAGTGTAGCAAGGCTCCCGTTTCTCCATGGCCTGTCCTGCATTTCTGGTTTTGACACTTTATTCAGCATGGCCCTTTTGACCGATGGGAAGCGAGACTTCTTTGTAGCGCTGATTTGCCTTTCCAGGTTGCTTGGTTGGCCAAAAAGGGCGTATGCGTTTTTTCCTGAATATATTCAGGAAAAAACGCATACGCCCTTTTTGGCCAAGGGCATCATTGTCGAGGTTTGGCCGCTTTTCCTGTGCTTTCAAGGCGATTCGAATCTACCTCCTGAAATCTGTTTCCTGCAATTCTGCCTTGCTTTCAAATCCTCTTCGTTGCCTTCCCTCAATATATTTGTGGACGAGAGTTATCATTTATAACTCTGCAGGTTTGTGAATTGCAGTGCCCCTGAGCTCCATTTTCCAACTCGCTTTCTTGGGAGCTGGCCACAAAAGCGCAGGATTGCTTCAGGCCCTATTCTGGTTCCGGGCGGCAGGCTGAGCCTGTGGTTAATTCTTCTTCCTGATGGGAAAATACAGTGACCTGTGCCTGTCCCAACACCTAGAGCTAGTCTCTCATTGGTTCCCCCTCTTCCCGTTCATCCTCAGGACAAATTGCCACCTGTACGGAACAGGAGGTTAAAGGTGCTGAGTCTCCAAGGAGGGAGATTGTTAGTAAAGCGGCTGGAATGGCGAACCCGAGCACAAGGGGATGAGAAATGAGGTGCGTTTTAGAAACCTTTCCCGATCACACGGTGTACCATCTTCTGGGTTTCTCGTGCATGTTTTCGATGTAGGAAGATGCCCTTGAACCTGGAGATTTGGGACCTATGGGATGGGTACCACGCAGTATTACTTTAGAGGGTCTGCGTTTGCTCACCCAACCTCACCAAACCTCTCAGCCCCAAGAGTGTCCTCCCTTATGTCTCAATCAGCTGTGGGTCTAGATATGGTCAATCCAGGTGGCATCACAGCCCCTGAAATAATTTTGTAAGAATTTCTCTCTCTTTCATTGTCTTTGTTTCACGGGTTTTTAAAAGTAATTGATTTTTGTAATGGGGTTTAGCTGCTCTTCACTGCTGTGTTTATGCCGCTTTACACCCACTTGACTCACTTACAGAGAGATATCAATACATAGGTTTTAAGATTCTTACTAGTCAGATATGTTCTTGGGCGCTGAATAGGGGGTGTTGAGTCCAGTTCACTGAGCAAGGAGTAGGGCTTGTCTATTACATATTGGGTTTATGGAACGGTATCTGAGCTAATTTGAAACCCGTGTTTTATGCATCACCCACCCTCACCTTTCCCGTTAAGCAGCCATAGTGTGTTTTCTAAACGTGTGACTCTGTTCCGTTTTGTAATTCAGTTCAAGTGTAGCGGTTTTTACATTCCCTCTATAAGTCATACCTTATGACAAGTGTCTTTTTCTGTGTGACTTATTTCACTTAGAATCGTCGTACCTACATCCACTCATAATGCTGCTACAAGCCTTATGACGTTGATTTCATGGCTGAGTGATATTCCATTGTACATAAGGACCACAACTTCTTTATCCATTTTTCTCTTTCCTGGGATATTGAAGGTGTAACGAAGTGGAGGTTCTTGTCAAGAGAGCAGCCCTAAACTTTGGGGCGCCTGTGTCTTGCTGTTTTTTAGTTTTCCCAATTTACAGGCCCATGAGTGGAAGTGCCCTATGCTCTCTAAGCAGAGTTTTTTAGATGTTTCAGGACACACCGTACACTTCTCCAGGGTGGCTGTTCGCAATTTACATCCCGCCCATCAGCGTAGCAAGGCTCCCGTTTCTCCATGGCCTGTCCTGCATTTCTGGTTTTGACACTTTATTCAGCATGGCCCTTTTGACCGATGGGAAGCGAGACTTCTTTGTAGCGCTGATTTGCCTTTCCAGGTTGCTTGGTTGGCCAAAAAGGGCGTATGCGTTTTTTCCTGAATATATTCAGGAAAAAACGCATACGCCCTTTTTGGCCAAGGGCATCATTGTCGAGGTTTGGCCGCTTTTCCTGTGCTTTCAAGGCGATTCGAATCTACCTCCTGAAATCTGTTTCCTGCAATTCTGCCTTGCTTTCAGATCCTCTTCGTTACCTTCCCTCAATATATTTGTGGACGAGAGTTATCATTTATAACTCTGCAGGTTTGTGAATTGCAGTGCCCCTGAGCTCCATTTTCCAACTCGCTTTCTTGGGAGCTGGCCGCAAATGCGCAGGATTGCTTCAGGCCCTATTCTGGTTCCGGGCGGCAGGCTGAGCCTGTGGTTAATTCTTCTTCCTGATGGGAAAATAGAGTGACCTGTGCCTGTCCCAACACCTAGAGCTAGTCTCTCATTGTTTCCCCCTCTTCCCGTTCATCCTCAGGACAAATTGCAACCTGTACGGAACAGGAGGTTAAAGGTGCTGAGTCTCCAAGGAGGGAGATTGCTAGTAAAGCGGCTGGAATGGCGAACCCGAGCACAAGGGGATGAGAAATGAGGTGCGTTTTAGAAACCTTTCCCGATCACACGGTGTACCATCTTCTGGGTTTCTCGTGCATGTTTTCGATGTAGGAAGATGCCCTTGAACCTGGAGATTTGGGACCCATGGAATGGGTACCACGCAGTATTACTTTAGAGGGTCTGCGTTTGCTCACCCAACCTCACCAAACCTCTCAGCCCCAAGAGTGTCCTCCCTTATGTCTCAATCAGCTGTGGGTCTAGATATAGTCAATCCAGGTGGCATCACAGCCCCTGAAATAATTTTGTAAGAATTTCTCTCTCTTTCATTGTCTTTGTTTCACGGGTTTTTAAAAGTAATTGATTTTTGTAATGGGGTTTAGCTGCTTTTCACTGCTGTGTTTATGCCGCTTTACACCCACTTGACTCACTTACAGAGAGATATCAATACATAGGTTTTAAGATTCTTACTAGTCAGATATGTTCTTGGGCGGTGAATAGGGGGTGTTGAGTCCAGTTCACTGAGCAAGGAGTAGGTCTTGTGTATTACATATTGGGTTTATGGAACGGTATCTGAGCTAATTTGAACCCCGTGTTTTATGCATCACCCCACCTCACCTTACCTGTTAAGCAGCCATAGTGTGTTTTCTAAACGTGTGACTCTGTTCCGTTTTGTAATTCAGTTCAAGTGTAGCGGTTTTTACATTCCCTCTATAAGTGATATCTTATGACAAGTGTATTTTTCTGTGTGACTTATTTAACTTAGAATCGTCGTACCTACATCCACTCATAATGCTGCTACTAGCCTTATGACGTTGATTTCATGGCTGAGTGATATTCCATTGTACATAAGGACCACAACTTCTTTATCCATTTTTCTCTTTCCTGGGATATTGAAGGTGTAACGAAGTGGAGGTTCTTGTCAAGAGAGCAGCCCTAAACTTTGGGGTGCCTGTGTCTTGCTGTTTTTTAGTTTTCCCAATTTACAGGCCCATGAGTGGAAGTGCCCTATGCTCTCTAAGCAGAGTTTTTTAGATGTTTCAGGACACACCGTACACTTCTCCAGGGTGGCTGTTCGCAATTTACATCCCGCCCATCAGTGTAGCAAGGCTCCCGTTTCTCCATGGCCTGTCCTGCATTTCTGGTTTTGACACTTTATTCAGCATGGCCCTTTTGACCGATGGGAAGCGAGACTTCTTTGTAGCGCTGATTTGCCTTTCCAGGTTGCTTGGTTGGCCAAAAAGGGCGTATGCGTTTTTTCCTGAATATATTCAGGAAAAAACGCATACGCCCTTTTTGGCCAAGGGCATCATTGTCGAGGTTTGGCCGCTTTTCCTGTGCTTTCAAGGCGATTCGAATCTACCTCCTGAAATCTGTTTCCTGCAATTCTGCCTTGCTTTCAAATCCTCTTCGTTGCCTTCCCTCAATATATTTGTGGACGAGAGTTATCATTTATAACTCTGCAGGTTTGTGAATTGCAGTGCCCCTGAGCTCCATTTTCCAACTCGCTTTCTTGGGAGCTGGCCACAAAAGCGCAGGATTGCTTCAGGCCCTATTCTGGTTCCGGGCGGCAGGCTGAGCCTGTGGTTAATTCTTCTTCCTGATGGGAAAATACAGTGACCTGTGCCTGTCCCAACACCTAGAGCTAGTCTCTCATTGGTTCCCCCTCTTCCCGTTCATCCTCAGGACAAATTGCCACCTGTACGGAACAGGAGGTTAAAGGTGCTGAGTCTCCAAGGAGGGAGATTGTTAGTAAAGCGGCTGGAATGGCGAACCCGAGCACAAGGGGATGAGAAATGAGGTGCGTTTTAGAAACCTTTCCCGATCACACGGTGTACCATCTTCTGGGTTTCTCGTGCATGTTTTCGATGTAGGAAGATGCCCTTGAACCTGGAGATTTGGGACCTATGGGATGGGTACCACGCAGTATTACTTTAGAGGGTCTGCGTTTGCTCACCCAACCTCACCAAACCTCTCAGCCCCAAGAGTGTCCTCCCTTATGTCTCAATCAGCTGTGGGTCTAGATATGGTCAATCCAGGTGGCATCACAGCCCCTGAAATAATTTTGTAAGAATTTCTCTCTCTTTCATTGTCTTTGTTTCACGGGTTTTTAAAAGTAATTGATTTTTGTAATGGGGTTTAGCTGCTCTTCACTGCTGTGTTTATGCCGCTTTACACCCACTTGACTCACTTACAGAGAGATATCAATACATAGGTTTTAAGATTCTTACTAGTCAGATATGTTCTTGGGCGCTGAATAGGGGGTGTTGAGTCCAGTTCACTGAGCAAGGAGTAGGTCTTGTGTATTACATATTGGGTTTATGGAACGGTATCTGAGCTAATTTGAACCCCGTGTTTTATGCATCACCCCACCTCACCTTACCTGTTAAGCAGCCATAGTGTGTTTTCTAAACGTGTGACTCTGTTCCGTTTTGTAATTCAGTTCAAGTGTAGCGGTTTTTACATTCCCTCTATAAGTGATATCTTATGACAAGTGTATTTTTCTGTGTGACTTATTTAACTTAGAATCGTCGTACCTACATCCACTCATAATGCTGCTACTAGCCTTATGACGTTGATTTCATGGCTGAGTGATATTCCATTGTACATAAGGACCACAACTTCTTTATCCATTTTTCTCTTTCCTGGGATATTGAAGGTGTAACGAAGTGGAGGTTCTTGTCAAGAGAGCAGCCCTAAACTTTGGGGTGCCTGTGTCTTGCTGTTTTTTAGTTTTCCCAATTTACAGGCCCATGAGTGGAAGTGCCCTATGCTCTCTAAGCAGAGTTTTTTAGATGTTTCAGGACACACCGTACACTTCTCCAGGGTGGCTGTTCGCAATTTACATCCCGCCCATCAGTGTAGCAAGGCTCCCGTTTCTCCATGGCCTGTCCTGCATTTCTGGTTTTGACACTTTATTCAGCATGGCCCTTTTGACCGATGGGAAGCGAGACTTCTTTGTAGCGCTGATTTGCCTTTCCAGGTTGCTTGGTTGGCCAAAAAGGGCGTATGCGTTTTTTCCTGAATATATTCAGGAAAAAACGCATACGCCCTTTTTGGCCAAGGGCATCATTGTCGAGGTTTGGCCGCTTTTCCTGTGCTTTCAAGGCGATTCGAATCTACCTCCTGAAATCTGTTTCCTGCAATTCTGCCTTGCTTTCAAATCCTCTTCGTTGCCTTCCCTCAATATATTTGTGGACGAGAGTTATCATTTATAACTCTGCAGGTTTGTGAATTGCAGTGCCCCTGAGCTCCATTTTCCAACTCGCTTTCTTGGGAGCTGGCCACAAAAGCGCAGGATTGCTTCAGGCCCTATTCTGGTTCCGGGCGGCAGGCTGAGCCTGTGGTTAATTCTTCTTCCTGATGGGAAAATACAGTGACCTGTGCCTGTCCCAACACCTAGAGCTAGTCTCTCATTGGTTCCCCCTCTTCCCGTTCATCCTCAGGACAAATTGCCACCTGTACGGAACAGGAGGTTAAAGGTGCTGAGTCTCCAAGGAGGGAGATTGTTAGTAAAGCGGCTGGAATGGCGAACCCGAGCACAAGGGGATGAGAAATGAGGTGCGTTTTAGAAACCTTTCCCGATCACACGGTGTACCATCTTCTGGGTTTCTCGTGCATGTTTTCGATGTAGGAAGATGCCCTTGAACCTGGAGATTTGGGACCTATGGGATGGGTACCACGCAGTATTACTTTAGAGGGTCTGCGTTTGCTCACCCAACCTCACCAAACCTCTCAGCCCCAAGAGTGTCCTCCCTTATGTCTCAATCAGCTGTGGGTCTAGATATGGTCAATCCAGGTGGCATCACAGCCCCTGAAATAATTTTGTAAGAATTTCTCTCTCTTTCATTGTCTTTGTTTCACGGGTTTTTAAAAGTAATTGATTTTTGTAATGGGGTTTAGCTGCTCTTCACTGCTGTGTTTATGCCGCTTTACACCCACTTGACTCACTTACAGAGAGATATCAATACATAGGTTTTAAGATTCTTACTAGTCAGATATGTTCTTGGGCGCTGAATAGGGGGTGTTGAGTCCAGTTCACTGAGCAAGGAGTAGGGCTTGTCTATTACATATTGGGTTTATGGAACGGTATCTGAGCTAATTTGAACCCCGTGTTTTATGCATCACCCACCCTCACCTTTCCCGTTAAGCAGCCATAGTGTGTTTTCTAAACGTGTGACTCTGTTCCGTTTTGTAATTCAGTTCAAGTGTAGCGGTTTTTACATTCCCTCTATAAGTCATACCTTATGACAAGTGTCTTTTTCTGTGTGACTTATTTCACTTAGAATCGTCGTACCTACATCCACTCATAATGCTGCTACAAGCCTTATGACGTTGATTTCATGGCTGAGTGATATTCCATTGTACATAAGGACCACAACTTCTTTATCCATTTTTCTCTTTCCTGGGATATTGAAGGTGTAACGAAGTGGAGGTTCTTGTCAAGAGAGCAGCCCTAAACTTTGGGGCGCCTGTGTCTTGCTGTTTTTTAGTTTTCCCAATTTACAGGCCCATGAGTGGAAGTGCCCTATGCTCTCTAAGCAGAGTTTTTTAGATGTTTCAGGACACACCGTACACTTCTCCAGGGTGGCTGTTCGCAATTTACATCCCGCCCATCAGCGTAGCAAGGCTCGCGTTTCTCCATGGCCTGTCCTGCATTTCTGGTTTTGACACTTTATTCAGCATGGCCCTTTTGACCGATGGGAAGCGAGACTTCTTTGTAGCGCTGATTTGCCTTTCCAGGTTGCTTGGTTGGCCAAAAAGGGCGTATGCGTTTTTTCCTGAATATATTCAGGAAAAAACGCATACGCCCTTTTTGGCCAAGGGCATCATTGTCGAGGTTTGGCCGCTTTTCCTGTGCTTTCAAGGCGATTCGAATCTACCTCCTGAAATCTGTTTCCTGCAATTCTGCCTTGCTTTCAGATCCTCTTCGTTACCTTCCCTCAATATATTTGTGGACGAGAGTTATCATTTATAACTCTGCAGGTTTGTGAATTGCAGTGCCCCTGAGCTCCATTTTCCAACTCGCTTTCTTGGGAGCTGGCCGCAAATGCGCAGGATTGCTTCAGGCCCTATTCTGGTTCCGGGCGGCAGGCTGAGCCTGTGGTTAATTCTTCTTCCTGATGGGAAAATAGAGTGACCTGTGCCTGTCCCAACACCTAGAGCTAGTCTCTCATTGTTTCCCCCTCTTCCCGTTCATCCTCAGGACAAATTGCAACCTGTACGGAACAGGAGGTTGAAGGTGCTGAGTCTCCAAGGAGGGAGATTGCTAGTAAAGCGGCTGGAATGGCGAACCCGAGCACAAGGGGATGAGAAATGAGGTGCGTTTTAGAAACCTTTCCCGATCACACGGTGTACCATCTTCTGGGTTTCTCGTGCATGTTTTCGATGTAGGAAGATGCCCTTGAACCTGGAGATTTGGGACCCATGGAATGGGTACCACGCAGTATTACTTTAGAGGGTCTGCGTTTGCTCACCCAACCTCACCAAACCTCTCAGCCCCAAGAGTGTCCTCCCTTATGTCTCAATCAGCTGTGGGTCTAGATATAGTCAATCCAGGTGGCATCACAGCCCCTGAAATAATTTTGTAAGAATTTCTCTCTCTTTCATTGTCTTTGTTTCACGGGTTTTTAAAAGTAATTGATTTTTGTAATGGGGTTTAGCTGCTTTTCACTGCTGTGTTTATGCCGCTTTACACCCACTTGACTCACTTACAGAGAGATATCAATACATAGGTTTTAAGATTCTTACTAGTCAGATATGTTCTTGGGCGCTGAATAGGGGGTGTTGAGTCCAGTTCACTGAGCAAGGAGTAGGGCTTGTCTATTACATATTGGGTTTATGGAACGGTATCTGAGCTAATTTGAACCCCGTGTTTTATGCATCACCCACCCTCACCTTTCCCGTTAAGCAGCCATAGTGTGTTTTCTAAACGTGTGACTCTGTTCCGTTTTGTAATTCAGTTCAAGTGTAGCGGTTTTTACATTCCCTCTATAAGTCATACCTTATGACAAGTGTCTTTTTCTGTGTGACTTATTTCACTTAGAATCGTCGTACCTACATCCACTCATAATGCTGCTACAAGCCTTATGACGTTGATTTCATGGCTGAGTGATATTCCTTTGTACATAAGGACCACAACTTCTTTATCCATTTTTCTCTTTCCTGGGATATTGAAGGTGTAACGAAGTGGAGGTTCTTGTCAAGAGAGCAGCCCTAAACTTTGGGGCGCCTGTGTCTTGCTGTTTTTTAGTTTTCCCAATTTACAGGCCCATGAGTGGAAGTGCCCTATGCTCTCTAAGCAGAGTTTTTTAGATGTTTCAGGACACACCGTACACTTCTCCAGGGTGGCTGTTCGCAATTTACATCCCGCCCATCAGCGTAGCAAGGCTCCCGTTTCTCCATGGCCTGTCCTGCATTTCTGGTTTTGACACTTTATTCAGCATGGCCCTTTTGACCGATGGGAAGCGAGACTTCTTTGTAGCGCTGATTTGCCTTTCCAGGTTGCTTGGTTGGCCAAAAAGGGCGTATGCGTTTTTTCCTGAATATATTCAGGAAAAAACGCATACGCCCTTTTTGGCCAAGGGCATCATTGTCGAGGTTTGGCCGCTTTTCCTGTGCTTTCAAGGCGATTCGAATCTACCTCCTGAAATCTGTTTCCTGCAATTCTGCCTTGCTTTCAGATCCTCTTCGTTACCTTCCCTCAATATATTTGTGGACGAGAGTTATCATTTATAACTCTGCAGGTTTGTGAATTGCAGTGCCCCTGAGCTCCATTTTCCAACTCGCTTTCTTGGGAGCTGGCCGCAAAAGCGCAGGATTGCTTCAGGCCCTATTCTGGTTCCGGGCGGCAGGCTGAGCCTGTGGTTAATTCTTCTTCCTGATGGGAAAATAGAGTGACCTGTGCCTGTCCCAACACCTAGAGCTAGTCTCTCATTGTTTCCCCCTCTTCCCGTTCATCCTCAGGACAAATTGCAACCTGTACGGAACAGGAGGTTAAAGGTGCTGAGTCTCCAAGGAGGGAGATTGCTAGTAAAGCGGCTGGAATGGCGAACCCGAGCACAAGGGGATGAGAAATGAGGAGCGTTTTAGAAACCTTTCCCGATCACACGGTGTACCATCTTCTGGGTTTCTCGTGCATGTTTTCGATGTAGGAAGATGCCCTTGAACCTGGAGATTTGGGACCCATGGAATGGGTACCACGCAGTATTACTTTAGAGGGTCTGCGTTTGCTCACCCAACCTCACCAAACCTCTCAGCCCCAAGAGTGTCCTCCCTTATGTCTCAATCAGCTGTGGGTCTAGATATAGTCAATCCAGGTGGCATCACAGCCCCTGAAATAATTTTGTAAGTATTTCTCTCTCTTTCATTGTCTTTGTTTCACGGGTTTTTAAAAGTAATTGATTTTTGTAATGGGGTTTAGCTGCTTTTCACTGCTGTGTTTATGCCGCTTTACACCCACTTGACTCACTTACAGAGAGATATCAATACATAGGTTTTAAGATTCTTACTAGTCAGATATGTTCTTGGGCGCTGAATAGGGGGTGTTGAGTCCAGTTCACTGAGCAAGGAGTAGGGCTTGTCTATTACATATTGGGTTTATGGAACGGTATCTGAGCTAATTTGAACCCCGTGTTTTATGCATCACCCACCCTCACCTTTCCCGTTAAGCAGCCATAGTGTGTTTTCTAAACGTGTGACTCTGTTCCGTTTTGTAATTCAGTTCAAGTGTAGCGGTTTTTACATTCCCTCTATAAGTCATACCTTATGACAAGTGTCTTTTTCTGTGTGACTTATTTCACTTAGAATCGTCGTACCTACATCCACTCATAATGCTGCTACAAGTCTTATGACGTTGATTTCATGGCTGAGTGATATTCCTTTGTACATAAGGACCACAACTTCTTTATCCATTTTTCTCTTTCCTGGGATATTGAAGGTGTAACGAAGTGGAGGTTCTTGTCAAGAGAGCAGCCCTAAACTTTGGGGCGCCTGTGTCTTGCTGTTTTTTAGTTTTCCCAATTTACAGGCCCATGAGTGGAAGTGCCCTATGCTCTCTAAGCAGAGTTTTTTAGATGTTTCAGGACACACCGTACACTTCTCCAGGGTGGCTGTTCGCAATTTACATCCCGCCCATCAGCGTAGCAAGGCTCCCGTTTCTCCATGGCCTGTCCTGCATTTCTGGTTGTGACACTTTATTCAGCATGGCCCTTTTGACCGATGGGAAGCGAGACTTCTTTGTAGCGCTGATTTGCCTTTCCAGGTTGCTTGGTTGGCCAAAAAGGGCGTATGCGTTTTTTCCTGAATATATTCAGGAAAAAACGCATACGCCCTTTTTGGCCAAGGGCATCATTGTCGAGGTTTGGCCGCTTTTCCTGTGCTTTCAAGGCGATTCGAATCTACCTCCTGAAATCTGTTTCCTGCAATTCTGCCTTGCTTTCAGATCCTCTTCGTTACCTTCCCTCAATATATTTGTGGACGAGAGTTATCATTTATAACTCTGCAGGTTTGTGAATTGCAGTGCCCCTGAGCTCCATTTTCCAACTCGCTTTCTTGGGAGCTGGCCGCAAAAGCGCAGGATTGCTTCAGGCCCTATTCTGGTTCCGGGCGGCAGGCTGAGCCTGTGGTTAATTCTTCTTCCTGATGGGAAAATAGAGTGACCTGTGCCTGTCCCAACACCTAGAGCTAGTCTCTCATTGTTTCCCCCTCTTCCCGTTCATCCTCAGGACAAATTGCAACCTGTACGGAACAGGAGGTTAAAGGTGCTGAGTCTCCAAGGAGGGAGATTGCTAGTAAAGCGGCTGGAATGGCGAACCCGAGCACAAGGGGATGAGAAATGAGGAGCGTTTTAGAAACCTTTCCCGATCACACGGTGTACCATCTTCTGGGTTTCTCGTGCATGTTTTCGATGTAGGAAGATGCCCTTGAACCTGGAGATTTGGGACCCATGGAATGGGTACCACGCAGTATTACTTTAGAGGGTCTGCGTTTGCTCACCCAACCTCACCAAACCTCTCAGCCCCAAGAGTGTCCTCCCTTATGTCTCAATCAGCTGTGGGTCTAGATATAGTCAATCCAGGTGGCATCACAGCCCCTGAAATAATTTTGTAAGAATTTCTCTCTCTTTCATTGTCTTTGTTTCACGGGTTTTTAAAAGTAATTGATTTTTGTAATGGGGTTTAGCTGCTTTTCACTGCTGTGTTTATGCCGCTTTACACCCACTTGACTCACTTACAGAGAGATATCAATACATAGGTTTTAAGATTCTTACTAGTCAGATATGTTCTTGGGCGGTGAATAGGGGGTGTTGAGTCCAGTTCACTGAGCAAGGAGTAGGTCTTGTGTATTACATATTGGGTTTATGGAACGGTATCTGAGCTAATTTGAACCCCGTGTTTTATGCATCACCCCACCTCACCTTACCTGTTAAGCAGCCATCCAGTGTGTTTTCTAACGTGTGACTCTGTTCCGTTTTGTAATTCAGTTCAAGTGTAGCGGTTTTTACATTCCCTCTATAAGTGATATCTTATGACAAGTGTATTTTTCTGTGTGACTTATTTCACTTAGAATCGTCGTACCTACATCCACTCATAATGCTGCTACTAGCCTTATGACGTTGATTTCATGGCTGAGTGATATTCCATTGTACATAAGGACCACAACTTCTTTATCCATTTTTCTCTTTCCTGGGATATTGAAGGTGTAACGAAGTGGAGGTTCTTGTCAAGAGAGCAGCCCTAAACTTTGGGGTGCCTGTGTCTTGCTGTTTTTTAGTTTTCCAATTTACAGGCCCATGAGTGGAAGTGCCCTATGCTCTCTAAGCAGAGTTTTTTAGATGTTTCAGGACACACCGTACACTTCTCCAGGGTGGCTGTTCGCAATTTACATCCCGCCCATCAGTGTAGCAAGGCTCCCGTTTCTCCATGGCCTGTCCTGCATTTCTGGTTTTGACACTTTATTCAGCATGGCCCTTTTGACCGATGGGAAGCGAGACTTCTTTGTAGCGCTGATTTGCCTTTCCAGGTTGCTTGGTTGGCCAAAAAGGGCGTATGCGTTTTTTCCTGAATATATTCAGGAAAAAACGCATACGCCCTTTTTGGCCAAGGGCATCATTGTCGAGGTTTTGCCGCTTTTCCTGTGCTTTCAAGGCGATTCGAATCTACCTCCTGAAATGGGTTTCTTGCAATTCTGCCTTGCTTTCAAATTTTCTTCGTTGCCTTCCCTCAATATATTTGTGGTCGAGAGTTATAATTTATAACTCTGCAGGTTTGTGAATTGCAGTGCCCCTGAGCTCCATTTTCCAACTCGCTTTCTTGGGAGCTGGCCGCAAAAGCGCAAGATTGCTTCAGGCCCTATTCTGGTTCCGGGGGGCAGGCTGAGACTGTGGTTAATTCTTCTTCCTGATGGGAAAATAGAGTGACCTGTGCCTGTCCCAACACCTAGAGCTAGTCTCTCATTGGTTCCCCCTCTTCCGTTCATCCTCAGGACAAATTGCCACCTGTACGGAACAGGAGGTTAAAGGTGCTGAGTCTCCAAGGAGGGAGATTGTTAGTAAAGCGGCTGGAATGGCGAACCCGAGCACAAGGGGATGAGAAATGAGGTGCGTTTTAGAAACCTTTCCCGATCACACGGTGTACCATCTTCTGGGTTTCTCGTGCATGTTTTCGATGTAGGAAGATGCCCTTGAACCTGGAGATTTGGGACCTATGGGATGGGTACCACGCAGTATTACTTTAGAGGGTCTGCGTTTGCTCACCCAACCTCACCAAACCTCTCAGCCCCAAGAGTGTCCTCCCTTATGTCTCAATCAGCTGTGGGTCTAGATATGGTCAATCCAGGTGGCATCACAGCCCCTGAAATAATTTTGTAAGAATTTCTCTCTCTTTCATTGTCTTTGTTTCACGGGTTTTTAAAAGTAATTGATTTTTGTAATGGGGTTTAGCTGCTCTTCACTGCTGTGTTTATGCCGCTTTACACCCACTTGACTCACTTACAGAGAGATATCAATACATAGGTTTTAAGATTCTTACTAGTCAGATATGTTCTTGGGCGCTGAATAGGGGGTGTTGAGTCCAGTTCACTGAGCAAGGAGTAGGGCTTGTCTATTACATATTGGGTTTATGGAACGGTATCTGAGCTAATTTGAACCCCGTGTTTTATGCATCACCCACCCTCACCTTTCCCGTTAAGCAGCCATAGTGTGTTTTCTAAACGTGTGACTCTGTTCCGTTTTGTAATTCAGTTCAAGTGTAGCGGTTTTTACATTCCCTCTATAAGTCATACCTTATGACAAGTGTCTTTTTCTGTGTGACTTATTTCACTTAGAATCGTCGTACCTACATCCACTCATAATGCTGCTACAAGCCTTATGACGTTGATTTCATGGCTGAGTGATATTCCATTGTACATAAGGACCACAACTTCTTTATCCATTTTTCTCTTTCCTGGGATATTGAAGGTGTAACGTAGTGGAGGTTCTTGTCAAGAGAGCAGCCCTAAACTTTGGGGCGCCTGTGTCTTGCTGTTTTTTAGTTTTCCCAATTTACAGGCCCATGAGTGGAAGTGCCCTATGCTCTCTAAGCAGAGTTTTTTAGATGTTTCAGGACACACCGTACACTTCTCCAGGGTGGCTGTTCGCAATTTACATCCCGCCCATCAGCGTAGCAAGGCTCCCGTTTCTCCATGGCCTGTCCTGCATTTCTGGTTTTGACACTTTATTCAGCATGGCCCTTTTGACCGATGGGAAGCGAGACTTCTTTGTAGCGCTGATTTGCCTTTCCAGGTTGCTTGGTTGGCCAAAAAGGGCGTATGCGTTTTTTCCTGAATATATTCAGGAAAAAACGCATACGCCCTTTTTGGCCAAGGGCATCATTGTCGAGGTTTGGCCGCTTTTCCTGTGCTTTCAAGGCGATTCGAATCTACCTCCTGAAATCTGTTTCCTGCAATTCTGCCTTGCTTTCAGATCCTCTTCGTTACCTTCCCTCAATATATTTGTGGACGAGAGTTATCATTTATAACTCTGCAGGTTTGTGAATTGCAGTGCCCCTGAGCTCCATTTTCCAACTCGCTTTCTTGGGAGCTGGCCGCAAAAGCGCAGGATTGCTTCAGGCCCTATTCTGGTTCCGGGCGGCAGGCTGAGCCTGTGGTTAATTCTTCTTCCTGATGGGAAAATACAGTGACCTGTGCCTGTCCCAACACCTAGAGCTAGTCTCTCATTGTTTCCCCCTCTTTCCGTTCCTCCTCAGGACAAATTGCAACCTGAACGGAACAGGAGGTTAAAGGTGCTGAGTCTCCAAGGAGGGAGATTGCTAGTAAAGCGGCTGGAATGGCGAACCCGAGCACAAGGAGATGAGAAATGACGTGCGTTTTAGAAACCTTTCCCGATCACACGGTGTGCCATCTTCTGGGTTTCTCGTGCATGTTTTCGATGTAGGAAGATGCCCTTGAACCTGGAGATTTGGGACCCATGGGATGGGTACCACGCAGTATTACTTTAGAGGGTCTGCGTTTGCTCACCCAACCTCACCAAACCTCTCAGCCCCAAGAGTGTCCACCCTTATGTCTCCATCAGCTCTGGGTCTAGATATGGTCAATCCAGGTGGCATCACAGCCCCTGAAATAATTTTGTAAGAATTTCTCTCTCTTTCATTGTCTTTGTTTCACGGGTTTTTAAAAGTAATTGATTTTTGTAATGGGGTTTAGCTGCTTTTCACTGCTGTGTTTATGCCGCTTTACACCCACTTGACTCACTTACAGAGAGATATCAATACATAGGTTTTAAGATTCTTACTAGTCAGATATGTTCTTGGGCGCTGAATAGGGGGTGTTGAGTCCAGTTCACTGAGCAAGGAGTAGGGCTTGTGTATTACATATTGGGTTTATGGAACGGTATCTGAGCTAATTTGAACCCCGTGTTTTATGCATCACCCACCCTCACCTTTCCCGTTAAGCAGCCATAGTGTGTTTTCTAAACGTGTGACTCTGTTCCGTTTTGTAATTCAGTTCAAGTGTAGCGGTTTTTACATTCCCTCTATAAGTGATATCTTATGACAAGTGTCTTTTTCTGTGTGACTTATTTCACTTAGAATCGTCGTACCTACATCCACTCATAATGCTGCTACTAGCCTTATGACGTTGATTTCATGGCTGAGTGATTTTCCATTGTACATAAGGACCACAACTTCTTTATCCATTTTTCTCTTTCCTGGGATATTTAAGGTGTAACGAAGTGGAGGTTCTTGTCATGAGAGCAGCCCTAAATTTTGGGGTGCCTGTGTCTTGCTGATTTTTATTTTTCCCAATTTACAGGCCTATGAGTGGAAGTGCCCTATGCTCTCTAAGCTGAGTTTTTTAGATGTTTCAGGACACACCGTACACTTCTCCAGGGTGGCTGTTGGCAATTTACATCCCGCCCCTCAGCGTAGCAAGGCTCCCGTTTCTCCATGGCCTGTCCTGCATTTGTGGTTGTGACACTTTATTCAGCATGGCCCTTTTGACCGATGGGAAGCGAGACTTCTTTGTAGCGCTGATTTGCCTTTCCAGGTTGCTTGGTTGGCCAAAAAGGGCGTATGCGTTTTTTCCTGAATATATTCAGGAAAAAACGCATACGCCCTTTTTGGCCAAGGGCATCATTGTCGAGGTTTTGCCGCTTTTCCTGTGCTTTCAAGGCGATTCGAATCTACCTCCTGAAATGGGTTTCTTGCAATTCTGCCTTGCTTTCAAATTTTCTTCGTTGCCTTCCCTCAATATATTTGTGGTCGAGAGTTATAATTTATAACTCTGCAGGTTTGTGAATTGCAGTGCCCCTGAGCTCCATTTTCCAACTCGCTTTCTTGGGAGCTGGCCGCAAAAGCGCAAGATTGCTTCAGGCCCTATTCTGGTTCCGGGGGGCAGGCTGAGACTGTGGTTAATTCTTCTTCCTGATGGGAAAATAGAGTGACCTGTGCCTGTCCCAACACCTAGAGCTAGTCTCTCATTGGTTCCCCCTCTTCCCGTTCATCCTCAGGACAAATTGCCACCTGTACGGAACAGGAGGTTAAAGGTGCTGAGTCTCCAAGGAGGGAGATTGTTAGTAAAGCGGCTGGAATGGCGAACCCGAGCACAAGGGGATGAGAAATGAGGTGCGTTTTAGAAACCTTTCCCGATCACACGGTGTACCATCTTCTGGGTTTCTCGTGCATGTTTTCGATGTAGGAAGATGCCCTTGAACCTGGAGATTTGGGACCTATGGGATGGGTACCACGCAGTATTACTTTAGAGGGTCTGCGTTTGCTCACCCAACCTCACCAAACCTCTCAGCCCCAAGAGTGTCCTCCCTTATGTCTCAATCAGCTGTGGGTCTAGATATGGTCAATCCAGGTGGCATCACAGCCCCTGAAATAATTTTGTAAGAATTTCTCTCTCTTTCATTGTCTTTGTTTCACGGGTTTTTAAAAGTAATTGATTTTTGTAATGGGGTTTAGCTGCTTTTCACTGCTGTGTTTATGCCGCTTTACACCCACTTGACTCACTTATAGAGAGATATCAATACATAGGTTTTAAGATTCTTACTAGTCAGATATGTTCTTGGGCGCTGAATATGGGGTGTTGAGTCCAGTTCACTGAGCAAGGAGTAGGGCTTGTGTATTACATATTGGGTTTATGGAACGGTATCTGAGCTAATTTGAACCCCGTGTTTTATGCATCACCCACCCTCACCTTTCCCGTTAAGCAGCCATAGTGTGTTTTCTAAACGTGTGACTCTGTTCCGTTTTGTAATTCAGTTCAAGTGTAGCGGTTTTTACATTCCCTCTATAAGTGATATCTTATGACAAGTGTCTTTTTCTGTGTGACTTATTTCACTTAGAATCGTCGTACCTACATCCACTCATAATGCTGCTACTAGCCTTATGACGTTGATTTCATGGCTGAGTGATATTCCATTGTACATAAGGACCACAACTTCTTTATCCATTTTTCTCTTTCCTGGGATATTGAAGGTGTAACGAAGTGGAGGTTCTTGTCAAGAGAGCAGCCCTAAACTTTGGGGCGCCTGTGTCTTGCTGTTTTTTAGTTTTCCCAATTTACAGGCCCATGAGTGGAAGTGCCCTATGCTCTCTAAGCAGAGTTTTTTAGATGTTTCAGGACACACCGTACACTTCTCCAGGGTGGCTGTTCGCAATTTACATCCCGCCCATCAGCGTAGCATGGCTCCCGTTTCTCCATGGCCTGTCCTGCATTTCTGGTTTTGACACTTTATTCAGCATGGCCCTTTTGACCGATGGGAAGCGAGACTTCTTTGTAGCGCTGATTTGCCTTTCCAGGTTGCTTGGTTGGCCAAAAAGGGCGTATGCGTTTTTTCCTGAATATATTCAGGAAAAAACGCATACGCCCTTTTTGGCCAAGGGCATCATTGTCGAGGTTTGGCCGCTTTTCCTGTGCTTTCAAGGCGATTCGAATCTACCTCCTGAAATCTGTTTCCTGCAATTCTGCCTTGCTTTCAGATCCTCTTCGTTACCTTCCCTCAATATATTTGTGGACGAGAGTTATCATTTATAACTCTGCAGGTTTGTGAATTGCAGTGCCCCTGAGCTCCATTTTCCAACTCGCTTTCTTGGGAGCTGGCCGCAAAAGCGCAGGATTGCTTCAGGCCCTATTCTGGTTCCGGGCGGCAGGCTGAGCCTGTGGTTAATTCTTCTTCCTGATGGGAAAATAGAGTGACCTGTGCCTGTCCCAACACCTAGAGCTAGTCTCTCATTGTTTCCCCCTCTTCCCGTTCATCCTCAGGACAAATTGCAACCTGTACGGAACAGGAGGTTAAAGGTGCTGAGTCTCCAAGGAGGGAGATTGCTAGTAAAGCGGCTGGAATGGCGAACCCGAGCACAAGGGGATGAGAAATGAGGTGCGTTTTAGAAACCTTTCCCGATCACACGGTGTACCATCTTCTGGGTTTCTCGTGCATGTTTTCGATGTAGGAAGATGCCCTTGAACCTGGAGATTTGGGACCCATGGAATGGGTACCACGCAGTATTACTTTAGAGGGTCTGCGTTTGCTCACCCAACCTCACCAAACCTCTCAGCCCCAAGAGTGTCCTCCCTTATGTCTCAATCAGCTGTGGGTCTAGATATAGTCAATCCAGGTGGCATCACAGCCCCTGAAATAATTTTGTAAGAATTTCTCTCTCTTTCATTGTCTTTGTTTCACGGGTTTTTAAAAGTAATTGATTTTTGTAATGGGGTTTAGCTGCTTTTCACTGCTGTGTTTATGCCGCTTTACACCCACTTGACTCACTTACAGAGAGATATCAATACATAGGTTTTAAGATTCTTACTAGTCAGATATGTTCTTGGGCGGTGAATAGGGGGTGTTGAGTCCAGTTCACTGAGCAAGGAGTAGGTCTTGTGTATTACATATTGGGTTTATGGAACGGTATCTGAGCTAATTTGAACCCCGTGTTTTATGCATCACCCCACCTCACCTTACCTGTTAAGCAGCCATAGTGTGTTTTCTAAACGTGTGACTCTGTTCCGTTTTGTAATTCAGTTCAAGTGTAGCGGTTTTTACATTCCCTCTATAAGTGATATCTTATGACAAGTGTATTTTTCTGTGTGACTTATTTCACTTAGAATCGTCGTACCTACATCCACTCATAATGCTGCTACTAGCCTTATGACGTTGATTTCATGGCTGAGTGATATTCCATTGTACATAAGGACCACAACTTCTTTATCCATTTTTCTCTTTCCTGGGATATTGAAGGTGTAACGAAGTGGAGGTTCTTGTCAAGAGAGCAGCCCTAAACTTTGGGGTGCCTGTGTCTTGCTGTTTTTTAGTTTTCCCAATTTACAGGCCCATGAGTGGAAGTGCCCTATGCTCTCTAAGCAGAGTTTTTTAGATGTTTCAGGACACACCGTACACTTCTCCAGGGTGGCTGTTCGCAATTTACATCCCGCCCATCAGTGTAGCAAGGCTCCCGTTTCTCCATGGCCTGTCCTGCATTTCTGGTTTTGACACTTTATTCAGCATGGCCCTTTTGACCGATGGGAAGCGAGACTTCTTTGTAGCGCTCATTTGCCTTTCCAGGTTGCTTGGTTGGCCAAAAAGGGCGTATGCGTTTTTTCCTGAATATATTCAGGAAAAAACGCATACGCCCTTTTTGGCCAAGGGCATCATTGTCGAGGTTTTGCCGCTTTTCCTGTGCTTTCAAGGCGATTCGAATCTACCTCCTGAAATGGGTTTCTTGCAATTCTGCCTTGCTTTCAAATTTTCTTCGTTGCCTTCCCTCAATATATTTGTGGTCGAGAGTTATAATTTATAACTCTGCAGGTTTGTGAATTGCAGTGCCCCTGAGCTCCATTTTCCAACTCGCTTTCTTGGGAGCTGGCCGCAAAAGCGCAAGATTGCTTCAGGCCCTATTCTGGTTCCGGGGGGCAGGCTGAGACTGTGGTTAATTCTTCTTCCTGATGGGAAAATAGAGTGACCTGTGCCTGTCCCAACACCTAGAGCTAGTCTCTCATTGGTTCCCCCTCTTCCCGTTCATCCTCAGGACAAATTGCCACCTGTACGGAACAGGAGGTTAAAGGTGCTGAGTCTCCAAGGAGGGAGATTGTTAGTAAAGCGGCTGGAATGGCGAACCCGAGCACAAGGGGATGAGAAATGAGGTGCGTTTTAGAAACCTTTCCCGATCACACGGTGTACCATCTTCTGGGTTTCTCGTGCATGTTTTCGATGTAGGAAGATGCCCTTGAACCTGGAGATTTGGGACCTATGGGATGGGTACCACGCAGTATTACTTTAGAGGGTCTGCGTTTGCTCACCCAACCTCACCAAACCTCTCAGCCCCAAGAGTGTCCTCCCTTATGTCTCAATCAGCTGTGGGTCTAGATATGGTCAATCCAGGTGGCATCACAGCCCCTGAAATAATTTTGTAAGAATTTCTCTCTCTTTCATTGTCTTTGTTTCACGGGTTTTTAAAAGTAATTGATTTTTGTAATGGGGTTTAGCTGCTCTTCACTGCTGTGTTTATGCCGCTTTACACCCACTTGACTCACTTACAGAGAGATATCAATACATAGGTTTTAAGATTCTTACTAGTCAGATATGTTCTTGGGCGCTGAATAGGGGGTGTTGAGTCCAGTTCACTGAGCAAGGAGTAGGGCTTGTCTATTACATATTGGGTTTATGGAACGGTATCTGAGCTAATTTGAACCCCGTGTTTTATGCATCACCCACCCTCACCTTTCCCGTTAAGCAGCCATAGTGTGTTTTCTAAACGTGTGACTCTGTTCCGTTTTGTAATTCAGTTCAAGTGTAGCGGTTTTTACATTCCCTCTATAAGTCATACCTTATGACAAGTGTCTTTTTCTGTGTGACTTATTTCACTTAGAATCGTCGTACCTATATCCACTCATAATGCTGCTACAAGCCTTATGACGTTGATTTCATGGCTGAGTGATATTCCATTGTACATAAGGACCACAACTTCTTTATCCATTTTTCTCTTTCCTGGGATATTGAAGGTGTAACGAAGTGGAGGTTCTTGTCAAGAGAGCAGCCCTAAACTTTGGGGCGCCTGTGTCTTGCTGTTTTTTAGTTTTCCCAATTTACAGGCCCATGAGTGGAAGTGCCCTATGCTCTCTAAGCAGAGTTTTTTAGATGTTTCTGGACACACCGTACACTTCTCCAGGGTGGCTGTTCGCAATTTACATCCCGCCCATCAGCGTAGCAAGGCTCCCGTTTCTCCATGGCCTGTCCTGCATTTCTGGTTTTGACACTTTATTCAGCATGGCCCTTTTGACCGATGGGAAGCGAGACTTCTTTGTAGCGCTGATTTGCCTTTCCAGGTTGCTTGGTTGGCCAAAAAGGGCGTATGCGTTTTTTCCTGAATATATTCAGGAAAAAACGCATACGCCCTTTTTGGCCAAGGGCATCATTGTCGAGGTTTGGCCGCTTTTCCTGTGCTTTCAAGGCGATTCGAATCTACCTCCTGAAATCTGTTTCCTGCAATTCTGCCTTGCTTTCAGATCGTCTTCGTTACCTTCCCTCAATATATTTGTGGACGAGAGTTATCATTTATAACTCTGCAGGTTTGTGAATTGCAGTGCCCCTGAGCTCCATTTTCCAACTCGCTTTCTTGGGAGCTGGCCGCAAAAGCGCAGGATTGCTTCAGGCCCTATTCTGGTTCCGGGCGGCAGGCTGAGCCTGTGGTTAATTCTTCTTCCTGATGGGAAAATAGAGTGACCTGTGCCTGTCCCAACACCTAGAGCTAGTCTCTCATTGTTTCCCCCTCTTCCCGTTCATCCTCAGGACAAATTGCAACCTGTACGGAACAGGAGGTTAAAGGTGCTGAGTCTCCAAGGAGGGAGATTGCTAGTAAAGCGGCTGGAATGGTGAACCCGAGCACAAGGGGATGAGAAATGAGGTGCGTTTTAGAAACCTTTCCCGATCACACGGTGTACCATCTTCTGGGTTTCTCGTGCATGTTTTCGATGTAGGAAGATGCCCTTGAACCTGGAGATTTGGGACCCATGGAATGGGTACCACGCAGTATTAATTTAGAGGGTCTGCGTTTGCTCACCCAACCTCACCAAACCTCTCAGCCCCAAGAGTGTCCTCCCTTATGTCTCAATCAGCTGTGGGTCTAGATATAGTCAATCCAGGTGGCATCACAGCCCCTGAAATAATTTTGTAAGAATTTCTCTCTCTTTCATTGTCTTTGTTTCACGGGTTTTTAAAAGTAATTGATTTTTGTAATGGGGTTTAGCTGCTTTTCACTGCTGTGTTTATGCCGCTTTACACCCACTTGACTCACTTACAGAGAGATATCAATACATAGGTTTTAAGATTCTTACTAGTCAGATATGTTCTTGGGCGGTGAATAGGGGGTGTTGAGTCCAGTTCACTGAGCAAGGAGTAGGTCTTGTGTATTACATATTGGGTTTATGGAACGGTATCTGAGCTAATTTGAACCCCGTGTTTTATGCATCACCCCACCTCACCTTACCTGTTAAGCAGCCATAGTGTGTTTTCTAAACGTGTGACTCTGTTCCGTTTTGTAATTCAGTTCAAGTGTAGCGGTTTTTACATTCCCTCTATAAGTGATATCTTATGACAAGTGTATTTTTCTGTGTGACTTATTTAACTTAGAATCGTCGTACCTACATCCACTCATAATGCTGCTACTAGCCTTATGACGTTGATTTCATGGCTGAGTGATATTCCATTGTACATAAGGACCACAACTTCTTTATCCATTTTTCTCTTTCCTGGGATATTGAAGGTGTAACGAAGTGGAGGTTCTTGTCAAGAGAGCAGCCCTAAACTTTGGGGTGCCTGTGTCTTGCTGTTTTTTAGTTTTCCCAATTTACAGGCCCATGAGTGGAAGTGCCCTATGCTCTCTAAGCAGAGTTTTTTAGATGTTTCAGGACACACCGTACACTTCTCCAGGGTGGCTGTTCGCAATTTACATCCCGCCCATCAGTGTAGCAAGGCTCCCGTTTCTCCATGGCCTGTCCTGCATTTCTGGTTTTGACACTTTATTCAGCATGGCCCTTTTGACCGATGGGAAGCGAGACTTCTTTGTAGCGCTGATTTGCCTTTCCAGGTTGCTTGGTTGGCCAAAAAGGGCGTATGCGTTTTTTCCTGAATATATTCAGGAAAAAACGCATACGCCCTTTTTGGCCAAGGGCATCATTGTCGAGGTTTGGCCGCTTTTCCTGTGCTTTCAAGGCGATTCGAATCTACCTCCTGAAATCTGTTTCCTGCAATTCTGCCTTGCTTTCAAATCCTCTTCGTTGCCTTCCCTCAATATATTTGTGGACGAGAGTTATCATTTATAACTCTGCAGGTTTGTGAATTGCAGTGCCCCTGAGCTCCATTTTCCAACTCGCTTTCTTGGGAGCTGGCCGCAAAAGCGCAGGATTGCTTCAGGCCCTATTCTGGTTCCGGGCGGCAGGCTGAGCCTGTGGTTAATTCTTCTTCCTGATGGGAAAATAGAGTGACCTGTGCCTGTCCCAACACCTAGAGCTAGTCTCTCATTGTTTCCCCCTCTTCCCGTTCATCCTCAGGACAAATTGCAACCTGTACGGAACAGGAGGTTAAAGGTGCTGAGTCTCCAAGGAGGGAGATTGCTAGTAAAGCGGCTGGAATGGCGAACCCGAGCACAAGGGGATGAGAAATGAGGTGCGTTTTAGAAACCTTTCCCGATCACACGGTGTACCATCTTCTGGGTTTCTCGTGCATGTTTTCGATGTAGGAAGATGCCCTTGAACCTGGAGATTTGGGACCCATGGAATGGGTACCACGCAGTATTACTTTAGAGGGTCTGCGTTTGCTCACCCAACCTCACCAAACCTCTCAGCCCCAAGAGTGTCCTCCCTTATGTCTCAATCAGCTGTGGGTCTAGATATAGTCAATCCAGGTGGCATCACAGCCCCTGAAATAATTTTGTAAGAATTTCTCTCTCTTTCATTGTCTTTGTTTCACGGGTTTTTAAAAGTAATTGATTTTTGTAATGGGGTTTAGCTGCTTTTCACTGCTGTGTTTATGCCGCTTTACACCCACTTGACTCACTTACAGAGAGATATCAATACATAGGTTTTAAGATTCTTACTAGTCAGATATGTTCTTGGGCGGTGAATAGGGGGTGTTGAGTCCAGTTCACTGAGCAAGGAGTAGGTCTTGTGTATTACATATTGGGTTTATGGAACGGTATCTGAGCTAATTTGAACCCCGTGTTTTATGCATCACCCCACCTCACCTTACCTGTTAAGCAGCCATAGTGTGTTTTCTAAACGTGTGACTCTGTTCCGTTTTGTAATTCAGTTCAAGTGTAGCGGTTTTTACATTCCCTCTATAAGTGATATCTTATGACAAGTGTATTTTTCTGTGTGACTTATTTAACTTAGAATCGTCGTACCTACATCCACTCATAATGCTGCTACTAGCCTTATGACGTTGATTTCATGGCTGAGTGATATTCCATTGTACATAAGGACCACAACTTCTTTATCCATTTTTCTCTTTCCTGGGATATTGAAGGTGTAACGAAGTGGAGGTTCTTGTCAAGAGAGCAGCCCTAAACTTTGGGGTGCCTGTGTCTTGCTGTTTTTTAGTTTTCCCAATTTACAGGCCCATGAGTGGAAGTGCCCTATGCTCCCTAAGCAGAGTTTTTTAGATGTTTCAGGACACACCGTACACTTCTCCAGGGTGGCTGTTCGCAATTTACATCCCGCCCATCAGTGTAGCAAGGCTCCCGTTTCTCCATGGCCTGTCCTGCATTTCTGGTTTTGACACTTTATTCAGCATGGCCCTTTTGACCGATGGGAAGCGAGACTTCTTTGTAGCGCTGATTTGCCTTTCCAGGTTGCTTGGTTGGCCAAAAAGGGCGTATGCGTTTTTTCCTGAATATATTCAGGAAAAAACGCATACGCCCTTTTTGGCCAAGGGCATCATTGTCGAGGTTTTGCCGCTTTTCCTGTGCTTTCAAGGCGATTCGAATCTACCTCCTGAAATGGGTTTCTTGCAATTCTGCCTTGCTTTCAAATTTTCTTCGTTGCCTTCCCTCAATATATTTGTGGTCGAGAGTTATAATTTATAACTCTGCAGGTTTGTGAATTGCAGTGCCCCTGAGCTCCATTTTCCAACTCGCTTTCTTGGGAGCTGGCCGCAAAAGCGCAAGATTGCTTCAGGCCCTATTCTGGTTCCGGGGGGCAGGCTGAGACTGTGGTTAATTCTTCTTCCTGATGGGAAAATAGAGTGACCTGTGCCTGTCCCAACACCTAGAGCTAGTCTCTCATTGGTTCCCCCTCTTCCCGTTCATCCTCAGGACAAATTGCCACCTGTACGGAACAGGAGGTTAAAGGTGCTGAGTCTCCAAGGAGGGAGATTGTTAGTAAAGCGGCTGGAATGGCGAACCCGAGCACAAGGGGATGAGAAATGAGGTGCGTTTTAGAAACCTTTCCCGATCACACGGTGTACCATCTTCTGGGTTTCTCGTGCATGTTTTCGATGTAGGAAGATGCCCTTGAACCTGGAGATTTGGGACCTATGGGATGGGTACCACGCAGTATTACTTTAGAGGGTCTGCGTTTGCTCACCCAACCTCACCAAACCTCTCAGCCCCAAGAGTGTCCTCCCTTATGTCTCAATCAGCTGTGGGTCTAGATATGGTCAATCCAGGTGGCATCACAGCCCCTGAAATAATTTTGTAAGAATTTCTCTCTCTTTCATTGTCTTTGTTTCACGGGTTTTTAAAAGTAATTGATTTTTGTAATGGGGTTTAGCTGCTCTTCACTGCTGTGTTTATGCCGCTTTACACCCACTTGACTCACTTACAGAGAGATATCAATACATAGGTTTTAAGATTCTTACTAGTCAGATATGTTCTTGGGCGCTGAATAGGGGGTGTTGAGTCCAGTTCACTGAGCAAGGAGTAGGGCTTGTCTATTACATATTGGGTTTATGGAACGGTATCTGAGCTAATTTGAACCCCGTGTTTTATGCATCACCCACCCTCACCTTTCCCGTTAAGCAGCCATAGTGTGTTTTCTAAACGTGTGACTCTGTTCCGTTTTGTAATTCAGTTCAAGTGTAGCGGTTTTTACATTCCCTCTATAAGTCATACCTTATGACAAGTGTCTTTTTCTGTGTGACTTATTTCACTTAGAATCGTCGTACCTATATCCACTCATAATGCTGCTACAAGCCTTATGACGTTGATTTCATGGCTGAGTGATATTCCATTGTACATAAGGACCACAACTTCTTTATCCATTTTTCTCTTTCCTGGGATATTGAAGGTGTAACGAAGTGGAGGTTCTTGTCAAGAGAGCAGCCCTAAACTTTGGGGCGCCTGTGTCTTGCTGTTTTTTAGTTTTCCCAATTTACAGGCCCATGAGTGGAAGTGCCCTATGCTCTCTAAGCAGAGTTTTTTAGATGTTTCAGGACACACCGTACACTTCTCCAGGGTGGCTGTTCGCAATTTACATCCCGCCCATCAGCGTAGCAAGGCTCCCGTTTCTCCATGGCCTGTCCTGCATTTCTGGTTTTGACACTTTATTCAGCATGGCCCTTTTGACCGATGGGAAGCGAGACTTCTTTGTAGCGCTGATTTGCCTTTCCAGGTTGCTTGGTTGGCCAAAAAGGGCGTATGCGTTTTTTCCTGAATATATTCAGGAAAAAACGCATACGCCCTTTTTGGCCAAGGGCATCATTGTCGAGGTTTGGCCGCTTTTCCTGTGCTTTCAAGGCGATTCGAATCTACCTCCTGAAATCTGTTTCCTGCAATTCTGCCTTGCTTTCAGATCGTCTTCGTTACCTTCCCTCAATATATTTGTGGACGAGAGTTATCATTTATAACTCTGCAGGTTTGTGAATTGCAGTGCCCCTGAGCTCCATTTTCCAACTCGCTTTCTTGGGAGCTGGCCGCAAAAGCGCAGGATTGCTTCAGGCCCTATTCTGGTTCCGGGCGGCAGGCTGAGCCTGTGGTTAATTCTTCTTCCTGATGGGAAAATAGAGTGACCTGTGCCTGTCCCAACACCTAGAGCTAGTCTCTCATTGTTTCCCCCTCTTCCCGTTCATCCTCAGGACAAATTGCAACCTGTACGGAACAGGAGGTTAAAGGTGCTGAGTCTCCAAGGAGGGAGATTGCTAGTAAAGCGGCTGGAATGGTGAACCCGAGCACAAGGGGATGAGAAATGAGGTGCGTTTTAGAAACCTTTCCCGATCACACGGTGTACCATCTTCTGGGTTTCTCGTGCATGTTTTCGATGTAGGAAGATGCCCTTGAACCTGGAGATTTGGGACCCATGGAATGGGTACCACGCAGTATTACTTTAGAGGGTCTGCGTTTGCTCACCCAACCTCACCAAACCTCTCAGCCCCAAGAGTGTCCTCCCTTATGTCTCAATCAGCTGTGGGTCTAGATATAGTCAATCCAGGTGGCATCACAGCCCCTGAAATAATTTTGTAAGAATTTCTCTCTCTTTCATTGTCTTTGTTTCACGGGTTTTTAAAAGTAATTGATTTTTGTAATGGGGTTTAGCTGCTTTTCACTGCTGTGTTTATGCCGCTTTACACCCACTTGACTCACTTACAGAGAGATATCAATACATAGGTTTTAAGATTCTTACTAGTCAGATATGTTCTTGGGCGGTGAATAGGGGGTGTTGAGTCCAGTTCACTGAGCAAGGAGTAGGTCTTGTGTATTACATATTGGGTTTATGGAACGGTATCTGAGCTAATTTGAACCCCGTGTTTTATGCATCACCCCACCTCACCTTACCTGTTAAGCAGCCATAGTGTGTTTTCTAAACGTGTGACTCTGTTCCGTTTTGTAATTCAGTTCAAGTGTAGCGGTTTTTACATTCCCTCTATAAGTGATATCTTATGACAAGTGTATTTTTCTGTGTGACTTATTTAACTTAGAATCGTCGTACCTACATCCACTCATAATGCTGCTACTAGCCTTATGACGTTGATTTCATGGCTGAGTGATATTCCATTGTACATAAGGACCACAACTTCTTTATCCATTTTTCTCTTTCCTGGGATATTGAAGGTGTAACGAAGTGGAGGTTCTTGTCAAGAGAGCAGCCCTAAACTTTGGGGTGCCTGTGTCTTGCTGTTTTTTAGTTTTCCCAATTTACAGGCCCATGAGTGGAAGTGCCCTATGCTCTCTAAGCAGAGTTTTTTAGATGTTTCAGGACACACCGTACACTTCTCCAGGGTGGCTGTTCGCAATTTACATCCCGCCCATCAGTGTAGCAAGGCTCCCGTTTCTCCATGGCCTGTCCTGCATTTCTGGTTTTGACACTTTATTCAGCATGGCCCTTTTGACCGATGGGAAGCGAGACTTCTTTGTAGCGCTGATTTGCCTTTCCAGGTTGCTTGGTTGGCCAAAAAGGGCGTATGCGTTTTTTCCTGAATATATTCAGGAAAAAACGCATACGCCCTTTTTGGCCAAGGGCATCATTGTCGAGGTTTGGCCGCTTTTCCTGTGCTTTCAAGGCGATTCGAATCTACCTCCTGAAATCTGTTTCCTGCAATTCTGCCTTGCTTTCAAATCCTCTTCGTTGCCTTCCCTCAATATATTTGTGGACGAGAGTTATCATTTATAACTCTGCAGGTTTGTGAATTGCAGTGCCCCTGAGCTCCATTTTCCAACTCGCTTTCTTGGGAGCTGGCCGCAAAAGCGCAGGATTGCTTCAGGCCCTATTCTGGTTCCGGGCGGCAGGCTGAGCCTGTGGTTAATTCTTCTTCCTGATGGGAAAATACAGTGACCTGTGCCTGTCCCAACACCTAGAGCTAGTCTCTCATTGGTTCCCCCTCTTCCCGTTCATCCTCAGGACAAATTGCCACCTGTACGGAACAGGAGGTTAAAGGTGCTGAGTCTCCAAGGAGGGAGATTGTTAGTAAAGCGGCTGGAATGGCGAACCCGAGCACAAGGGGATGAGAAATGAGGTGCGTTTTAGAAACCTTTCCCGATCACACGGTGTACCATCTTCTGGGTTTCTCGTGCATGTTTTCGATGTAGGAAGATGCCCTTGAACCTGGAGATTTGGGACCTATGGGATGGGTACCACGCAGTATTACTTTAGAGGGTCTGCGTTTGCTCACCCAACCTCACCAAACCTCTCAGCCCCAAGAGTGTCCTCCCTTATGTCTCAATCAGCTGTGGGTCTAGATATGGTCAATCCAGGTGGCATCACAGCCCCTGAAATAATTTTGTAAGAATTTCTCTCTCTTTCATTGTCTTTGTTTCACGGGTTTTTAAAAGTAATTGATTTTTGTAATGGGGTTTAGCTGCTCTTCACTGCTGTGTTTATGCCGCTTTCCACCCACTTGACTCACTTACAGAGAGATATCAATACATAGGTTTTAAGATTCTTACTAGTCAGATATGTTCTTGGGCGCTGAATAGGGGGTGTTGAGTCCAGTTCACTGAGCAAGGAGTAGGGCTTGTCTATTACATATTGGGTTTATGGAACGGTATCTGAGCTAATTTGAACCCCGTGTTTTATGCATCACCCACCCTCACCTTTCCCGTTAAGCAGCCATAGTGTGTTTTCTAAACGTGTGACTCTGTTCCGTTTTGTAATTCAGTTCAAGTGTAGCGGTTTTTACATTCCCTCTATAAGTCATACCTTATGACAAGTGTCTTTTTCTGTGTGACTTATTTCACTTAGAATCGTCGTACCTACATCCACTCATAATGCTGCTACAAGCCTTATGACGTTGATTTCATGGCTGAGTGATATTCCATTGTACATAAGGACCACAACTTCTTTATCCATTTTTCTCTTTCCTGGGATATTGAAGGTGTAACGAAGTGGAGGTTCTTGTCAAGAGAGCAGCCCTAAACTTTGGGGCGCCTGTGTCTTGCTGTTTTTTAGTTTTCCCAATTTACAGGCCCATGAGTGGAAGTGCCCTATGCTCTCTAAGCAGAGTTTTTTAGATGTTTCAGGACACACCGTACACTTCTCCAGGGTGGCTGTTCGCAATTTACATCCCGCCCATCAGCGTAGCAAGGCTCCCGTTTCTCCATGGCCTGTCCTGCATTTCTGGTTTTGACACTTTATTCAGCATGGCCCTTTTGACCGATGGGAAGCGAGACTTCTTTGTAGCGCTGATTTGCCTTTCCAGGTTGCTTGGTTGGCCAAAAAGGGCGTATGCGTTTTTTCCTGAATATATTCAGGAAAAAACGCATACGCCCTTTTTGGCCAAGGGCATCATTGTCGAGGTTTGGCCGCTTTTCCTGTGCTTTCAAGGCGATTCGAATCTACCTCCTGAAATCTGTTTCCTGCAATTCTGCCTTGCTTTCAGATCCTCTTCGTTACCTTCCCTCAATATATTTGTGGACGAGAGTTATCATTTATAACTCTGCAGGTTTGTGAATTGCAGTGCCCCTGAGCTCCATTTTCCAACTCGCTTTCTTGGGAGCTGGCCGCAAAAGCGCAGGATTGCTTCAGGCCCTATTCTGGTTCCGGGCGGCAGGCTGAGCCTGTGGTTAATTCTTCTTCCTGATGGGAAAATAGAGTGACCTGTGCCTGTCCCAACACCTAGAGCTAGTCTCTCATTGTTTCCCCCTCTTCCCGTTCATCCTCAGGACAAATTGCAACCTGTACGGAACAGGAGGTTAAAGGTGCTGAGTCTCCAAGGAGGGAGATTGCTAGTAAAGCGGCTGGAATGGCGAACCCGAGCACAAGGGGATGAGAAATGAGGTGCGTTTTAGAAACCTTTCCCGATCACACGGTGTACCATCTTCTGGGTTTCTCGTGCATGTTTTCGATGTAGGAAGATGCCCTTGAACCTGGAGATTTGGGACCCATGGAATGGGTACCACGCAGTATTACTTTAGAGGGTCTGCGTTTGCTCACCCAACCTCACCAAACCTCTCAGCCCCAAGAGTGTCCTCCCTTATGTCTCAATCAGCTGTGGGTCTAGATATAGTCAATCCAGGTGGCATCACAGCCCCTGAAATAATTTTGTAAGAATTTCTCTCTCTTTCATTGTCTTTGTTTCACGGGTTTTTAAAAGTAATTGATTTTTGTAATGGGGTTTAGCTGCTTTTCACTGCTGTGTTTATGCCGCTTTACACCCACTTGACTCACTTACAGAGAGATATCAATACATAGGTTTTAAGATTCTTACTAGTCAGATATGTTCTTGGGCGGTGAATAGGGGGTGTTGAGTCCAGTTCACTGAGCAAGGAGTAGGTCTTGTGTATTACATATTGGGTTTATGGAACGGTATCTGAGCTAATTTGAACCCCGTGTTTTATGCATCACCCCACCTCACCTTACCTGTTAAGCAGCCATAGTGTGTTTTCTAAACGTGTGACTCTGTTCCGTTTTGTAATTCAGTTCAAGTGTAGCGGTTTTTACATTCCCTCTATAAGTGATATCTTATGACAAGTGTATTTTTCTGTGTGACTTATTTAACTTAGAATCGTCGTACCTACATCCACTCATAATGCTGCTACTAGCCTTATGACGTTGATTTCATGGCTGAGTGATATTCCATTGTACATAAGGACCACAACTTCTTTATCCATTTTTCTCTTTCCTGGGATATTGAAGGTGTAACGAAGTGGAGGTTCTTGTCAAGAGAGCAGCCCTAAACTTTGGGGTGCCTGTGTCTTGCTGTTTTTTAGTTTTCCCAATTTACAGGCCCATGAGTGGAAGTGCCCTATGCTCTCTAAGCAGAGTTTTTTAGATGTTTCAGGACACACCGTACACTTCTCCAGGGTGGCTGTTCGCAATTTACATCCCGCCCATCAGTGTAGCAAGGCTCCCGTTTCTCCATGGCCTGTCCTGCATTTCTGGTTTTGACACTTTATTCAGCATGGCCCTTTTGACCGATGGGAAGCGAGACTTCTTTGTAGCGCTGATTTGCCTTTCCAGGTTGCTTGGTTGGCCAAAAAGGGCGTATGCGTTTTTTCCTGAATATATTCAGGAAAAAACGCATACGCCCTTTTTGGCCAAGGGCATCATTGTCGAGGTTTTGCCGCTTTTCCTGTGCTTTCAAGGCGATTCGAATCTACCTCCTGAAATGGGTTTCTTGCAATTCTGCCTTGCTTTCAAATTTTCTTCGTTGCCTTCCCTCAATATATTTGTGGTCGAGAGTTATAATTTATAACTCTGCAGGTTTGTGAATTGCAGTGCCCCTGAGCTCCATTTTCCAACTCGCTTTCTTGGGAGCTGGCCGCAAAAGCGCAAGATTGCTTCAGGCCCTATTCTGGTTCCGGGGGGCAGGCTGAGACTGTGGTTAATTCTTCTTCCTGATGGGAAAATAGAGTGACCTGTGCCTGTCCCAACACCTAGAGCTAGTCTCTCATTGGTTCCCCCTCTTCCCGTTCATCCTCAGGACAAATTGCCACCTGTACGGAACAGGAGGTTAAAGGTGCTGAGTCTCCAAGGAGGGAGATTGTTAGTAAAGCGGCTGGAATGGCGAACCCGAGCACAAGGGGATGAGAAATGAGGTGCGTTTTAGAAACCTTTCCCGATCACACGGTGTACCATCTTCTGGGTTTCTCGTGCATGTTTTCGATGTAGGAAGATGCCCTTGAACCTGGAGATTTGGGACCTATGGGATGGGTACCACGCAGTATTACTTTAGAGGGTCTGCGTTTGCTCACCCAACCTCACCAAACCTCTCAGCCCCAAGAGTGTCCTCCCTTATGTCTCAATCAGCTGTGGGTCTAGATATGGTCAATCCAGGTGGCATCACAGCCCCTGAAATAATTTTGTAAGAATTTCTCTCTCTTTCATTGTCTTTGTTTCACGGGTTTTTAAAAGTAATTGATTTTTGTAATGGGGTTTAGCTGCTCTTCACTGCTGTGTTTATGCCGCTTTACACCCACTTGACTCACTTACAGAGAGATATCAATACATAGGTTTTAAGATTCTTACTAGTCAGATATGTTCTTGGGCGCTGAATAGGGGGTGTTGAGTCCAGTTCACTGAGCAAGGAGTAGGGCTTGTCTATTACATATTGGGTTTATGGAACGGTATCTGAGCTAATTTGAACCCCGTGTTTTATGCATCACCCACCCTCACCTTTCCCGTTAAGCAGCCATAGTGTGTTTTCTAAACGTGTGACTCTGTTCCGTTTTGTAATTCAGTTCAAGTGTAGCGGTTTTTACATTCCCTCTATAAGTCATACCTTATGACAAGTGTCTTTTTCTGTGTGACTTATTTCACTTAGAATCGTCGTACCTACATCCACTCATAATGCTGCTACAAGCCTTATGACGTTGATTTCATGGCTGAGTGATATTCCATTGTACATAAGGACCACAACTTCTTTATCCATTTTTCTCTTTCCTGGGATATTGAAGGTGTAACGAAGTGGAGGTTCTTGTCAAGAGAGCAGCCCTAAACTTTGGGGCGCCTGTGTCTTGCTGTTTTTTAGTTTTCCCAATTTACAGGCCCATGAGTGGAAGTGCCCTATGCTCTCTAAGCAGAGTTTTTTAGATGTTTCAGGACACACCGTACACTTCTCCAGGGTGGCTGTTCGCAATTTACATCCCGCCCATCAGCGTAGCAAGGCTCCCGTTTCTCCATGGCCTGTCCTGCATTTCTGGTTTTGACACTTTATTCAGCATGGCCCTTTTGACCGATGGGAAGCGAGACTTCTTTGTAGCGCTGATTTGCCTTTCCAGGTTGCTTGGTTGGCCAAAAAGGGCGTATGCGTTTTTTCCTGAATATATTCAGGAAAAAACGCATACGCCCTTTTTGGCCAAGGGCATCATTGTCGAGGTTTGGCCGCTTTTCCTGTGCTTTCAAGGCGATTCGAATCTACCTCCTGAAATCTGTTTCCTGCAATTCTGCCTTGCTTTCAGATCCTCTTCGTTACCTTCCCTCAATATATTTGTGGACGAGAGTTATCATTTATAACTCTGCAGGTTTGTGAATTGCAGTGCCCCTGAGCTCCATTTTCCAACTCGCTTTCTTGGGAGCTGGCCGCAAAAGCGCAGGATTGCTTCAGGCCCTATTCTGGTTCCGGGCGGCAGGCTGAGCCTGTGGTTAATTCTTCTTCCTGATGGGAAAATAGAGTGACCTGTGCCTGTCCCAACACCTAGAGCTAGTCTCTCATTGTTTCCCCCTCTTCCCGTTCATCCTCAGGACAAATTGCAACCTGTACGGAACAGGAGGTTAAAGGTGCTGAGTCTCCAAGGAGGGAGATTGCTAGTAAAGCGGCTGGAATGGCGAACCCGAGCACAAGGGGATGAGAAATGAGGTGCGTTTTAGAAACCTTTCCCGATCACACGGTGTACCATCTTCTGGGTTTCTCGTGCATGTTTTCGATGTAGGAAGATGCCCTTGAACCTGGAGATTTGGGACCCATGGAATGGGTACCACGCAGTATTACTTTAGAGGGTCTGCGTTTGCTCACCCAACCTCACCAAACCTCTCAGCCCCAAGAGTGTCCTCCCTTATGTCTCAATCAGCTGTGGGTCTAGATATAGTCAATCCAGGTGGCATCACAGCCCCTGAAATAATTTTGTAAGAATTTCTCTCTCTTTCATTGTCTTTGTTTCACGGGTTTTTAAAAGTAATTGATTTTTGTAATGGGGTTTAGCTGCTTTTCACTGCTGTGTTTATGCCGCTTTACACCCACTTGACTCACTTACAGAGAGATATCAATACATAGGTTTTAAGATTCTTACTAGTCAGATATGTTCTTGGGCGGTGAATAGGGGGTGTTGAGTCCAGTTCACTGAGCAAGGAGTAGGGCTTGTCTATTACATATTGGGTTTATGGAACGGTATCTGAGCTAATTTGAACCCCGTGTTTTATGCATCACCCACCCTCACCTTTCCCGTTAAGCAGCCATAGTGTGTTTTCTAAACGTGTGACTCTGTTCCGTTTTGTAATTCAGTTCAAGTGTAGCGGTTTTTACATTCCCTCTATAAGTCATACCTTATGACAAGTGTCTTTTTCTGTGTGACTTATTTCACTTAGAATCGTCGTACCTACATCCACTCATAATGCTGCTACAAGCCTTATGACGTTGATTTCATGGCTGAGTGATATTCCATTGTACATAAGGACCACAACTTCTTTATCCATTTTTCTCTTTCCTGGGATATTGAAGGTGTAACGAAGTGGAGGTTCTTGTCAAGAGAGCAGCCCTAAACTTTGGGGCGCCTGTGTCTTGCTGTTTTTTAGTTTTCCCAATTTACAGGCCCATGAGTGGAAGTGCCCTATGCTCTCTAAGCAGAGTTTTTTAGATGTTTCAGGACACACCGTACACTTCTCCAGGGTGGCTGTTCGCAATTTACATCCCGCCCATCAGCGTAGCAAGGCTCCCGTTTCTCCATGGCCTGTCCTGCATTTCTGGTTTTGACACTTTATTCAGCATGGCCCTTTTGACCGATGGGAAGCGAGACTTCTTTGTAGCGCTGATTTGCCTTTCCAGGTTGCTTGGTTGGCCAAAAAGGGCGTATGCGTTTTTTCCTGAATATATTCAGGAAAAAACGCATACGCCCTTTTTGGCCAAGGGCATCATTGTCGAGGTTTGGCCGCTTTTCCTGTGCTTTCAAGGCGATTCGAATCTACCTCCTGAAATCTGTTTCCTGCAATTCTGCCTTGCTTTCAGATCCTCTTCGTTACCTTCCCTCAATATATTTGTGGACGAGAGTTATCATTTATAACTCTGCAGGTTTGTGAATTGCAGTGCCCCTGAGCTCCATTTTCCAACTCGCTTTCTTGGGAGCTGGCCGCAAAAGCGCAGGATTGCTTCAGGCCCTATTCTGGTTCCGGGCGGCAGGCTGAGCCTGTGGTTAATTCTTCTTCCTGATGGGAAAATAGAGTGACCTGTGCCTGTCCCAACACCTAGAGCTAGTCTCTCATTGTTTCCCCCTCTTCCCGTTCATCCTCAGGACAAATTGCAACCTGTACGGAACAGGAGGTTAAAGGTGCTGAGTCTCCAAGGAGGGAGATTGCTAGTAAAGCGGCTGGAATGGCGAACCCGAGCACAAGGGGATGAGAAATGAGGTGCGTTTTAGAAACCTTTCCCGATCACACGGTGTACCATCTTCTGGGTTTCTCGTGCATGTTTTCGATGTAGGAAGATGCCCTTGAACCTGGAGATTTGGGACCCATGGAATGGGTACCACGCAGTATTACTTTAGAGGGTCTGCGTTTGCTCACCCAACCTCACCAAACCTCTCAGCCCCAAGAGTGTCCTCCCTTATGTCTCAATCAGCTGTGGGTCTAGATATAGTCAATCCAGGTGGCATCACAGCCCCTGAAATAATTTTGTAAGAATTTCTCTCTCTTTCATTGTCTTTGTTTCACGGGTTTTTAAAAGTAATTGATTTTTGTAATGGGGTTTAGCTGCTTTTCACTGCTGTGTTTATGCCGCTTTACACCCACTTGACTCACTTACAGAGAGATATCAATACATAGGTTTTAAGATTCTTACTAGTCAGATATGTTCTTGGGCGGTGAATAGGGGGTGTTGAGTCCAGTTCACTGAGCAAGGAGTAGGTCTTGTGTATTACATATTGGGTTTATGGAACGGTATCTGAGCTAATTTGAACCCCGTGTTTTATGCATCACCCCACCTCACCTTACCTGTTAAGCAGCCATAGTGTGTTTTCTAAACGTGTGACTCTGTTCCGTTTTGTAATTCAGTTCAAGTGTAGCGGTTTTTACATTCCCTCTATAAGTGATATCTTATGACAAGTGTATTTTTCTGTGTGACTTATTTAACTTAGAATCGTCGTACCTACATCCACTCATAATGCTGCTACTAGCCTTATGACGTTGATTTCATGGCTGAGTGATATTCCATTGTACATAAGGACCACAACTTCTTTATCCATTTTTCTCTTTCCTGGGATATTGAAGGTGTAACGAAGTGGAGGTTCTTGTCAAGAGAGCAGCCCTAAACTTTGGGGTGCCTGTGTCTTGCTGTTTTTTAGTTTTCCCAATTTACAGGCCCATGAGTGGAAGTGCCCTATGCTCTCTAAGCAGAGTTTTTTAGATGTTTCAGGACACACCGTACACTTCTCCAGGGTGGCTGTTCGCAATTTACATCCCGCCCATCAGTGTAGCAAGGCTCCCGTTTCTCCATGGCCTGTCCTGCATTTCTGGTTTTGACACTTTATTCAGCATGGCCCTTTTGACCGATGGGAAGCGAGACTTCTTTGTAGCGCTGATTTGCCTTTCCAGGTTGCTTGGTTGGCCAAAAAGGGCGTATGCGTTTTTTCCTGAATATATTCAGGAAAAAACGCATACGCCCTTTTTGGCCAAGGGCATCATTGTCGAGGTTTTGCCGCTTTTCCTGTGCTTTCAAGGCGATTCGAATCTACCTCCTGAAATGGGTTTCTTGCAATTCTGCCTTGCTTTCAAATTTTCTTCGTTGCCTTCCCTCAATATATTTGTGGTCGAGAGTTATAATTTATAACTCTGCAGGTTTGTGAATTGCAGTGCCCCTGAGCTCCATTTTCCAACTCGCTTTCTTGGGAGCTGGCCGCAAAAGCGCAAGATTGCTTCAGGCCCTATTCTGGTTCCGGGGGGCAGGCTGAGACTGTGGTTAATTCTTCTTCCTGATGGGAAAATAGAGTGACCTGTGCCTGTCCCAACACCTAGAGCTAGTCTCTCATTGGTTCCCCCTCTTCCCGTTCATCCTCAGGACAAATTGCCACCTGTACGGAACAGGAGGTTAAAGGTGCTGAGTCTCCAAGGAGGGAGATTGTTAGTAAAGCGGCTGGAATGGCGAACCCGAGCACAAGGGGATGAGAAATGAGGTGCGTTTTAGAAACCTTTCCCGATCACACGGTGTACCATCTTCTGGGTTTCTCGTGCATGTTTTCGATGTAGGAAGATGCCCTTGAACCTGGAGATTTGGGACCTATGGGATGGGTACCACGCAGTATTACTTTAGAGGGTCTGCGTTTGCTCACCCAACCTCACCAAACCTCTCAGCCCCAAGAGTGTCCTCCCTTATGTCTCAATCAGCTGTGGGTCTAGATATGGTCAATCCAGGTGGCATCACAGCCCCTGAAATAATTTTGTAAGAATTTCTCTCTCTTTCATTGTCTTTGTTTCATGGGTTTTTAAAAGTAATTGATTTTTGTAATGGGGTTTAGCTGCTCTTCACTGCTGTGTTTATGCCGCTTTACACCCACTTGACTCACTTACAGAGAGATATCAATACATAGGTTTTAAGATTCTTACTAGTCAGATATGTTCTTGGGCGCTGAATAGGGGGTGTTGAGTCCAGTTCACTGAGCAAGGAGTAGGGCTTGTCTATTACATATTGGGTTTATGGAACGGTATCTGAGCTAATTTGAACCCCGTGTTTTATGCATCACCCACCCTCACCTTTCCCGTTAAGCAGCCATAGTGTGTTTTCTAAACGTGTGACTCTGTTCCGTTTTGTAATTCAGTTCAAGTGTAGCGGTTTTTACATTCCCTCTATAAGTCATACCTTATGACAAGTGTCTTTTTCTGTGTGACTTATTTCACTTAGAATCGTCGTACCTACATCCACTCATAATGCTGCTACAAGCCTTATGACGTTGATTTCATGGCTGAGTGATATTCCATTGTACATAAGGACCACAACTTCTTTATCCATTTTTCTCTTTCCTGGGATATTGAAGGTGTAACGAAGTGGAGGTTCTTGTCAAGAGAGCAGCCCTAAACTTTGGGGCGCCTGTGTCTTGCTGTTTTTTAGTTTTCCCAATTTACAGGCCCATGAGTGGAAGTGCCCTATGCTCTCTAAGCAGAGTTTTTTAGATGTTTCAGGACACACCGTACACTTCTCCAGGGTGGCTGTTCGCAATTTACATCCCGCCCATCAGCGTAGCAAGGCTCCCGTTTCTCCATGGCCTGTCCTGCATTTCTGGTTTTGACACTTTATTCAGCATGGCCCTTTTGACCGATGGGAAGCGAGACTTCTTTGTAGCGCTGATTTGCCTTTCCAGGTTGCTTGGTTGGCCAAAAAGGGCGTATGCGTTTTTTCCTGAATATATTCAGGAAAAAACGCATACGCCCTTTTTGGCCAAGGGCATCATTGTCGAGGTTTGGCCGCTTTTCCTGTGCTTTCAAGGCGATTCGAATCTACCTCCTGAAATCTGTTTCCTGCAATTCTGCCTTGCTTTCAGATCCTCTTCGTTACCTTCCCTCAATATATTTGTGGACGAGAGTTATCATTTATAACTCTGCAGGTTTGTGAATTGCAGTGCCCCTGAGCTCCATTTTCCAACTCGCTTTCTTGGGAGCTGGCCGCAAAAGCGCAGGATTGCTTCAGGCCCTATTCTGGTTCCGGGCGGCAGGCTGAGCCTGTGGTTAATTCTTCTTCCTGATGGGAAAATAGAGTGACCTGTGCCTGTCCCAACACCTAGGGCTAGTCTCTCATTGTTTCCCCCTCTTCCCGTTCATCCTCAGGACAAATTGCAACCTGTACGGAACAGGAGGTTAAAGGTGCTGAGTCTCCAAGGAGGGAGATTGCTAGTAAAGCGGCTGGAATGGCGAACCCGAGCACAAGGGGATGAGAAATGAGGTGCGTTTTAGAAACCTTTCCCGATCACACGGTGTACCATCTTCTGGGTTTCTCGTGCATGTTTTCGATGTAGGAAGATGCCCTTGAACCTGGAGATTTCGGACCCATGGAATGGGTACCACGCAGTATTACTTTAGAGGGTCTGCGTTTGCTCACCCAACCTCACCAAACCTCTCAGCCCCAAGAGTGTCCTCCCTTATGTCTCAATCAGCTGTGGGTCTAGATATAGTCAATCCAGGTGGCATCACAGCCCCTGAAATAATTTTGTAAGAATTTCTCTCTCTTTCATTGTCTTTGTTTCACGGGTTTTTAAAAGTAATTGATTTTTGTAATGGGGTTTAGCTGCTTTTCACTGCTGTGTTTATGCCGCTTTACACCCACTTGACTCACTTACAGAGAGATATCAATACATAGGTTTTAAGATTCTTACTAGTCAGATATGTTCTTGGGCGGTGAATAGGGGGTGTTGAGTCCAGTTCACTGAGCAAGGAGTAGGTCTTGTGTATTACATATTGGGTTTATGGAACGGTATCTGAGCTAATTTGAACCCCGTGTTTTATGCATCACCCCACCTCACCTTACCTGTTAAGCAGCCATAGTGTGTTTTCTAAACGTGTGACTCTGTTCCGTTTTGTAATTCAGTTCAAGTGTAGCGGTTTTTACATTCCCTCTATAAGTGATATCTTATGACAAGTGTATTTTTCTGTGTGACTTATTTCACTTAGAATCGTCGTACCTACATCCACTCATAATGCTGCTACTAGCCTTATGACGTTGATTTCATGGCTGAGTGATATTCCATTGTACATAAGGACCACAACTTCTTTATCCATTTTTCTCTTTCCTGGGATATTGAAGGTGTAACGAAGTGGAGGTTCTTGTCAAGAGAGCAGCCCTAAACTTTGGGGTGCCTGTGTCTTGCTGTTTTTTAGTTTTCCCAATTTACAGGCCCATGAGTGGAAGTGCCCTATGCTCTCTAAGCAGAGTTTTTTAGATGTTTCAGGACACACCGTACACTTCTCCAGGGTGGCTGTTCGCAATTTACATCCCGCCCATCAGTGTAGCAAGGCTCCCGTTTCTCCATGGCCTGTCCTGCATTTCTGGTTTTGACACTTTATTCAGCATGGCCCTTTTGACCGATGGGAAGCGAGACTTCTTTGTAGCGCTGATTTGCCTTTCCAGGTTGCTTGGTTGGCCAAAAAGGGCGTATGCGTTTTTTCCTGAATATATTCAGGAAAAAACGCATACGCCCTTTTTGGCCAAGGGCATCATTGTCGAGGTTTGGCCGCTTTTCCTGTGCTTTCAAGGCGATTCGAATCTACCTCCTGAAATCTGTTTCCTGCAATTCTGCCTTGCTTTCAAATCCTCTTCGTTGCCTTCCCTCAATATATTTGTGGACGAGAGTTATCATTTATAACTCTGCAGGTTTGTGAATTGCAGTGCCCCTGAGCTCCATTTTCCAACTCGCTTTCTTGGGAGCTGGCCACAAAAGCGCAGGATTGCTTCAGGCCCTATTCTGGTTCCGGGCGGCAGGCTGAGCCTGTGGTTAATTCTTCTTCCTGATGGGAAAATACAGTGACCTGTGCCTGTCCCAACACCTAGAGCTAGTCTCTCATTGGTTCCCCCTCTTCCCGTTCATCCTCAGGACAAATTGCCACCTGTACGGAACAGGAGGTTAAAGGTGCTGAGTCTCCAAGGAGGGAGATTGTTAGTAAAGCGGCTGGAATGGCGAACCCGAGCACAAGGGGATGAGAAATGAGGTGCGTTTTAGAAACCTTTCCCGATCACACGGTGTACCATCTTCTGGGTTTCTCGTGCATGTTTTCGATGTAGGAAGATGCCCTTGAACCTGGAGATTTGGGACCTATGGGATGGGTACCACGCAGTATTACTTTAGAGGGTCTGCGTTTGCTCACCCAACCTCACCAAACCTCTCAGCCCCAAGAGTGTCCTCCCTTATGTCTCAATCAGCTGTGGGTCTAGATATGGTCAATCCAGGTGGCATCACAGCCCCTGAAATAATTTTGTAAGAATTTCTCTCTCTTTCATTGTCTTTGTTTCACGGGTTTTTAAAAGTAATTGATTTTTGTAATGGGGTTTAGCTGCTCTTCACTGCTGTGTTTATGCCGCTTTACACCCACTTGACTCACTTACAGAGAGATATCAATACATAGGTTTTAAGATTCTTACTAGTCAGATATGTTCTTGGGCGCTGAATAGGGGGTGTTGAGTCCAGTTCACTGAGCAAGGAGTAGGGCTTGTCTATTACATATTGGGTTTATGGAACGGTATCTGAGCTAATTTGAACCCCGTGTTTTATGCATCACCCACCCTCACCTTTCCCGTTAAGCAGCCATAGTGTGTTTTCTAAACGTGTGACTCTGTTCCGTTTTGTAATTCAGTTCAAGTGTAGCGGTTTTTACATTCCCTCTATAAGTCATACCTTATGACAAGTGTCTTTTTCTGTGTGACTTATTTCACTTAGAATCGTCGTACCTACATCCACTCATAATGCTGCTACAAGCCTTATGACGTTGATTTCATGGCTGAGTGATATTCCATTGTACATAAGGACCACAACTTCTTTATCCATTTTTCTCTTTCCTGGGATATTGAAGGTGTAACGAAGTGGAGGTTCTTGTCAAGAGAGCAGCCCTAAACTTTGGGGCGCCTGTGTCTTGCTGTTTTTTAGTTTTCCCAATTTACAGGCCCATGAGTGGAAGTGCCCTATGCTCTCTAAGCAGAGTTTTTTAGATGTTTCAGGACACACCGTACACTTCTCCAGGGTGGCTGTTCGCAATTTACATCCCGCCCATCAGCGTAGCAAGGCTCCCGTTTCTCCATGGCCTGTCCTGCATTTCTGGTTTTGACACTTTATTCAGCATGGCCCTTTTGACCGATGGGAAGCGAGACTTCTTTGTAGCGCTGATTTGCCTTTCCAGGTTGCTTGGTTGGCCAAAAAGGGCGTATGCGTTTTTTCCTGAATATATTCAGGAAAAAACGCATACGCCCTTTTTGGCCAAGGGCATCATTGTCGAGGTTTGGCCGCTTTTCCTGTGCTTTCAAGGCGATTCGAATCTACCTCCTGAAATCTGTTTCCTGCAATTCTGCCTTGCTTTCAGATCCTCTTCGTTACCTTCCCTCAATATATTTGTGGACGAGAGTTATCATTTATAACTCTGCAGGTTTGTGAATTGCAGTGCCCCTGAGCTCCATTTTCCAACTCGCTTTCTTGGGAGCTGGCCGCAAATGCGCAGGATTGCTTCAGGCCCTATTCTGGTTCCGGGCGGCAGGCTGAGCCTGTGGTTAATTCTTCTTCCTGATGGGAAAATAGAGTGACCTGTGCCTGTCCCAACACCTAGAGCTAGTCTCTCATTGTTTCCCCCTCTTCCCGTTCATCCTCAGGACAAATTGCAACCTGTACGGAACAGGAGGTTAAAGGTGCTGAGTCTCCAAGGAGGGAGATTGCTAGTAAAGCGGCTGGAATGGCGAACCCGAGCACAAGGGGATGAGAAATGAGGTGCGTTTTAGAAACCTTTCCCGATCACACGGTGTACCATCTTCTGGGTTTCTCGTGCATGTTTTCGATGTAGGAAGATGCCCTTGAACCTGGAGATTTCGGACCCATGGAATGGGTACCACGCAGTATTACTTTAGAGGGTCTGCGTTTGCTCACCCAACCTCACCAAACCTCTCAGCCCCAAGAGTGTCCTCCCTTATGTCTCAATCAGCTGTGGGTCTAGATATAGTCAATCCAGGTGGCATCACAGCCCCTGAAATAATTTTGTAAGAATTTCTCTCTCTTTCATTGTCTTTGTTTCACGGGTTTTTAAAAGTAATTGATTTTTGTAATGGGGTTTAGCTGCTTTTCACTGCTGTGTTTATGCCGCTTTACACCCACTTGACTCACTTACAGAGAGATATCAATACATAGGTTTTAAGATTCTTACTAGTCAGATATGTTCTTGGGCGGTGAATAGGGGGTGTTGAGTCCAGTTCACTGAGCAAGGAGTAGGTCTTGTGTATTACATATTGGGTTTATGGAACGGTATCTGAGCTAATTTGAACCCCGTGTTTTATGCATCACCCCACCTCACCTTACCTGTTAAGCAGCCATAGTGTGTTTTCTAAACGTGTGACTCTGTTCCGTTTTGTAATTCAGTTCAAGTGTAGCGGTTTTTACATTCCCTCTATAAGTGATATCTTATGACAAGTGTATTTTTCTGTGTGACTTATTTAACTTAGAATCGTCGTACCTACATCCACTCATAATGCTGCTACTAGCCTTATGACGTTGATTTCATGGCTGAGTGATATTCCATTGTACATAAGGACCACAACTTCTTTATCCATTTTTCTCTTTCCTGGGATATTGAAGGTGTAACGAAGTGGAGGTTCTTGTCAAGAGAGCAGCCCTAAACTTTGGGGTGCCTGTGTCTTGCTGTTTTTTAGTTTTCCCAATTTACAGGCCCATGAGTGGAAGTGCCCTATGCTCTCTAAGCAGAGTTTTTTAGATGTTTCAGGACACACCGTACACTTCTCCAGGGTGGCTGTTCGCAATTTACATCCCGCCCATCAGTGTAGCAAGGCTCCCGTTTCTCCATGGCCTGTCCTGCATTTCTGGTTTTGACACTTTATTCAGCATGGCCCTTTTGACCGATGGGAAGCGAGACTTCTTTGTAGCGCTGATTTGCCTTTCCAGGTTGCTTGGTTGGCCAAAAAGGGCGTATGCGTTTTTTCCTGAATATATTCAGGAAAAAACGCATACGCCCTTTTTGGCCAAGGGCATCATTGTCGAGGTTTGGCCGCTTTTCCTGTGCTTTCAAGGCGATTCGAATCTACCTCCTGAAATCTGTTTCCTGCAATTCTGCCTTGCTTTCAAATCCTCTTCGTTGCCTTCCCTCAATATATTTGTGGACGAGAGTTATCATTTATAACTCTGCAGGTTTGTGAATTGCAGTGCCCCTGAGCTCCATTTTCCAACTCGCTTTCTTGGGAGCTGGCCACAAAAGCGCAGGATTGCTTCAGGCCCTATTCTGGTTCCGGGCGGCAGGCTGAGCCTGTGGTTAATTCTTCTTCCTGATGGGAAAATACAGTGACCTGTGCCTGTCCCAACACCTAGAGCTAGTCTCTCATTGGTTCCCCCTCTTCCCGTTCATCCTCAGGACAAATTGCCACCTGTACGGAACAGGAGGTTAAAGGTGCTGAGTCTCCAAGGAGGGAGATTGTTAGTAAAGCGGCTGGAATGGCGAACCCGAGCACAAGGGGATGAGAAATGAGGTGCGTTTTAGAAACCTTTCCCGATCACACGGTGTACCATCTTCTGGGTTTCTCGTGCATGTTTTCGATGTAGGAAGATGCCCTTGAACCTGGAGATTTGGGACCTATGGGATGGGTACCACGCAGTATTACTTTAGAGGGTCTGCGTTTGCTCACCCAACCTCACCAAACCTCTCAGCCCCAAGAGTGTCCTCCCTTATGTCTCAATCAGCTGTGGGTCTAGATATGGTCAATCCAGGTGGCATCACAGCCCCTGAAATAATTTTGTAAGAATTTCTCTCTCTTTCATTGTCTTTGTTTCACGGGTTTTTAAAAGTAATTGATTTTTGTAATGGGGTTTAGCTGCTCTTCACTGCTGTGTTTATGCCGCTTTACACCCACTTGACTCACTTACAGAGAGATATCAATACATAGGTTTTAAGATTCTTACTAGTCAGATATGTTCTTGGGCGCTGAATAGGGGGTGTTGAGTCCAGTTCACTGAGCAAGGAGTAGGGCTTGTCTATTACATATTGGGTTTATGGAACGGTATCTGAGCTAATTTGAACCCCGTGTTTTATGCATCACCCACCCTCACCTTTCCCGTTAAGCAGCCATAGTGTGTTTTCTAAACGTGTGACTCTGTTCCGTTTTGTAATTCAGTTCAAGTGTAGCGGTTTTTACATTCCCTCTATAAGTCATACCTTATGACAAGTGTCTTTTTCTGTGTGACTTATTTCACTTAGAATCGTCGTACCTACATCCACTCATAATGCTGCTACAAGCCTTATGACGTTGATTTCATGGCTGAGTGATATTCCATTGTACATAAGGACCACAACTTCTTTATCCATTTTTCTCTTTCCTGGGATATTGAAGGTGTAACGAAGTGGAGGTTCTTGTCAAGAGAGCAGCCCTAAACTTTGGGGCGCCTGTGTCTTGCTGTTTTTTAGTTTTCCCAATTTACAGGCCCATGAGTGGAAGTGCCCTATGCTCTCTAAGCAGAGTTTTTTAGATGTTTCAGGACACACCGTACACTTCTCCAGGGTGGCTGTTCGCAATTTACATCCCGCCCATCAGCGTAGCAAGGCTCCCGTTTCTCCATGGCCTGTCCTGCATTTCTGGTTTTGACACTTTATTCAGCATGGCCCTTTTGACCGATGGGAAGCGAGACTTCTTTGTAGCGCTGATTTGCCTTTCCAGGTTGCTTGGTTGGCCAAAAAGGGCGTATGCGTTTTTTCCTGAATATATTCAGGAAAAAACGCATACGCCCTTTTTGGCCAAGGGCATCATTGTCGAGGTTTGGCCGCTTTTCCTGTGCTTTCAAGGCGATTCGAATCTACCTCCTGAAATCTGTTTCCTGCAATTCTGCCTTGCTTTCAGATCCTCTTCGTTACCTTCCCTCAATATATTTGTGGACGAGAGTTATCATTTATAACTCTGCAGGTTTGTGAATTGCAGTGCCCCTGAGCTCCATTTTCCAACTCGCTTTCTTGGGAGCTGGCCGCAAATGCGCAGGATTGCTTCAGGCCCTATTCTGGTTCCGGGCGGCAGGCTGAGCCTGTGGTTAATTCTTCTTCCTGATGGGAAAATAGAGTGACCTGTGCCTGTCCCAACACCTAGAGCTAGTCTCTCATTGTTTCCCCCTCTTCCCGTTCATCCTCAGGACAAATTGCAACCTGTACGGAACAGGAGGTTAAAGGTGCTGAGTCTCCAAGGAGGGAGATTGCTAGTAAAGCGGCTGGAATGGCGAACCCGAGCACAAGGGGATGAGAAATGAGGTGCGTTTTAGAAACCTTTCCCGATCACACGGTGTACCATCTTCTGGGTTTCTCGTGCATGTTTTCGATGTAGGAAGATGCCCTTGAACCTGGAGATTTCGGACCCATGGAATGGGTACCACGCAGTATTACTTTAGAGGGTCTGCGTTTGCTCACCCAACCTCACCAAACCTCTCAGCCCCAAGAGTGTCCTCCCTTATGTCTCAATCAGCTGTGGGTCTAGATATAGTCAATCCAGGTGGCATCACAGCCCCTGAAATAATTTTGTAAGAATTTCTCTCTCTTTCATTGTCTTTGTTTCACGGGTTTTTAAAAGTAATTGATTTTTGTAATGGGGTTTAGCTGCTTTTCACTGCTGTGTTTATGCCGCTTTACACCCACTTGACTCACTTACAGAGAGATATCAATACATAGGTTTTAAGATTCTTACTAGTCAGATATGTTCTTGGGCGGTGAATAGGGGGTGTTGAGTCCAGTTCACTGAGCAAGGAGTAGGTCTTGTGTATTACATATTGGGTTTATGGAACGGTATCTGAGCTAATTTGAACCCCGTGTTTTATGCATCACCCCACCTCACCTTACCTGTTAAGCAGCCATAGTGTGTTTTCTAAACGTGTGACTCTGTTCCGTTTTGTAATTCAGTTCAAGTGTAGCGGTTTTTACATTCCCTCTATAAGTGATATCTTATGACAAGTGTATTTTTCTGTGTGACTTATTTAACTTAGAATCGTCGTACCTACATCCACTCATAATGCTGCTACTAGCCTTATGACGTTGATTTCATGGCTGAGTGATATTCCATTGTACATAAGGACCACAACTTCTTTATCCATTTTTCTCTTTCCTGGGATATTGAAGGTGTAACGAAGTGGAGGTTCTTGTCAAGAGAGCAGCCCTAAACTTTGGGGTGCCTGTGTCTTGCTGTTTTTTAGTTTTCCCAATTTACAGGCCCATGAGTGGAAGTGCCCTATGCTCTCTAAGCAGAGTTTTTTAGATGTTTCAGGACACACCGTACACTTCTCCAGGGTGGCTGTTCGCAATTTACATCCCGCCCATCAGTGTAGCAAGGCTCCCGTTTCTCCATGGCCTGTCCTGCATTTCTGGTTTTGACACTTTATTCAGCATGGCCCTTTTGACCGATGGGAAGCGAGACTTCTTTGTAGCGCTGATTTGCCTTTCCAGGTTGCTTGGTTGGCCAAAAAGGGCGTATGCGTTTTTTCCTGAATATATTCAGGAAAAAACGCATACGCCCTTTTTGGCCAAGGGCATCATTGTCGAGGTTTGGCCGCTTTTCCTGTGCTTTCAAGGCGATTCGAATCTACCTCCTGAAATCTGTTTCCTGCAATTCTGCCTTGCTTTCAAATCCTCTTCGTTGCCTTCCCTCAATATATTTGTGGACGAGAGTTATCATTTATAACTCTGCAGGTTTGTGAATTGCAGTGCCCCTGAGCTCCATTTTCCAACTCGCTTTCTTGGGAGCTGGCCACAAAAGCGCAGGATTGCTTCAGGCCCTATTCTGGTTCCGGGCGGCAGGCTGAGCCTGTGGTTAATTCTTCTTCCTGATGGGAAAATACAGTGACCTGTGCCTGTCCCAACACCTAGAGCTAGTCTCTCATTGGTTCCCCCTCTTCCCGTTCATCCTCAGGACAAATTGCCACCTGTACGGAACAGGAGGTTAAAGGTGCTGAGTCTCCAAGGAGGGAGATTGTTAGTAAAGCGGCTGGAATGGCGAACCCGAGCACAAGGGGATGAGAAATGAGGTGCGTTTTAGAAACCTTTCCCGATCACACGGTGTACCATCTTCTGGGTTTCTCGTGCATGTTTTCGATGTAGGAAGATGCCCTTGAACCTGGAGATTTGGGACCTATGGGATGGGTACCACGCAGTATTACTTTAGAGGGTCTGCGTTTGCTCACCCAACCTCACCAAACCTCTCAGCCCCAAGAGTGTCCTCCCTTATGTCTCAATCAGCTGTGGGTCTAGATATGGTCAATCCAGGTGGCATCACAGCCCCTGAAATAATTTTGTAAGAATTTCTCTCTCTTTCATTGTCTTTGTTTCACGGGTTTTTAAAAGTAATTGATTTTTGTAATGGGGTTTAGCTGCTCTTCACTGCTGTGTTTATGCCGCTTTACACCCACTTGACTCACTTACAGAGAGATATCAATACATAGGTTTTAAGATTCTTACTAGTCAGATATGTTCTTGGGCGCTGAATAGGGGGTGTTGAGTCCAGTTCACTGAGCAAGGAGTAGGGCTTGTCTATTACATATTGGGTTTATGGAACGGTATCTGAGCTAATTTGAACCCCGTGTTTTATGCATCACCCACCCTCACCTTTCCCGTTAAGCAGCCATAGTGTGTTTTCTAAACGTGTGACTCTGTTCCGTTTTGTAATTCAGTTCAAGTGTAGCGGTTTTTACATTCCCTCTATAAGTCATACCTTATGACAAGTGTCTTTTTCTGTGTGACTTATTTCACTTAGAATCGTCGTACCTACATCCACTCATAATGCTGCTACAAGCCTTATGACGTTGATTTCATGGCTGAGTGATATTCCATTGTACATAAGGACCACAACTTCTTTATCCATTTTTCTCTTTCCTGGGATATTGAAGGTGTAACGAAGTGGAGGTTCTTGTCAAGAGAGCAGCCCTAAACTTTGGGGCGCCTGTGTCTTGCTGTTTTTTAGTTTTCCCAATTTACAGGCCCATGAGTGGAAGTGCCCTATGCTCTCTAAGCAGAGTTTTTTAGATGTTTCAGGACACACCGTACACTTCTCCAGGGTGGCTGTTCGCAATTTACATCCCGCCCATCAGCGTAGCAAGGCTCCCGTTTCTCCATGGCCTGTCCTGCATTTCTGGTTTTGACACTTTATTCAGCATGGCCCTTTTGACCGATGGGAAGCGAGACTTCTTTGTAGCGCTGATTTGCCTTTCCAGGTTGCTTGGTTGGCCAAAAAGGGCGTATGCGTTTTTTCCTGAATATATTCAGGAAAAAACGCATACGCCCTTTTTGGCCAAGGGCATCATTGTCGAGGTTTTGCCGCTTTTCCTGTGCTTTCAAGGCGATTCGAATCTACCTCCTGAAATGGGTTTCTTGCAATTCTGCCTTGCTTTCAAATTTTCTTCGTTGCCTTCCCTCAATATATTTGTGGTCGAGAGTTATAATTTATAACTCTGCAGGTTTGTGAATTGCAGTGCCCCTGAGCTCCATTTTCCAACTCGCTTTCTTGGGAGCTGGCCGCAAAAGCGCAGGATTGCTTCAGGCCCTATTCTGGTTCCGGGGGGCAGGCTGAGCCTGTGGTTAATTCTTCTTCCTGATGGGAAAATAGAGTGACCTGTGCCTGTCCCAACACCTAGAGCTAGTCTCTCATTGGTTCCCCCTCTTCCCGTTCATCCTCAGGACAAATTGCCACCTGTACGGAACAGGAGGTTAAAGGTGCTGAGTCTCCAAGGAGGGAGATTGTTAGTAAAGCGGCTGGAATGGCGAACCCGAGCACAAGGGGATGAGAAATGAGGTGCGTTTTAGAAACCTTTCCCGATCACACGGTGTACCATCTTCTGGGTTTCTCGTGCATGTTTTCGATGTAGGAAGATGCCCTTGAACCTGGAGATTTGGGACCTATGGGATGGGTACCACGCAGTATTACTTTAGAGGGTCTGCGTTTGCTCACCCAACCTCACCAAACCTCTCAGCCCCAAGAGTGTCCTCCCTTATGTCTCAATCAGCTGTGGGTCTAGATATGGTCAATCCAGGTGGCATCACAGCCCCTGAAATAATTTTGTAAGAATTTCTCTCTCTTTCATTGTCTTTGTTTCACGGGTTTTTAAAAGTAATTGATTTTTGTAATGGGGTTTAGCTGCTCTTCACTGCTGTGTTTATGCCGCTTTACACCCACTTGACTCACTTACAGAGAGATATCAATACATAGGTTTTAAGATTCTTACTAGTCAGATATGTTCTTGGGCGCTGAATAGGGGGTGTTGAGTCCAGTTCACTGAGCAAGGAGTAGGGCTTGTCTATTACATATTGGGTTTATGGAACGGTATCTGAGCTAATTTGAACCCCGTGTTTTATGCATCACCCACCCTCACCTTTCCCGTTAAGCAGCCATAGTGTGTTTTCTAAACGTGTGACTCTGTTCCGTTTTGTAATTCAGTTCAAGTGTAGCGGTTTTTACATTCCCTCTATAAGTCATACCTTATGACAAGTGTCTTTTTCTGTGTGACTTATTTCACTTAGAATCGTCGTACCTACATCCACTCATAATGCTGCTACAAGCCTTATGACGTTGATTTCATGGCTGAGTGATATTCCATTGTACATAAGGACCACAACTTCTTTATCCATTTTTCTCTTTCCTGGGATATTGAAGGTGTAACGAAGTGGAGGTTCTTGTCAAGAGAGCAGCCCTAAACTTTGGGGCGCCTGTGTCTTGCTGTTTTTTAGTTTTCCCAATTTACAGGCCCATGAGTGGAAGTGCCCTATGCTCTCTAAGCAGAGTTTTTTAGATGTTTCAGGACACACCGTACACTTCTCCAGGGTGGCTGTTCGCAATTTACATCCCGCCCATCAGCGTAGCAAGGCTCCCGTTTCTCCATGGCCTGTCCTGCATTTCTGGTTTTGACACTTTATTCAGCATGGCCCTTTTGACCGATGGGAAGCGAGACTTCTTTGTAGCGCTGATTTGCCTTTCCAGGTTGCTTGGTTGGCCAAAAAGGGCGTATGCGTTTTTTCCTGAATATATTCAGGAAAAAACGCATACGCCCTTTTTGGCCAAGGGCATCATTGTCGAGGTTTGGCCGCTTTTCCTGTGCTTTCAAGGCGATTCGAATCTACCTCCTGAAATCTGTTTCCTGCAATTCTGCCTTGCTTTCAGATCCTCTTCGTTACCTTCCCTCAATATATTTGTGGACGAGAGTTATCATTTATAACTCTGCAGGTTTGTGAATTGCAGTGCCCCTGAGCTCCATTTTCCAACTCGCTTTCTTGGGAGCTGGCCGCAAAAGCGCAGGATTGCTTCAGGCCCTATTCTGGTTCCGGGCGGCAGGCTGAGCCTGTGGTTAATTCTTCTTCCTGATGGGAAAATAGAGTGACCTGTGCCTGTCCCAACACCTAGAGCTAGTCTCTCATTGTTTCCCCCTCTTCCCGTTCATCCTCAGGACAAATTGCAACCTGTACGGAACAGGAGGTTAAAGGTGCTGAGTCTCCAAGGAGGGAGATTGCTAGTAAAGCGGCTGGAATGGCGAACCCGAGCACAAGGGGATGAGAAATGAGGTGCGTTTTAGAAACCTTTCCCGATCACACGGTGTACCATCTTCTGGGTTTCTCGTGCATGTTTTCGATGTAGGAAGATGCCCTTGAACCTGGAGATTTGGGACCCATGGAATGGGTACCACGCAGTATTAATTTAGAGGGTCTGCGTTTGCTCACCCAACCTCAACAAACCTCTCAGCCCCAAGAGTGTCCTCCCTTATGTCTCAATCAGCTGTGGGTCTAGATATAGTCAATCCAGGTGGCATCACAGCCCCTGAAATAATTTTGTAAGAATTTCTCTCTCTTTCATTGTCTTTGTTTCACGGGTTTTTAAAAGTAATTGATTTTTGTAATGGGGTTTAGCTGCTTTTCACTGCTGTGTTTATGCCGCTTTACACCCACTTGACTCACTTACAGAGAGATATCAATACATAGGTTTTAAGATTCTTACTAGTCAGATATGTTCTTGGGCGGTGAATAGGGGGTGTTGAGTCCAGTTCACTGAGCAAGGAGTAGGTCTTGTGTATTACATATTGGGTTTATGGAACGGTATCTGAGCTAATTTGAACCCCGTGTTTTATGCATCACCCCACCTCACCTTACCTGTTAAGCAGCCATAGTGTGTTTTCTAAACGTGTGACTCTGTTCCGTTTTGTAATTCAGTTCAAGTGTAGCGGTTTTTACATTCCCTCTATAAGTGATATCTTATGACAAGTGTATTTTTCTGTGTGACTTATTTAACTTAGAATCGTCGTACCTACATCCACTCATAATGCTGCTACTAGCCTTATGACGTTGATTTCATGGCTGAGTGATATTCCATTGTACATAAGGACCACAACTTCTTTATCCATTTTTCTCTTTCCTGGGATATTGAAGGTGTAACGAAGTGGAGGTTCTTGTCAAGAGAGCAGCCCTAAACTTTGGGGTGCCTGTGTCTTGCTGTTTTTTAGTTTTCCCAATTTACAGGCCCATGAGTGGAAGTGCCCTATGCTCTCTAAGCAGAGTTTTTTAGATGTTTCAGGACACACCGTACACTTCTCCAGGGTGGCTGTTCGCAATTTACATCCCGCCCATCAGCGTAGCAAGGCTCCCGTTTCTCCATGGCCTGTCCTGCATTTCTGGTTTTGACACTTTATTCAGCATGGCCCTTTTGACCGATGGGAAGCGAGACTTCTTTGTAGCGCTGATTTGCCTTTCCAGGTTGCTTGGTTGGCCAAAAAGGGCGTATGCGTTTTTTCCTGAATATATTCAGGAAAAAACGCATACGCCCTTTTTGGCCAAGGGCATCATTGTCGAGGTTTGGCCGCTTTTCCTGTGCTTTCAAGGCGATTCGAATCTACCTCCTGAAATCTGTTTCCTGCAATTCTGCCTTGCTTTCAGATCCTCTTCGTTACCTTCCCTCAATATATTTGTGGACGAGAGTTATCATTTATAACTCTGCAGGTTTGTGAATTGCAGTGCCCCTGAGCTCCATTTTCCAACTCGCTTTCTTGGGAGCTGGCCGCAAAAGCGCAGGATTGCTTCAGGCCCTATTCTGGTTCCGGGCGGCAGGCTGAGCCTGTGGTTAATTCTTCTTCCTGATGGGAAAATAGAGTGACCTGTGCCTGTCCCAACACCTAGAGCTAGTCTCTCATTGTTTCCCCCTCTTCCCGTTCATCCTCAGGACAAATTGCAACCTGTACGGAACAGGAGGTTAAAGGTGCTGAGTCTCCAAGGAGGGAGATTGCTAGTAAAGCGGCTGGAATGGCGAACCCGAGCACAAGGGGATGAGAAATGAGGTGCGTTTTAGAAACCTTTCCCGATCACACGGTGTACCATCTTCTGGGTTTCTCGTGCATGTTTTCGATGTAGGAAGATGCCCTTGAACCTGGAGATTTGGGACCCATGGAATGGGTACCACGCAGTATTACTTTAGAGGGTCTGCGTTTGCTCACCCAACCTCACCAAACCTCTCAGCCCCAAGAGTGTCCTCCCTTATGTCTCAATCAGCTGTGGGTCTAGATATAGTCAATCCAGGTGGCATCACAGCCCCTGAAATAATTTTGTAAGAATTTCTCTCTCTTTCATTGTCTTTGTTTCACGGGTTTTTAAAAGTAATTGATTTTTGTAATGGGGTTTAGCTGCTTTTCACTGCTGTGTTTATGCCGCTTTACACCCACTTGACTCACTTACAGAGAGATATCAATACATAGGTTTTAAGATTCTTACTAGTCAGATATGTTCTTGGGCGGTGAATAGGGGGTGTTGAGTCCAGTTCACTGAGCAAGGAGTAGGTCTTGTGTATTACATATTGGGTTTATGGAACGGTATCTGAGCTAATTTGAACCCCGTGTTTTATGCATCACCCCACCTCACCTTACCTGTTAAGCAGCCATAGTGTGTTTTCTAAACGTGTGACTCTGTTCCGTTTTGTAATTCAGTTCAAGTGTAGCGGTTTTTACATTCCCTCTATAAGTGATATCTTATGACAAGTGTATTTTTCTGTGTGACTTATTTAACTTAGAATCGTCGTACCTACATCCACTCATAATGCTGCTACTAGCCTTATGACGTTGATTTCATGGCTGAGTGATATTCCATTGTACATAAGGACCACAACTTCTTTATCCATTTTTCTCTTTCCTGGGATATTGAAGGTGTAACGAAGTGGAGGTTCTTGTCAAGAGAGCAGCCCTAAACTTTGGGGTGCCTGTGTCTTGCTGTTTTTTAGTTTTCCCAATTTACAGGCCCATGAGTGGAAGTGCCCTATGCTCTCTAAGCAGAGTTTTTTAGATGTTTCAGGACACACCGTACACTTCTCCAGGGTGGCTGTTCGCAATTTACATCCCGCCCATCAGTGTAGCAAGGCTCCCGTTTCTCCATGGCCTGTCCTGCATTTCTGGTTTTGACACTTTATTCAGCATGGCCCTTTTGACCGATGGGAAGCGAGACTTCTTTGTAGCGCTGATTTGCCTTTCCAGGTTGCTTGGTTGGCCAAAAAGGGCGTATGCGTTTTTTCCTGAATATATTCAGGAAAAAACGCATACGCCCTTTTTGGCCAAGGGCATCATTGTCGAGGTTTTGCCGCTTTTCCTGTGCTTTCAAGGCGATTCGAATCTACCTCCTGAAATGGGTTTCTTGCAATTCTGCCTTGCTTTCAAATTTTCTTCGTTGCCTTCCCTCAATATATTTGTGGTCGAGAGTTATAATTTATAACTCTGCAGGTTTGTGAATTGCAGTGCCCCTGAGCTCCATTTTCCAACTCGCTTTCTTGGGAGCTGGCCGCAAAAGCGCAAGATTGCTTCAGGCCCTATTCTGGTTCCGGGGGGCAGGCTGAGACTGTGGTTAATTCTTCTTCCTGATGGGAAAATAGAGTGACCTGTGCCTGTCCCAACACCTAGAGCTAGTCTCTCATTGGTTCCCCCTCTTCCCGTTCATCCTCAGGACAAATTGCCACCTGTACGGAACAGGAGGTTAAAGGTGCTGAGTCTCCAAGGAGGGAGATTGTTAGTAAAGCGGCTGGAATGGCGAACCCGAGCACAAGGGGATGAGAAATGAGGTGCGTTTTAGAAACCTTTCCCGATCACACGGTGTACCATCTTCTGGGTTTCTCGTGCATGTTTTCGATGTAGGAAGATGCCCTTGAACCTGGAGATTTGGGACCTATGGGATGGGTACCACGCAGTATTACTTTAGAGGGTCTGCGTTTGCTCACCCAACCTCACCAAACCTCTCAGCCCCAAGAGTGTCCTCCCTTATGTCTCAATCAGCTGTGGGTCTAGATATGGTCAATCCAGGTGGCATCACAGCCCCTGAAATAATTTTGTAAGAATTTCTCTCTCTTTCATTGTCTTTGTTTCACGGGTTTTTAAAAGTAATTGATTTTTGTAATGGGGTTTAGCTGCTCTTCACTGCTGTGTTTATGCCGCTTTACACCCACTTGACTCACTTACAGAGAGATATCAATACATAGGTTTTAAGATTCTTACTAGTCAGATATGTTCTTGGGCGCTGAATAGGGGGTGTTGAGTCCAGTTCACTGAGCAAGGAGTAGGGCTTGTCTATTACATATTGGGTTTATGGAACGGTATCTGAGCTAATTTGAACCCCGTGTTTTATGCATCACCCACCCTCACCTTTCCCGTTAAGCAGCCATAGTGTGTTTTCTAAACGTGTGACTCTGTTCCGTTTTGTAATTCAGTTCAAGTGTAGCGGTTTTTACATTCCCTCTATAAGTCATACCTTATGACAAGTGTCTTTTTCTGTGTGACTTATTTCACTTAGAATCGTCGTACCTACATCCACTCATAATGCTGCTACAAGCCTTATGACGTTGATTTCATGGCTGAGTGATATTCCATTGTACATAAGGACCACAACTTCTTTATCCATTTTTCTCTTTCCTGGGATATTGAAGGTGTAACGAAGTGGAGGTTCTTGTCAAGAGAGCAGCCCTAAACTTTGGGGCGCCTGTGTCTTGCTGTTTTTTAGTTTTCCCAATTTACAGGCCCATGAGTGGAAGTGCCCTATGCTCTCTAAGCAGAGTTTTTTAGATGTTTCAGGACACACCGTACACTTCTCCAGGGTGGCTGTTCGCAATTTACATCCCGCCCATCAGCGTAGCAAGGCTCCCGTTTCTCCATGGCCTGTCCTGCATTTCTGGTTTTGACACTTTATTCAGCATGGCCCTTTTGACCGATGGGAAGCGAGACTTCTTTGTAGCGCTGATTTGCCTTTCCAGGTTGCTTGGTTGGCCAAAAAGGGCGTATGCGTTTTTTCCTGAATATATTCAGGAAAAAACGCATACGCCCTTTTTGGCCAAGGGCATCATTGTCGAGGTTTGGCCGCTTTTCCTGTGCTTTCAAGGCGATTCGAATCTACCTCCTGAAATCTGTTTCCTGCAATTCTGCCTTGCTTTCAGATCCTCTTCGTTACCTTCCCTCAATATATTTGTGGACGAGAGTTATCATTTATAACTCTGCAGGTTTGTGAATTGCAGTGCCCCTGAGCTCCATTTTCCAACTCGCTTTCTTGGGAGCTGGCCGCAAAAGCGCAGGATTGCTTCAGGCCCTATTCTGGTTCCGGGCGGCAGGCTGAGCCTGTGGTTAATTCTTCTTCCTGATGGGAAAATAGAGTGACCTGTGCCTGTCCCAACACCTAGAGCTAGTCTCTCATTGGTTCCCCCTCTTCCCGTTCATCCTCAGGACAAATTGCAACCTGTACGGAACAGGAGGTTAAAGGTGCTGAGTCTCCAAGGAGGGAGATTGCTAGTAAAGCGGCTGGAATGGCGAACCCGAGCACAAGGGGATGAGAAATGAGGTGCGTTTTAGAAACCTTTCCCGATCACACGGTGTACCATCTTCTGGGTTTCTCGTGCATGTTTTCGATGTAGGAAGATGCCCTTGAACCTGGAGATTTGGGACCCATGGAATGGGTACCACGCAGTATTACTTTAGAGGGTCTGCGTTTGCTCACCCAACCTCACCAAACCTCTCAGCCCCAAGAGTGTCCTCCCTTATGTCTCAATCAGCTGTGGGTCTAGATATAGTCAATCCAGGTGGCATCACAGCCCCTGAAATAATTTTGTAAGAATTTCTCTCTCTTTCATTGTCTTTGTTTCACGGGTTTTTAAAAGTAATTGATTTTTGTAATGGGGTTTAGCTGCTTTTCACTGCTGTGTTTATGCCGCTTTACACCCACTTGACTCACTTACAGAGAGATATCAATACATAGGTTTTAAGATTCTTACTAGTCAGATATGTTCTTGGGCGGTGAATAGGGGGTGTTGAGTCCAGTTCACTGAGCAAGGAGTAGGTCTTGTGTATTACATATTGGGTTTATGGAACGGTATCTGAGCTAATTTGAACCCCGTGTTTTATGCATCACCCCACCTCACCTTACCTGTTAAGCAGCCATAGTGTGTTTTCTAAACGTGTGACTCTGTTCCGTTTTGTAATTCAGTTCAAGTGTAGCGGTTTTTACATTCCCTCTATAAGTGATATCTTATGACAAGTGTATTTTTCTGTGTGACTTATTTAACTTAGAATCGTCGTACCTACATCCACTCATAATGCTGCTACTAGCCTTATGACGTTGATTTCATGGCTGAGTGATATTCCATTGTACATAAGGACCACAACTTCTTTATCCATTTTTCTCTTTCCTGGGATATTGAAGGTGTAACGAAGTGGAGGTTCTTGTCAAGAGAGCAGCCCTAAACTTTGGGGTGCCTGTGTCTTGCTGTTTTTTAGTTTTCCCAATTTACAGGCCCATGAGTGGAAGTGCCCTATGCTCTCTAAGCAGAGTTTTTTAGATGTTTCAGGACACACCGTACACTTCTCCAGGGTGGCTGTTCGCAATTTACATCCCGCCCATCAGTGTAGCAAGGCTCCCGTTTCTCCATGGCCTGTCCTGCATTTCTGGTTTTGACACTTTATTCAGCATGGCCCTTTTGACCGATGGGAAGCGAGACTTCTTTGTAGCGCTGATTTGCCTTTCCAGGTTGCTTGGTTGGCCAAAAAGGGCGTATGCGTTTTTTCCTGAATATATTCAGGAAAAAACGCATACGCCCTTTTTGGCCAAGGGCATCATTGTCGAGGTTTTGCCGCTTTTCCTGTGCTTTCAAGGCGATTCGAATCTACCTCCTGAAATGGGTTTCTTGCAATTCTGCCTTGCTTTCAAATTTTCTTCGTTGCCTTCCCTCAATATATTTGTGGTCGAGAGTTATAATTTATAACTCTGCAGGTTTGTGAATTGCAGTGCCCCTGAGCTCCATTTTCCAACTCGCTTTCTTGGGAGCTGGCCGCAAAAGCGCAAGATTGCTTCAGGCCCTATTCTGGTTCCGGGGGGCAGGCTGAGACTGTGGTTAATTCTTCTTCCTGATGGGAAAATAGAGTGACCTGTGCCTGTCCCAACACCTAGAGCTAGTCTCTCATTGGTTCCCCCTCTTCCCGTTCATCCTCAGGACAAATTGCCACCTGTACGGAACAGGAGGTTAAAGGTGCTGAGTCTCCAAGGAGGGAGATTGTTAGTAAAGCGGCTGGAATGGCGAACCCGAGCACAAGGGGATGAGAAATGAGGTGCGTTTTAGAAACCTTTCCCGATCACACGGTGTACCATCTTCTGGGTTTCTCGTGCATGTTTTCGATGTAGGAAGATGCCCTTGAACCTGGAGATTTGGGACCTATGGGATGGGTACCACGCAGTATTACTTTAGAGGGTCTGCGTTTGCTCACCCAACCTCACCAAACCTCTCAGCCCCAAGAGTGTCCTCCCTTATGTCTCAATCAGCTGTGGGTCTAGATATGGTCAATCCAGGTGGCATCACAGCCCCTGAAATAATTTTGTAAGAATTTCTCTCTCTTTCATTGTCTTTGTTTCACGGGTTTTTAAAAGTAATTGATTTTTGTAATGGGGTTTAGCTGCTCTTCACTGCTGTGTTTATGCCGCTTTACACCCACTTGACTCACTTACAGAGAGATATCAATACATAGGTTTTAAGATTCTTACTAGTCAGATATGTTCTTGGGCGCTGAATAGGGGGTGTTGAGTCCAGTTCACTGAGCAAGGAGTAGGGCTTGTCTATTACATATTGGGTTTATGGAACGGTATCTGAGCTAATTTGAACCCCGTGTTTTATGCATCACCCACCCTCACCTTTCCCGTTAAGCAGCCATAGTGTGTTTTCTAAACGTGTGACTCTGTTCCGTTTTGTAATTCAGTTCAAGTGTAGCGGTTTTTACATTCCCTCTATAAGTCATACCTTATGACAAGTGTCTTTTTCTGTGTGACTTATTTCACTTAGAATCGTCGTACCTACATCCACTCATAATGCTGCTACAAGCCTTATGACGTTGATTTCATGGCTGAGTGATATTCCATTGTACATAAGGACCACAACTTCTTTATCCATTTTTCTCTTTCCTGGGATATTGAAGGTGTAACGAAGTGGAGGTTCTTGTCAAGAGAGCAGCCCTAAACTTTGGGGCGCCTGTGTCTTGCTGTTTTTTAGTTTTCCCAATTTACAGGCCCATGAGTGGAAGTGCCCTATGCTCTCTAAGCAGAGTTTTTTAGATGTTTCAGGACACACCGTACACTTCTCCAGGGTGGCTGTTCGCAATTTACATCCCGCCCATCAGCGTAGCAAGGCTCCCGTTTCTCCATGGCCTGTCCTGCATTTCTGGTTTTGACACTTTATTCAGCATGGCCCTTTTGACCGATGGGAAGCGAGACTTCTTTGTAGCGCTGATTTGCCTTTCCAGGTTGCTTGGTTGGCCAAAAAGGGCGTATGCGTTTTTTCCTGAATATATTCAGGAAAAAACGCATACGCCCTTTTTGGCCAAGGGCATCATTGTCGAGGTTTGGCCGCTTTTCCTGTGCTTTCAAGGCGATTCGAATCTACCTCCTGAAATCTGTTTCCTGCAATTCTGCCTTGCTTTCAGATCCTCTTCGTTACCTTCCCTCAATATATTTGTGGACGAGAGTTATCATTTATAACTCTGCAGGTTTGTGAATTGCAGTGCCCCTGAGCTCCATTTTCCAACTCGCTTTCTTGGGAGCTGGCCGCAAAAGCGCAGGATTGCTTCAGGCCCTATTCTGGTTCCGGGCGGCAGGCTGAGCCTGTGGTTAATTCTTCTTCCTGATGGGAAAATAGAGTGACCTGTGCCTGTCCCAACACCTAGAGCTAGTCTCTCATTGGTTCCCCCTCTTCCCGTTCATCCTCAGGACAAATTGCAACCTGTACGGAACAGGAGGTTAAAGGTGCTGAGTCTCCAAGGAGGGAGATTGCTAGTAAAGCGGCTGGAATGGCGAACCCGAGCACAAGGGGATGAGAAATGAGGTGCGTTTTAGAAACCTTTCCCGATCACACGGTGTACCATCTTCTGGGTTTCTCGTGCATGTTTTCGATGTAGGAAGATGCCCTTGAACCTGGAGATTTGGGACCCATGGAATGGGTACCACGCAGTATTACTTTAGAGGGTCTGCGTTTGCTCACCCAACCTCACCAAACCTCTCAGCCCCAAGAGTGTCCTCCCTTATGTCTCAATCAGCTGTGGGTCTAGATATAGTCAATCCAGGTGGCATCACAGCCCCTGAAATAATTTTGTAAGAATTTCTCTCTCTTTCATTGTCTTTGTTTCACGGGTTTTTAAAAGTAATTGATTTTTGTAATGGGGTTTAGCTGCTTTTCACTGCTGTGTTTATGCCGCTTTACACCCACTTGACTCACTTACAGAGAGATATCAATACATAGGTTTTAAGATTCTTACTAGTCAGATATGTTCTTGGGCGGTGAATAGGGGGTGTTGAGTCCAGTTCACTGAGCAAGGAGTAGGTCTTGTGTATTACACATTGGGTTTATGGAACGGTATCTGAGCTAATTTGAACCCCGTGTTTTATGCATCACCCCACCTCACCTTACCTGTTAAGCAGCCATAGTGTGTTTTCTAAACGTGTGACTCTGTTCCGTTTTGTAATTCAGTTCAAGTGTAGCGGTTTTTACATTCCCTCTATAAGTGATATCTTATGACAAGTGTATTTTTCTGTGTGACTTATTTAACTTAGAATCGTCGTACCTACATCCACTCATAATGCTGCTACTAGCCTTATGACGTTGATTTCATGGCTGAGTGATATTCCATTGTACATAAGGACCACAACTTCTTTATCCATTTTTCTCTTTCCTGGGATATTGAAGGTGTAACGAAGTGGAGGTTCTTGTCAAGAGAGCAGCCCTAAACTTTGGGGTGCCTGTGTCTTGCTGTTTTTTAGTTTTCCCAATTTACAGGCCCATGAGTGGAAGTGCCCTATGCTCTCTAAGCAGAGTTTTTTAGATGTTTCAGGACACACCGTACACTTCTCCAGGGTGGCTGTTCGCAATTTACATCCCGCCCATCAGTGTAGCAAGGCTCCCGTTTCTCCATGGCCTGTCCTGCATTTCTGGTTTTGACACTTTATTCAGCATGGCCCTTTTGACCGATGGGAAGCGAGACTTCTTTGTAGCGCTGATTTGCCTTTCCAGGTTGCTTGGTTGGCCAAAAAGGGCGTATGCGTTTTTTCCTGAATATATTCAGGAAAAAACGCATACGCCCTTTTTGGCCAAGGGCATCATTGTCGAGGTTTGGCCGCTTTTCCTGTGCTTTCAAGGCGATTCGAATCTACCTCCTGAAATCTGTTTCCTGCAATTCTGCCTTGCTTTCAAATCCTCTTCGTTGCCTTCCCTCAATATATTTGTGGACGAGAGTTATCATTTATAACTCTGCAGGTTTGTGAATTGCAGTGCCCCTGAGCTCCATTTTCCAACTCGCTTTCTTGGGAGCTGGCCGCAAAAGCGCAGGATTGCTTCAGGCCCTATTCTGGTTCCGGGCGGCAGGCTGAGCCTGTGGTTAATTCTTCTTCCTGATGGGAAAATACAGTGACCTGTGCCTGTCCCAACACCTAGAGCTAGTCTCTCATTGGTTCCCCCTCTTCCCGTTCATCCTCAGGACAAATTGCCACCTGTACGGAACAGGAGGTTAAAGGTGCTGAGTCTCCAAGGAGGGAGATTGTTAGTAAAGCGGCTGGAATGGCGAACCCGAGCACAAGGGGATGAGAAATGAGGTGCGTTTTAGAAACCTTTCCCGATCACACGGTGTACCATCTTCTGGGTTTCTCGTGCATGTTTTCGATGTAGGAAGATGCCCTTGAACCTGGAGATTTGGGACCTATGGGATGGGTACCACGCAGTATTACTTTAGAGGGTCTGCGTTTGCTCACCCAACCTCACCAAACCTCTCAGCCCCAAGAGTGTCCTCCCTTATGTCTCAATCAGCTGTGGGTCTAGATATGGTCAATCCAGGTGGCATCACAGCCCCTGAAATAATTTTGTAAGAATTTCTCTCTCTTTCATTGTCTTTGTTTCACGGGTTTTTAAAAGTAATTGATTTTTGTAATGGGGTTTAGCTGCTCTTCACTGCTGTGTTTATGCCGCTTTACACCCACTTGACTCACTTACAGAGAGATATCAATACATAGGTTTTAAGATTCTTACTAGTCAGATATGTTCTTGGGCGCTGAATAGGGGGTGTTGAGTCCAGTTCACTGAGCAAGGAGTAGGGCTTGTCTATTACATATTGGGTTTATGGAACGGTATCTGAGCTAATTTGAACCCCGTGTTTTATGCATCACCCACCCTCACCTTTCCCGTTAAGCAGCCATAGTGTGTTTTCTAAACGTGTGACTCTGTTCCGTTTTGTAATTCAGTTCAAGTGTAGCGGTTTTTACATTCCCTCTATAAGTCATACCTTATGACAAGTGTCTTTTTCTGTGTGACTTATTTCACTTAGAATCGTCGTACCTACATCCACTCATAATGCTGCTACAAGCCTTATGACGTTGATTTCATGGCTGAGTGATATTCCATTGTACATAAGGACCACAACTTCTTTATCCATTTTTCTCTTTCCTGGGATATTGAAGGTGTAACGAAGTGGAGGTTCTTGTCAAGAGAGCAGCCCTAAACTTTGGGGCGCCTGTGTCTTGCTGTTTTTTAGTTTTCCCAATTTACAGGCCCATGAGTGGAAGTGCCCTATGCTCTCTAAGCAGAGTTTTTTAGATGTTTCAGGACACACCGTACACTTCTCCAGGGTGGCTGTTCGCAATTTACATCCCGCCCATCAGCGTAGCAAGGCTCCCGTTTCTCCATGGCCTGTCCTGCATTTCTGGTTTTGACACTTTATTCAGCATGGCCCTTTTGACCGATGGGAAGCGAGACTTCTTTGTAGCGCTGATTTGCCTTTCCAGGTTGCTTGGTTGGCCAAAAAGGGCGTATGCGTTTTTTCCTGAATATATTCAGGAAAAAACGCATACGCCCTTTTTGGCCAAGGGCATCATTGTCGAGGTTTGGCCGCTTTTCCTGTGCTTTCAAGGCGATTCGAATCTACCTCCTGAAATCTGTTTCCTGCAATTCTGCCTTGCTTTCAGATCCTCTTCGTTACCTTCCCTCAATATATTTGTGGACGAGAGTTATCATTTATAACTCTGCAGGTTTGTGAATTGCAGTGCCCCTGAGCTCCATTTTCCAACTCGCTTTCTTGGGAGCTGGCCGCAAAAGCGCAGGATTGCTTCAGGCCCTATTCTGGTTCCGGGCGGCAGGCTGAGCCTGTGGTTAATTCTTCTTCCTGATGGGAAAATAGAGTGACCTGTGCCTGTCCCAACACCTAGAGCTAGTCTCTCATTGTTTCCCCCTCTTCCCGTTCATCCTCAGGACAAATTGCAACCTGTACGGAACAGGAGGTTAAAGGTGCTGAGTCTCCAAGGAGGGAGATTGCTAGTAAAGCGGCTGGAATGGCGAACCCGAGCACAAGGGGATGAGAAATGAGGTGCGTTTTAGAAACCTTTCCCGATCACATGGTGTCCCATCTTCTGGGTTTCTCGTGCATGTTTTCGATGTAGGAAGATGCCCTTGAACCTGGAGATTTGGGACCCATGGAATGGGTACCACGCAGTATTACTTTAGAGGGTCTGCGTTTGCTCACCCAACCTCACCAAACCTCTCAGCCCCAAGAGTGTCCTCCCTTATGTCTCAATCAGCTGTGGGTCTAGATATAGTCAATCCAGGTGGCATCACAGCCCCTGAAATAATTTTGTAAGAATTTCTCTCTCTTTCATTGTCTTTGTTTCACGGGTTTTTAAAAGTAATTGATTTTTGTAATGGGGTTTAGCTGCTTTTCACTGCTGTGTTTATGCCGCTTTACACCCACTTGACTCACTTACAGAGAGATATCAATACATAGGTTTTAAGATTCTTACTAGTCAGATATGTTCTTGGGCGGTGAATAGGGGGTGTTGAGTCCAGTTCACTGAGCAAGGAGTAGGTCTTGTGTATTACATATTGGGTTTATGGAACGGTATCTGAGCTAATTTGAACCCCGTGTTTTATGCATCACCCCACCTCACCTTACCTGTTAAGCAGCCATAGTGTGTTTTCTAAACGTGTGACTCTGTTCCGTTTTGTAATTCAGTTCAAGTGTAGCGGTTTTTACATTCCCTCTATAAGTGATATCTTATGACAAGTGTATTTTTCTGTGTGACTTATTTAACTTAGAATCGTCGTACCTACATCCACTCATAATGCTGCTACTAGCCTTATGACGTTGATTTCATGGCTGAGTGATATTCCATTGTACATAAGGACCACAACTTCTTTATCCATTTTTCTCTTTCCTGGGATATTGAAGGTGTAACGAAGTGGAGGTTCTTGTCAAGAGAGCAGCCCTAAACTTTGGGGTGCCTGTGTCTTGCTGTTTTTTAGTTTTCCCAATTTACAGGCCCATGAGTGGAAGTGCCCTATGCTCTCTAAGCAGAGTTTTTTAGATGTTTCAGGACACACCGTACACTTCTCCAGGGTGGCTGTTCGCAATTTACATCCCGCCCATCAGTGTAGCAAGGCTCCCGTTTCTCCATGGCCTGTCCTGCATTTCTGGTTTTGACACTTTATTCAGCATGGCCCTTTTGACCGATGGGAAGCGAGACTTCTTTGTAGCGCTGATTTGCCTTTCCAGGTTGCTTGGTTGGCCAAAAAGGGCGTATGCGTTTTTTCCTGAATATATTCAGGAAAAAACGCATACGCCCTTTTTGGCCAAGGGCATCATTGTCGAGGTTTGGCCGCTTTTCCTGTGCTTTCAAGGCGATTCGAATCTACCTCCTGAAATCTGTTTCCTGCAATTCTGCCTTGCTTTCAAATCCTCTTCGTTGCCTTCCCTCAATATATTTGTGGACGAGAGTTATCATTTATAACTCTGCAGGTTTGTGAATTGCAGTGCCCCTGAGCTCCATTTTCCAACTCGCTTTCTTGGGAGCTGGCCGCAAAAGCGCAGGATTGCTTCAGGCCCTATTCTGGTTCCGGGCGGCAGGCTGAGCCTGTGGTTAATTCTTCTTCCTGATGGGAAAATACAGTGACCTGTGCCTGTCCCAACACCTAGAGCTAGTCTCTCATTGGTTCCCCCTCTTCCCGTTCATCCTCAGGACAAATTGCCACCTGTACGGAACAGGAGGTTAAAGGTGCTGAGTCTCCAAGGAGGGAGATTGTTAGTAAAGCGGCTGGAATGGCGAACCCGAGCACAAGGGGATGAGAAATGAGGTGCGTTTTAGAAACCTTTCCCGATCACACGGTGTACCATCTTCTGGGTTTCTCGTGCATGTTTTCGATGTAGGAAGATGCCCTTGAACCTGGAGATTTGGGACCTATGGGATGGGTACCACGCAGTATTACTTTAGAGGGTCTGCGTTTGCTCACCCAACCTCACCAAACCTCTCAGCCCCAAGAGTGTCCTCCCTTATGTCTCAATCAGCTGTGGGTCTAGATATGGTCAATCCAGGTGGCATCACAGCCCCTGAAATAATTTTGTAAGAATTTCTCTCTCTTTCATTGTCTTTGTTTCACGGGTTTTTAAAAGTAATTGATTTTTGTAATGGGGTTTAGCTGCTCTTCACTGCTGTGTTTATGCCGCTTTACACCCACTTGACTCACTTACAGAGAGATATCAATACATAGGTTTTAAGATTCTTACTAGTCAGATATGTTCTTGGGCGCTGAATAGGGGGTGTTGAGTCCAGTTCACTGAGCAAGGAGTAGGGCTTGTCTATTACATATTGGGTTTATGGAACGGTATCTGAGCTAATTTGAACCCCGTGTTTTATGCATCACCCACCCTCACCTTTCCCGTTAAGCAGCCATAGTGTGTTTTCTAAACGTGTGACTCTGTTCCGTTTTGTAATTCAGTTCAAGTGTAGCGGTTTTTACATTCCCTCTATAAGTCATACCTTATGACAAGTGTCTTTTTCTGTGTGACTTATTTCACTTAGAATCGTCGTACCTACATCCACTCATAATGCTGCTACAAGCCTTATGACGTTGATTTCATGGCTGAGTGATATTCCATTGTACATAAGGACCACAACTTCTTTATCCATTTTTCTCTTTCCTGGGATATTGAAGGTGTAACGAAGTGGAGGTTCTTGTCAAGAGAGCAGCCCTAAACTTTGGGGCGCCTGTGTCTTGCTGTTTTTTAGTTTTCCCAATTTACAGGCCCATGAGTGGAAGTGCCCTATGCTCTCTAAGCAGAGTTTTTTAGATGTTTCAGGACACACCGTACACTTCTCCAGGGTGGCTGTTCGCAATTTACATCCCGCCCATCAGCGTAGCAAGGCTCCCGTTTCTCCATGGCCTGTCCTGCATTTCTGGTTTTGACACTTTATTCAGCATGGCCCTTTTGACCGATGGGAAGCGAGACTTCTTTGTAGCGCTGATTTGCCTTTCCAGGTTGCTTGGTTGGCCAAAAAGGGCGTATGCGTTTTTTCCTGAATATATTCAGGAAAAAACGCATACGCCCTTTTTGGCCAAGGGCATCATTGTCGAGGTTTGGCCGCTTTTCCTGTGCTTTCAAGGCGATTCGAATCTACCTCCTGAAATCTGTTTCCTGCAATTCTGCCTTGCTTTCAGATCCTCTTCGTTACCTTCCCTCAATATATTTGTGGACGAGAGTTATCATTTATAACTCTGCAGGTTTGTGAATTGCAGTGCCCCTGAGCTCCATTTTCCAACTCGCTTTCTTGGGAGCTGGCCGCAAAAGCGCAGGATTGCTTCAGGCCCTATTCTGGTTCCGGGCGGCAGGCTGAGCCTGTGGTTAATTCTTCTTCCTGATGGGAAAATAGAGTGACCTGTGCCTGTCCCAACACCTAGAGCTAGTCTCTCATTGTTTCCCCCTCTTCCCGTTCATCCTCAGGACAAATTGCAACCTGTACGGAACAGGAGGTTAAAGGTGCTGAGTCTCCAAGGAGGGAGATTGCTAGTAAAGCGGCTGGAATGGCGAACCCGAGCACAAGGGGATGAGAAATGAGGTGCGTTTTAGAAACCTTTCCCGATCACACGGTGTACCATCTTCTGGGTTTCTCGTGCATGTTTTCGATGTAGGAAGATGCCCTTGAACCTGGAGATTTGGGACCCATGGAATGGGTACCACGCAGTATTACTTTAGAGGGTCTGCGTTTGCTCACCCAACCTCACCAAACCTCTCAGCCCCAAGAGTGTCCTCCCTTATGTCTCAATCAGCTGTGGGTCTAGATATAGTCAATCCAGGTGGCATCACAGCCCCTGAAATAATTTTGTAAGAATTTCTCTCTCTTTCATTGTCTTTGTTTCACGGGTTTTTAAAAGTAATTGATTTTTGTAATGGGGTTTAGCTGCTTTTCACTGCTGTGTTTATGCCGCTTTACACCCACTTGACTCACTTACAGAGAGATATCAATACATAGGTTTTAAGATTCTTACTAGTCAGATATGTTCTTGGGCGGTGAATAGGGGGTGTTGAGTCCAGTTCACTGAGCAAGGAGTAGGTCTTGTGTATTACATATTGGGTTTATGGAACGGTATCTGAGCTAATTTGAACCCCGTGTTTTATGCATCACCCCACCTCACCTTACCTGTTAAGCAGCCATAGTGTGTTTTCTAAACGTGTGACTCTGTTCCGTTTTGTAATTCAGTTCAAGTGTAGCGGTTTTTACATTCCCTCTATAAGTGATATCTTATGACAAGTGTATTTTTCTGTGTGACTTATTTAACTTAGAATCGTCGTACCTACATCCACTCATAATGCTGCTACTAGCCTTATGACGTTGATTTCATGGCTGAGTGATATTCCATTGTACATAAGGACCACAACTTCTTTATCCATTTTTCTCTTTCCTGGGATATTGAAGGTGTAACGAAGTGGAGGTTCTTGTCAAGAGAGCAGCCCTAAACTTTGGGGTGCCTGTGTCTTGCTGTTTTTTAGTTTTCCCAATTTACAGGCCCATGAGTGGAAGTGCCCTATGCTCTCTAAGCAGAGTTTTTTAGATGTTTCAGGACACACCGTACACTTCTCCAGGGTGGCTGTTCGCAATTTACATCCCGCCCATCAGTGTAGCAAGGCTCCCGTTTCTCCATGGCCTGTCCTGCATTTCTGGTTTTGACACTTTATTCAGCATGGCCCTTTTGACCGATGGGAAGCGAGACTTCTTTGTAGCGCTGATTTGCCTTTCCAGGTTGCTTGGTTGGCCAAAAAGGGCGTATGCGTTTTTTCCTGAATATATTCAGGAAAAAACGCATACGCCCTTTTTGGCCAAGGGCATCATTGTCGAGGTTTTGCCGCTTTTCCTGTGCTTTCAAGGCGATTCGAATCTACCTCCTGAAATGGGTTTCTTGCAATTCTGCCTTGCTTTCAAATTTTCTTCGTTGCCTTCCCTCAATATATTTGTGGTCGAGAGTTATAATTTATAACTCTGCAGGTTTGTGAATTGCAGTGCCCCTGAGCTCCATTTTCCAACTCGCTTTCTTGGGAGCTGGCCGCAAAAGCGCAAGATTGCTTCAGGCCCTATTCTGGTTCCGGGGGGCAGGCTGAGACTGTGGTTAATTCTTCTTCCTGATGGGAAAATAGAGTGACCTGTGCCTGTCCCAACACCTAGAGCTAGTCTCTCATTGGTTCCCCCTCTTCCCGTTCATCCTCAGGACAAATTGCCACCTGTACGGAACAGGAGGTTAAAGGTGCTGAGTCTCCAAGGAGGGAGATTGTTAGTAAAGCGGCTGGAATGGCGAACCCGAGCACAAGGGGATGAGAAATGAGGTGCGTTTTAGAAACCTTTCCCGATCACACGGTGTACCATCTTCTGGGTTTCTCGTGCATGTTTTCGATGTAGGAAGATGCCCTTGAACCTGGAGATTTGGGACCTATGGGATGGGTACCACGCAGTATTACTTTAGAGGGTCTGCGTTTGCTCACCCAACCTCACCAAACCTCTCAGCCCCAAGAGTGTCCTCCCTTATGTCTCAATCAGCTGTGGGTCTAGATATGGTCAATCCAGGTGGCATCACAGCCCCTGAAATAATTTTGTAAGAATTTCTCTCTCTTTCATTGTCTTTGTTTCACGGGTTTTTAAAAGTAATTGATTTTTGTAATGGGGTTTAGCTGCTCTTCACTGCTGTGTTTATGCCGCTTTACACCCACTTGACTCACTTACAGAGAGATATCAATACATAGGTTTTAAGATTCTTACTAGTCAGATATGTTCTTGGGCGCTGAATAGGGGGTGTTGAGTCCAGTTCACTGAGCAAGGAGTAGGGCTTGTCTATTACATATTGGGTTTATGGAACGGTATCTGAGCTAATTTGAACCCCGTGTTTTATGCATCACCCACCCTCACCTTTCCCGTTAAGCAGCCATAGTGTGTTTTCTAAACGTGTGACTCTGTTCCGTTTTGTAATTCAGTTCAAGTGTAGCGGTTTTTACATTCCCTCTATAAGTCATACCTTATGACAAGTGTCTTTTTCTGTGTGACTTATTTCACTTAGAATCGTCGTACCTACATCCACTCATAATGCTGCTACAAGCCTTATGACGTTGATTTCATGGCTGAGTGATATTCCATTGTACATAAGGACCACAACTTCTTTATCCATTTTTCTCTTTCCTGGGATATTGAAGGTGTAACGAAGTGGAGGTTCTTGTCAAGAGAGCAGCCCTAAACTTTGGGGCGCCTGTGTCTTGCTGTTTTTTAGTTTTCCCAATTTACAGGCCCATGAGTGGAAGTGCCCTATGCTCTCTAAGCAGAGTTTTTTAGATGTTTCAGGACACACCGTACACTTCTCCAGGGTGGCTGTTCGCAATTTACATCCCGCCCATCAGCGTAGCAAGGCTCCCGTTTCTCCATGGCCTGTCCTGCATTTCTGGTTTTGACACTTTATTCAGCATGGCCCTTTTGACCGATGGGAAGCGAGACTTCTTTGTAGCGCTGATTTGCCTTTCCAGGTTGCTTGGTTGGCCAAAAAGGGCGTATGCGTTTTTTCCTGAATATATTCAGGAAAAAACGCATACGCCCTTTTTGGCCAAGGGCATCATTGTCGAGGTTTGGCCGCTTTTCCTGTGCTTTCAAGGCGATTCGAATCTACCTCCTGAAATCTGTTTCCTGCAATTCTGCCTTGCTTTCAGATCCTCTTCGTTACCTTCCCTCAATATATTTGTGGACGAGAGTTATCATTTATAACTCTGCAGGTTTGTGAATTGCAGTGCCCCTGAGCTCCATTTTCCAACTCGCTTTCTTGGGAGCTGGCCGCAAAAGCGCAGGATTGCTTCAGGCCCTATTCTGGTTCCGGGCGGCAGGCTGAGCCTGTGGTTAATTCTTCTTCCTGATGGGAAAATAGAGTGACCTGTGCCTGTCCCAACACCTAGAGCTAGTCTCTCATTGTTTCCCCCTCTTCCCGTTCATCCTCAGGACAAATTGCAACCTGTACGGAACAGGAGGTTAAAGGTGCTGAGTCTCCAAGGAGGGAGATTGCTAGTAAAGCGGCTGGAATGGCGAACCCGAGCACAAGGGGATGAGAAATGAGGTGCGTTTTAGAAACCTTTCCCGATCACACGGTGTACCATCTTCTGGGTTTCTCGTGCATGTTTTCGATGTAGGAAGATGCCCTTGAACCTGGAGATTTGGGACCCATGGAATGGGTACCACGCAGTATTACTTTAGAGTGTCTGCGTTTGCTCACCCAACCTCACCAAAACTCTCAGCCCCAAGAGTGTCCTCCCTTATGTCTCAATCAGCTGTGGGTCTAGATATAGTCAATCCAGGTGGCATCACAGCCCCTGAAATAATTTTGTAAGAATTTCTCTCTCTTTCATTGTCTTTGTTTCACGGGTTTTTAAAAGTAATTGATTTTTGTAATGGGGTTTAGCTGCTTTTCACTGCTGTGTTTATGCCGCTTTACACCCACTTGACTCACTTACAGAGAGATATCAATACATAGGTTTTAAGATTCTTACTAGTCAGATATGTTCTTGGGCGGTGAATAGGGGGTGTTGAGTCCAGTTCACTGAGCAAGGAGTAGGTCTTGTGTATTACATATTGGGTTTATGGAACGGTATCTGAGCTAATTTGAACCCCGTGTTTTATGCATCACCCCACCTCACCTTACCTGTTAAGCAGCCATAGTGTGTTTTCTAAACGTGTGACTCTGTTCCGTTTTGTAATTCAGTTCAAGTGTAGCGGTTTTTACATTCCTTCTATAAGTGATATCTTATGACAAGTGTATTTTTCTGTGTGACTTATTTAACTTAGAATCGTCGTACCTACATCCACTCATAATGCTGCTACTAGCCTTATGACGTTGATTTCATGGCTGAGTGATATTCCATTGTACATAAGGACCACAACTTCTTTATCCATTTTTCTCTTTCCTGGGATATTGAAGGTGTAACGAAGTGGAGGTTCTTGTCAAGAGAGCAGCCCTAAACTTTGGGGTGCCTGTGTCTTGCTGTTTTTTAGTTTTCCCAATTTACAGGCCCATGAGTGGAAGTGCCCTATGCTCTCTAAGCAGAGTTTTTTAGATGTTTCAGGACACACCGTACACTTCTCCAGGGTGGCTGTTCGCAATTTACATCCCGCCCATCAGTGTAGCAAGGCTCCCGTTTCTCCATGGCCTGTCCTGCATTTCTGGTTTTGACACTTTATTCAGCATGGCCCTTTTGACCGATGGGAAGCGAGACTTCTTTGTAGCGCTGATTTGCCTTTCCAGGTTGCTTGGTTGGCCAAAAAGGGCGTATGCGTTTTTTCCTGAATATATTCAGGAAAAAACGCATACGCCCTTTTTGGCCAAGGGCATCATTGTCGAGGTTTTGCCGCTTTTCCTGTGCTTTCAAGGCGATTCGAATCTACCTCCTGAAATGGGTTTCTTGCAATTCTGCCTTGCTTTCAAATTTTCTTCGTTGCCTTCCCTCAATATATTTGTGGTCGAGAGTTATAATTTATAACTCTGCAGGTTTGTGAATTGCAGTGCCCCTGAGCTCCATTTTCCAACTCGCTTTCTTGGGAGCTGGCCGCAAAAGCGCAAGATTGCTTCAGGCCCTATTCTGGTTCCGGGGGGCAGGCTGAGACTGTGGTTAATTCTTCTTCCTGATGGGAAAATAGAGTGACCTGTGCCTGTCCCAACACCTAGAGCTAGTCTCTCATTGGTTCCCCCTCTTCCCGTTCATCCTCAGGACAAATTGCCACCTGTACGGAACAGGAGGTTAAAGGTGCTGAGTCTCCAAGGAGGGAGATTGTTAGTAAAGCGGCTGGAATGGCGAACCCGAGCACAAGGGGATGAGAAATGAGGTGCGTTTTAGAAACCTTTCCCGATCACACGGTGTACCATCTTCTGGGTTTCTCGTGCATGTTTTCGATGTAGGAAGATGCCCTTGAACCTGGAGATTTGGGACCTATGGGATGGGTACCACGCAGTATTACTTTAGAGGGTCTGCGTTTGCTCACCCAACCTCACCAAACCTCTCAGCCCCAAGAGTGTCCTCCCTTATGTCTCAATCAGCTGTGGGTCTAGATATGGTCAATCCAGGTGGCATCACAGCCCCTGAAATAATTTTGTAAGAATTTCTCTCTCTTTCATTGTCTTTGTTTCACGGGTTTTTAAAAGTAATTGATTTTTGTAATGGGGTTTAGCTGCTCTTCACTGCTGTGTTTATGCCGCTTTACACCCACTTGACTCACTTACAGAGAGATATCAATACATAGGTTTTAAGATTCTTACTAGTCAGATATGTTCTTGGGCGCTGAATAGGGGGTGTTGAGTCCAGTTCACTGAGCAAGGAGTAGGGCTTGTCTATTACATATTGGGTTTATGGAACGGTATCTGAGCTAATTTGAACCCCGTGTTTTATGCATCACCCACCCTCACCTTTCCCGTTAAGCAGCCATAGTGTGTTTTCTAAACGTGTGACTCTGTTCCGTTTTGTAATTCAGTTCAAGTGTAGCGGTTTTTACATTCCCTCTATAAGTCATACCTTATGACAAGTGTCTTTTTCTGTGTGACTTATTTCACTTAGAATCGTCGTACCTACATCCACTCATAATGCTGCTACAAGCCTTATGACGTTGATTTCATGGCTGAGTGATATTCCATTGTACATAAGGACCACAACTTCTTTATCCATTTTTCTCTTTCCTGGGATATTGAAGGTGTAACGAAGTGGAGGTTCTTGTCAAGAGAGCAGCCCTAAACTTTGGGGCGCCTGTGTCTTGCTGTTTTTTAGTTTTCCCAATTTACAGGCCCATGAGTGGAAGTGCCCTATGCTCTCTAAGCAGAGATTTTTAGATGTTTCAGGACACACCGTACACTTCTCCAGGGTGGCTGTTCGCAATTTACATCCCGCCCATCAGCGTAGCAAGGCTCCCGTTTCTCCATGGCCTGTCCTGCATTTCTGGTTTTGACACTTTATTCAGCATGGCCCTTTTGACCGATGGGAAGCGAGACTTCTTTGTAGCGCTGATTTGCCTTTCCAGGTTGCTTGGTTGGCCAAAAAGGGCGTATGCGTTTTTTCCTGAATATATTCAGGAAAAAACGCATACGCCCTTTTTGGCCAAGGGCATCATTGTCGAGGTTTGGCCGCTTTTCCTGTGCTTTCAAGGCGATTCGAATCTACCTCCTGAAATCTGTTTCCTGCAATTCTGCCTTGCTTTCAGATCCTCTTCGTTACCTTCCCTCAATATATTTGTGGACGAGAGTTATCATTTATAACTCTGCAGGTTTGTGAATTGCAGTGCCCCTGAGCTCCATTTTCCAACTCGCTTTCTTGGGAGCTGGCCGCAAAAGCGCAGGATTGCTTCAGGCCCTATTCTGGTTCCGGGCGGCAGGCTGAGCCTGTGGTTAATTCTTCTTCCTGATGGGAAAATAGAGTGACCTGTGCCTGTCCCAACACCTAGAGCTAGTCTCTCATTGTTTCCCCCTCTTCCCGTTCATCCTCAGGACAAATTGCAACCTGTACGGAACAGGAGGTTAAAGGTGCTGAGTCTCCAAGGAGGGAGATTGCTAGTAAAGCGGCTGGAATGGCGAACCCGAGCACAAGGGGATGAGAAATGAGGTGCGTTTTAGAAACCTTTCCCGATCACACGGTGTACCATCTTCTGGGTTTCTCGTGCATGTTTTCGATGTAGGAAGATGCCCTTGAACCTGGAGATTTGGGACCCATGGAATGGGTACCACGCAGTATTACTTTAGAGGGTCTGCGTTTGCTCACCCAACCTCACCAAACCTCTCAGCCCCAAGAGTGTCCTCCCTTATGTCTCAATCAGCTGTGGGTCTAGATATAGTCAATCCAGGTGGCATCACAGCCCCTGAAATAATTTTGTAAGAATTTCTCTCTCTTTCATTGTCTTTGTTTCACGGGTTTTTAAAAGTAATTGATTTTTGTAATGGGGTTTAGCTGCTTTTCACTGCTGTGTTTATGCCGCTTTACACCCACTTGACTCACTTACAGAGAGATATCAATACATAGGTTTTAAGATTCTTACTAGTCAGATATGTTCTTGGGCGGTGAATAGGGGGTGTTGAGTCCAGTTCACTGAGCAAGGAGTAGGTCTTGTGTATTACATATTGGGTTTATGGAACGGTATCTGAGCTAATTTGAACCCCGTGTTTTATGCATCACCCCACCTCACCTTACCTATTAAGCAGCCATAGTGTGTTTTCTAAACGTGTGACTCTGTTCCGTTTTGTAATTCAGTTCAAGTGTAGCGGTTTTTACATTCCCTCTATAAGTGATATCTTATGACAAGTGTATTTTTCTGTGTGACTTATTTAACTTAGAATCGTCGTACCTACATCCACTCATAATGCTGCTACTAGCCTTATGACGTTGATTTCATGGCTGAGTGATATTCCATTGTACATAAGGACCACAACTTCTTTATCCATTGTTCTCTTTCCTGGGATATTGAAGGTGTAACGAAGTGGAGGTTCTTGTCAAGAGAGCAGCCCTAAACTTTGGGGTGCCTGTGTCTTGCTGTTTTTTAGTTTTCCCAATTTACAGGCCCATGAGTGGAAGTGCCCTATGCTCTCTAAGCAGAGTTTTTTAGATGTTTCAGGACACACCGTACACTTCTCCAGGGTGGCTGTTCGCAATTTACATCCCGCCCATCAGTGTAGGAAGGCTCCCGTTTCTCCATGGGCTGTCCTGCATTTCTGGTTTTGACACTTTATTCAGCATGGCCCTTTTGACCGATGGGAAGCGAGACTTCTTTGTAGCGCTGATTTGCCTTTCCAGGTTGCTTGGTTGGCCAAAAAGGGCGTATGCGTTTTTTCCTGAATATATTCAGGAAAAAACGCATACGCCCTTTTTGGCCAAGGGCATCATTGTCGAGGTTTTGCCGCTTTTCCTGTGCTTTCAAGGCGATTCGAATCTACCTCCTGAAATGGGTTTCTTGCAATTCTGCCTTGCTTTCAAATTTTCTTCGTTGCCTTCCCTCAATATATTTGTGGTCGAGAGTTATAATTTATAACTCTGCAGGTTTGTGAATTGCAGTGCCCCTGAGCTCCATTTTCCAACTCGCTTTCTTGGGAGCTGGCCGCAAAAGCGCAAGATTGCTTCAGGCCCTATTCTGGTTCCGGGGGGCAGGCTGAGACTGTGGTTAATTCTTCTTCCTGATGGGAAAATAGAGTGACCTGTGCCTGTCCCAACACCTAGAGCTAGTCTCTCATTGGTTCCCCCTCTTCCCGTTCATCCTCAGGACAAATTGCCACCTGTACGGAACAGGAGGTTAAAGGTGCTGAGTCTCCAAGGAGGGAGATTGTTAGTAAAGCGGCTGGAATGGCGAACCCGAGCACAAGGGGATGAGAAATGAGGTGCGTTTTAGAAACCTTTCCCGATCACACGGTGTACCATCTTCTGGGTTTCTCGTGCATGTTTTCGATGTAGGAAGATGCCCTTGAACCTGGAGATTTGGGACCTATGGGATGGGTACCACGCAGTATTACTTTAGAGGGTCTGCGTTTGCTCACCCAACCTCACCAAACCTCTCAGCCCCAAGAGTGTCCTCCCTTATGTCTCAATCAGCTGTGGGTCTAGATATGGTCAATCCAGGTGGCATCACAGCCCCTGAAATAATTTTGTAAGAATTTCTCTCTCTTTCATTGTCTTTGTTTCACGGGTTTTTAAAAGTAATTGATTTTTGTAATGGGGTTTAGCTGCTCTTCACTGCTGTGTTTATGCCGCTTTACACCCACTTGACTCACTTACAGAGAGATATCAATACATAGGTTTTAAGATTCTTACTAGTCAGATATGTTCTTGGGCGCTGAATAGGGGGTGTTGAGTCCAGTTCACTGAGCAAGGAGTAGGGCTTGTCTATTACATATTGGGTTTATGGAACGGTATCTGAGCTAATTTGAACCCCGTGTTTTATGCATCACCCACCCTCACCTTTCCCGTTAAGCAGCCATAGTGTGTTTTCTAAACGTGTGACTCTGTTCCGTTTTGTAATTCAGTTCAAGTGTAGCGGTTTTTACATTCCCTCTATAAGTCATACCTTATGACAAGTGTCTTTTTCTGTGTGACTTATTTCACTTAGAATCGTCGTACCTACATCCACTCATAATGCTGCTACAAGCCTTATGACGTTGATTTCATGGCTGAGTGATATTCCATTGTACATAAGGACCACAACTTCTTTATCCATTTTTCTCTTTCCTGGGATATTGAAGGTGTAACGAAGTGGAGGTTCTTGTCAAGAGAGCAGCCCTAAACTTTGGGGCGCCTGTGTCTTGCTGTTTTTTAGTTTTCCCAATTTACAGGCCCATGAGTGGAAGTGCCCTATGCTCTCTAAGCAGAGTTTTTTAGATGTTTCAGGACACACCGTACACTTCTCCAGGGTGGCTGTTCGCAATTTACATCCCGCCCATCAGCGTAGCAAGGCTCCCGTTTCTCCATGGCCTGTCCTGCATTTCTGGTTTTGACACTTTATTCAGCATGGCCCTTTTGACCGATGGGAAGCGAGACTTCTTTGTAGCGCTGATTTGCCTTTCCAGGTTGCTTGGTTGGCCAAAAAGGGCGTATGCGTTTTTTCCTGAATATATTCAGGAAAAAACGCATACGCCCTTTTTGGCCAAGGGCATCATTGTCGAGGTTTGGCCGCTTTTCCTGTGCTTTCAAGGCGATTCGAATCTACCTCCTGAAATCTGTTTCCTGCAATTCTGCCTTGCTTTCAGATCCTCTTCGTTACCTTCCCTCAATATATTTGTGGACGAGAGTTATCATTTATAACTCTGCAGGTTTGTGAATTGCAGTGCCCCTGAGCTCCATTTTCCAACTCGCTTTCTTGGGAGCTGGCCGCAAAAGCGCAGGATTGCTTCAGGCCCTATTCTGGTTCCGGGCGGCAGGCTGAGCCTGTGGTTAATTCTTCTTCCTGATGGGAAAATAGAGTGACCTGTGCCTGTCCCAACACCTAGAGCTAGTCTCTCATTGTTTCCCCCTCTTCCCGTTCATCCTCAGGACAAATTGCAACCTGTACGGAACAGGAGGTTAAAGGTGCTGAGTCTCCAAGGAGGGAGATTGCTAGTAAAGCGGCTGGAATGGCGAACCCGAGCACAAGGGGATGAGAAATGAGGTGCGTTTTAGAAACCTTTCCCGATCACACGGTGTACCATCTTCTGGGTTTCTCGTGCATGTTTTCGATGTAGGAAGATGCCCTTGAACCTGGAGATTTGGGACCCATGGAATGGGTACCACGCAGTATTACTTTAGAGGGTCTGCGTTTGCTCACCCAACCTCACCAAACCTCTCAGCCCCAAGAGTGTCCTCCCTTATGTCTCAATCAGCTGTGGGTCTAGATATAGTCAATCCAGGTGGCATCACAGCCCCTGAAATAATTTTGTAAGAATTTCTCTCTCTTTCATTGTCTTTGTTTCACGGGTTTTTAAAAGTAATTGATTTTTGTAATGGGGTTTAGCTGCTTTTCACTGCTGTGTTTATGCCGCTTTACACCCACTTGACTCACTTACAGAGAGATATCAATACATAGGTTTTAAGATTCTTACTAGTCAGATATGTTCTTGGGCGGTGAATAGGGGGTGTTGAGTCCAGTTCACTGAGCAAGGAGTAGGTCTTGTGTATTACATATTGGGTTTATGGAACGGTATCTGAGCTAATTTGAACCCCGTGTTTTATGCATCACCCCACCTCACCTTACCTGTTAAGCAGCCATAGTGTGTTTTCTAAACGTGTGACTCTGTTCCGTTTTGTAATTCAGTTCAAGTGTAGCGGTTTTTACATTCCCTCTATAAGTGATATCTTATGACAAGTGTATTTTTCTGTGTGACTTATTTAACTTAGAATCGTCGTACCTACATCCACTCATAATGCTGCTACTAGCCTTATGACGTTGATTTCATGGCTGAGTGATATTCCATTGTACATAAGGACCACAACTTCTTTATCCATTTTTCTCTTTCCTGGGATATTGAAGGTGTAACGAAGTGGAGGTTCTTGTCAAGAGAGCAGCCCTAAACTTTGGGGTGCCTGTGTCTTGCTGTTTTTTAGTTTTCCCAATTTACAGGCCCATGAGTGGAAGTGCCCTATGCTCTCTAAGCAGAGTTTTTTAGATGTTTCAGGACACACCGTACACTTCTCCAGGGTGGCTGTTCGCAATTTACATCCCGCCCATCAGTGTAGCAAGGCTCCCGTTTCTCCATGGCCTGTCCTGCATTTCTGGTTTTGACACTTTATTCAGCATGGCCCTTTTGACCGATGGGAAGCGAGACTTCTTTGTAGCGCTGATTTGCCTTTCCAGGTTGCTTGGTTGGCCAAAAAGGGCGTATGCGTTTTTTCCTGAATATATTCAGGAAAAAACGCATACGCCCTTTTTGGCCAAGGGCATCATTGTCGAGGTTTTGCCGCTTTTCCTGTGCTTTCAAGGCGATTCGAATCTACCTCCTGAAATGGGTTTCTTGCAATTCTGCCTTGCTTTCAAATTTTCTTCGTTGCCTTCCCTCAATATATTTGTGGTCGAGAGTTATAATTTATAACTCTGCAGGTTTGTGAATTGCAGTGCCCCTGAGCTCCATTTTCCAACTCGCTTTCTTGGGAGCTGGCCGCAAAAGCGCAAGATTGCTTCAGGCCCTATTCTGGTTCCGGGGGGCAGGCTGAGACTGTGGTTAATTCTTCTTCCTGATGGGAAAATAGAGTGACCTGTGCCTGTCCCAACACCTAGAGCTAGTCTCTCATTGGTTCCCCCTCTTCCCGTTCATCCTCAGGACAAATTGCCACCTGTACGGAACAGGAGGTTAAAGGTGCTGAGTCTCCAAGGAGGGAGATTGTTAGTAAAGCGGCTGGAATGGCGAACCCGAGCACAAGGGGATGAGAAATGAGGTGCGTTTTAGAAACCTTTCCCGATCACACGGTGTACCATCTTCTGGGTTTCTCGTGCATGTTTTCGATGTAGGAAGATGCCCTTGAACCTGGAGATTTGGGACCTATGGGATGGGTACCACGCAGTATTACTTTAGAGGGTCTGCGTTTGCTCACCCAACCTCACCAAACCTCTCAGCCCCAAGAGTGTCCTCCCTTATGTCTCAATCAGCTGTGGGTCTAGATATGGTCAATCCAGGTGGCATCACAGCCCCTGAAATAATTTTGTAAGAATTTCTCTCTCTTTCATTGTCTTTGTTTCACGGGTTTTTAAAAGTAATTGATTTTTGTAATGGGGTTTAGCTGCTCTTCACTGCTGTGTTTATGCCGCTTTACACCCACTTGACTCACTTACAGAGAGATATCAATACATAGGTTTTAAGATTCTTACTAGTCAGATATGTTCTTGGGCGCTGAATAGGGGGTGTTGAGTCCAGTTCACTGAGCAAGGAGTAGGGCTTGTCTATTACATATTGGGTTTATGGAACGGTATCTGAGCTAATTTGAACCCCGTGTTTTATGCATCACCCACCCTCACCTTTCCCGTTAAGCAGCCATAGTGTGTTTTCTAAACGTGTGACTCTGTTCCGTTTTGTAATTCAGTTCAAGTGTAGCGGTTTTTACATTCCCTCTATAAGTCATACCTTATGACAAGTGTCTTTTTCTGTGTGACTTATTTCACTTAGAATCGTCGTACCTACATCCACTCATAATGCTGCTACAAGCCTTATGACGTTGATTTCATGGCTGAGTGATATTCCATTGTACATAAGGACCACAACTTCTTTATCCATTTTTCTCTTTCCTGGGATATTGAAGGTGTAACGAAGTGGAGGTTCTTGTCAAGAGAGCAGCCCTAAACTTTGGGGCGCCTGTGTCTTGCTGTTTTTTAGTTTTCCCAATTTACAGGCCCATGAGTGGAAGTGCCCTATGCTCTCTAAGCAGAGTTTTTTAGATGTTTCAGGACACACCGTACACTTCTCCAGGGTGGCTGTTCGCAATTTACATCCCGCCCATCAGCGTAGCAAGGCTCCCGTTTCTCCATGGCCTGTCCTGCATTTCTGGTTTTGACACTTTATTCAGCATGGCCCTTTTGACCGATGGGAAGCGAGACTTCTTTGTAGCGCTGATTTGCCTTTCCAGGTTGCTTGGTTGGCCAAAAAGGGCGTATGCGTTTTTTCCTGAATATATTCAGGAAAAAACGCATACGCCCTTTTTGGCCAAGGGCATCATTGTTGAGGTTTGGCCGCTTTTCCTGTGCTTTCAAGGCGATTCGAATCTACCTCCTGAAATCTGTTTCCTGCAATTCTGCCTTGCTTTCAGATCCTCTTCGTTACCTTCCCTCAATATATTTGTGGACGAGAGTTATCATTTATAACTCTGCAGGTTTGTGAATTGCAGTGCCCCTGAGCTCCATTTTCCAACTCGCTTTCTTGGGAGCTGGCCGCAAAAGCGCAGGATTGCTTCAGGCCCTATTCTGGTTCCGGGCGGCAGGCTGAGCCTGTGGTTAATTCTTCTTCCTGATGGGAAAATAGAGTGACCTGTGCCTGTCCCAACACCTAGAGCTAGTCTCTCATTGTTTCCCCCTCTTCCCGTTCATCCTCAGGACAAATTGCAACCTGTACGGAACAGGAGGTTAAAGGTGCTGAGTCTCCAAGGAGGGAGATTGCTAGTAAAGCGGCTGGAATGGCGAACCCGAGCACAAGGGGATGAGAAATGAGGTGCGTTTTAGAAACCTTTCCCGATCACACGGTGTACCATCTTCTGGGTTTCTCGTGCATGTTTTCGATGTAGGAAGATGCCCTTGAACCTGGAGATTTGGGACCCATGGAATGGGTACCACGCAGTATTACTTTAGAGGGTCTGCGTTTGCTCACCCAACCTCACCAAACCTCTCAGCCCCAAGAGTGTCCTCCCTTATGTCTCAATCAGCTGTGGGTCTAGATATAGTCAATCCAGGTGGCATCACAGCCCCTGAAATAATTTTGTAAGAATTTCTCTCTCTTTCATTGTCTTTGTTTCACGGGTTTTTAAAAGTAATTGATTTTTGTAATGGGGTTTAGCTGCTTTTCACTGCTGTGTTTATGCCGCTTTACACCCACTTGACTCACTTACAGAGAGATATCAATACATAGGTTTTAAGATTCTTACTAGTCAGATATGTTCTTGGGCGGTGAATAGGGGGTGTTGAGTCCAGTTCACTGAGCAAGGAGTAGGTCTTGTGTATTACATATTGGGTTTATGGAACGGTATCTGAGCTAATTTGAACCCCGTGTTTTATGCATCACCCCACCTCACCTTACCTGTTAAGCAGCCATAGTGTGTTTTCTAAACGTGTGACTCTGTTCCGTTTTGTAATTCAGTTCAAGTGTAGCGGTTTTTACATTCCCTCTATAAGTGATATCTTATGACAAGTGTATTTTTCTGTGTGACTTATTTCACTTAGAATCGTCGTACCTACATCCACTCATAATGCTGCTACTAGCCTTATGACGTTGATTTCATGGCTGAGTGATATTCCATTGTACATAAGGACCACAACTTCTTTATCCATTGTTCTCTTTCCTGGGATATTGAAGGTGTAACGAAGTGGAGGTTCTTGTCAAGAGAGCAGCCCTAAACTTTGGGGTGCCTGTGTCTTGCTGTTTTTTAGTTTTCCCAATTTACAGGCCCATGAGTGGAAGTGCCCTATGCTCTCTAAGCAGAGTTTTTTAGATGTTTCAGGACACACCGTACACTTCTCCAGGGTGGCTGTTCGCAATTTACATCCCGCCCATCAGTGTAGCAAGGCTCCCGTTTCTCCATGGCCTGTCCTGCATTTCTGGTTTTGACACTTTATTCAGCATGGCCCTTTTGACCGATGGGAAGCGAGACTTCTTTGTAGCGCTGATTTGCCTTTCCAGGTTGCTTGGTTGGCCAAAAAGGGCGTATGCGTTTTTTCCTGAATATATTCAGGAAAAAACGCATACGCCCTTTTTGGCCAAGGGCATCATTGTCGAGGTTTGGCCGCTTTTCCTGTGCTTTCAAGGCGATTCGAATCTACCTCCTGAAATCTGTTTCCTGCAATTCTGCCTGGCTTTCAAATCCTCTTCGTTGCCTTCCCTCAATATATTTGTGGACGAGAGTTATCATTTATAACTCTGCAGGTTTGTGAATTGCAGTGCCCCTGAGCTCCATTTTCCAACTCGCTTTCTTGGGAGCTGGCCGCAAAAGCGCAGGATTGCTTCAGGCCCTATTCTGGTTCCGGGCGGCAGGCTGAGCCTGTGGTTAATTCTTCTTCCTGATGGGAAAATACAGTGACCTGTGCCTGTCCCAACACCTAGAGCTAGTCTCTCATTGGTTCCCCCTCTTTCCTTTCCTCCTCAGGACAAATTGCAACCTGAACGGAACAGGAGGTTAAAGGTGCTGAGTCTCCAAGGAGGGAGATTGCTAGTAAAGCGGCTGGAATGGCGAACCCGAGCACAAGGAGATGAGAAATGACGTGCGTTTTAGAAACCTTTCCCGATCACACGGTGTGCCATCTTCTGGGTTTCTCGTGCATGTTTTCGATGTAGGAAGATGCCCTTGAACCTGGAGATTTGGGACCCATGGGATGGGTACCACGCAGTATTACTTTAGAGGGTCTGCGTTTGCTCACCCAACCTCACCAAACCTCTCAGCCCCAAGAGTGTCCACCCTTATGTCTCCATCAGCTCTGGGTCTAGATATGGTCAATCCAGGTGGCATCACAGCCCCTGAAATAATTTTGTAAGAATTTCTCTCTCTTTCATTGTCTTTGTTTCACGGGTTTTTAAAAGTAATTGATTTTTGTAATGGGGTTTAGCTGCTTTTCACTGCTGTGTTTATGCCGCTTTACACCCACTTGACTCACTTACAGAGAGATATCAATACATAGGTTTTAAGATTCTTACTAGTCAGATATGTTCTTGGGCGCTGAATAGGGGGTGTTGAGTCCAGTTCACTGAGCAAGGAGTAGGGCTTGTCTATTACATATTGGGTTTATGGAACGGTATCTGAGCTAATTTGAACCCCGTGTTTTATGCATCACCCACCCTCACCTTTCCCGTTAAGCAGCCATAGTGTGTTTTCTAAACGTGTGACTCTGTTCCGTTTTGTAATTCAGTTCAAGTGTAGCGGTTTTTACATTCCCTCTATAAGTGATATCTTATGACAAGTGTCTTTTTCTGTGTGACTTATTTCACTTAGAATCGTCGTACCTACATCCACTCATAATGCTGCTACTAGCCTTATGACGTTGATTTCATGGCTGAGTGATATTCCATTGTACATAAGGACCACAACTTCTTTATCCATTTTTCTCTTTCCTGGGATATTTAAGGTGTAACGAAGTGGAGGTTCTTGTCATGAGAGCAGCCCTAAATTTTGGGGTGCCTGTGTCTTGCTGATTTTTATTTTTCCCAATTTACAGGCCTATGAGTGGAAGTGCCCTATGCTCTCTAAGCTGAGTTTTTTAGATGTTTCAGGACACACCGTACACTTCTCCAGGGTGGCTGTTGGCAATTTACATCCCGCCCCTCAGCGTAGCAAGGCTCCCGTTTCTCCATGGCCTGTCCTGCATTTCTGGTTGTGACACTTTATTCAGCATGGCCCTTTTGACCGATGGGAAGCGAGACTTCTTTGTAGCGCTGATTTGCCTTTCCAGGTTGCTTGGTTGGCCAAAAAGGGCGTATGCGTTTTTTCCTGAATATATTCAGGAAAAAACGCATACGCCCTTTTTGGCCAAGGGCATCATTGTCGAGGTTTTGCCGCTTTTCCTGTGCTTTCAAGGCGATTCGAATCTACCTCCTGAAATGGGTTTCTTGCAATTCTGCCTTGCTTTCAAATTTTCTTCGTTGCCTTCCCTCAATATATTTGTGGTCGAGAGTTATAATTTATAACTCTGCAGGTTTGTGAATTGCAGTGCCCCTGAGCTCCAATTTCCAACTCGCTTTCTTGGGAGCTGGCCGCAAAAGCGCAAGATTGCTTCAGGCCCTATTCTGGTTCCGGGGGGCAGGCTGAGACTGTGGTTAATTCTTCTTCCTGATGGGAAAATAGAGTGACCTGTGCCTGTCCCAACACCTAGAGCTAGTCTCTCATTGGTTCCCCCTCTTCCCGTTCATCCTCAGGACAAATTGCCACCTGTACGGAACAGGAGGTTAAAGGTGCTGAGTCTCCAAGGAGGGAGATTGTTAGTAAAGCGGCTGGAATGGCGAACCCGAGCACAAGGGGATGAGAAATGAGGTGCGTTTTAGAAACCTTTCCCGATCACACTGTGTACCATCTTCTGGGTTTCTCGTGCATGTTTTCGATGTAGGAAGATGCCCTTGAACCTGGAGATTTGGGACCTATGGGATGGGTACCACGCAGTATTACTTTAGAGGGTCTGCGTTTGCTCACCCAACCTCACCAAACCTCTCAGCCCCAAGAGTGTCCTCCCTTATGTCTCAATCAGCTGTGGGTCTAGATATGGTCAATCCAGGTGGCATCACAGCCCCTGAAATAATTTTGTAAGAATTTCTCTCTCTTTCATTGTCTTTGTTTCACGGGTTTTTAAAAGTAATTGATTTTTGTAATGGGGTTTAGCTGCTTTTCACTGCTGTGTTTATGCCGCTTTACACCCACTTGACTCACTTACAGAGAGATATCAATACATAGGTTTTAAGATTCTTACTAGTCAGATATGTTCTTGGGCGCTGAATAGGGGGTGTTGAGTCCAGTTCACTGAGCAAGGAGTAGGGCTTGTGTATTACATATTGGGTTTATGGAACGGTATCTGAGCTAATTTGAACCCCGTGTTTTATGCATCACCCACCCTCACCTTTCCCGTTAAGCAGCCATAGTGTGTTTTCTAAACGTGTGACTCTGTTCCGTTTTGTAATTCAGTTCAAGTGTAGCGGTTTTTACATTCCCTCTATAAGTGATATCTTATGACAAGTGTCTTTTTCTGTGTGACTTATTTCACTTAGAATCGTCGTACCTACATCCACTCATAATGCTGCTACTAGCCTTATGACGTTGATTTCATGGCTGAGTGATATTCCATTGTACATAAGGACCACAACTTCTTTATCCATTTTTCTCTTTCCTGGGATATTTAAGGTGTAACGAAGTGGAGGTTCTTGTCATGAGAGCAGCCCTAAATTTTGGGGTGCCTGTGTCTTGCTGATTTTTATTTTTCCCAATTTACAGGCCTATGAGTGGAAGTGCCCTATGCTCTCTAAGCTGAGTTTTTTAGATGTTTCAGGACACACCGTACACTTCTCCAGGGTGGCTGTTGGCAATTTACATCCCGCCCCTCAGCGTAGCAAGGCTCCCGTTTCTCCATGGCCTGTCCTGCATTTCTGGTTGTGACACTTTATTCAGCATGGCCCTTTTGACCGATGGGAAGCGAGACTTCTTTGTAGCGCTGATTTGCCTTTCCAGGTTGCTTGGTTGGCCAAAAAGGGCGTATGCGTTTTTTCCTGAATATATTCAGGAAAAAACGCATACGCCCTTTTTGGCCAAGGGCATCATTGTCGAGGTTTTGCCGCTTTTCCTGTGCTTTCAAGGCGATTCGAATCTACCTCCTGAAATGGGTTTCTTGCAATTCTGCCTTGCTTTCAAATTTTCTTCGTTGCCTTCCCTCAATATATTTGTGGTCGAGAGTTATAATTTATAACTCTGCAGGTTTGTGAATTGCAGTGCCCCTGAGCTCCATTTTCCAACTCGCTTTCTTGGGAGCTGGCCGCAAAAGCGCAAGATTGCTTCAGGCCCTATTCTGGTTCCGGGGGGCAGGCTGAGACTGTGGTTAATTCTTCTTCCTGATGGGAAAATAGAGTGACCTGTGCCTGTCCCAACACCTAGAGCTAGTCTCTCATTGGTTCCCCCTCTTCCCGTTCATCCTCAGGACAAATTGCCACCTGTACGGAACAGGAGGTTAAAGGTGCTGAGTCTCCAAGGAGGGAGATTGTTAGTAAAGCGGCTGGAATGGCGAACCCGAGCACAAGGGGATGAGAAATGAGGTGCGTTTTAGAAACCTTTCCCGATCACACGGTGTACCATCTTCTGGGTTTCTCGTGCATGTTTTCGATGTAGGAAGATGCCCTTGAACCTGGAGATTTGGGACCTATGGGATGGGTACCACGCAGTATTACTTTAGAGGGTCTGCGTTTGCTCACCCAACCTCACCAAACCTCTCAGCCCCAAGAGTGTCCTCCCTTATGTCTCAATCAGCTGTGGGTCTAGATATGGTCAATCCAGGTGGCATCACAGCCCCTGAAATAATTTTGTAAGAATTTCTCTCTCTTTCATTGTCTTTGTTTCACGGGTTTTTAAAAGTAATTGATTTTTGTAATGGGGTTTAGCTGCTCTTCACTGCTGTGTTTATGCCGCTTTACACCCACTTGACTCACTTACAGAGAGATATCAATACATAGGTTTTAAGATTCTTACTAGTCAGATATGTTCTTGGGCGCTGAATAGGGGGTGTTGAGTCCAGTTCACTGAGCAAGGAGTAGGGCTTGTCTATTACATATTGGGTTTATGGAACGGTATCTGAGCTAATTTGAACCCCGTGTTTTATGCATCACCCACCCTCACCTTTCCCGTTAAGCAGCCATAGTGTGTTTTCTAAACGTGTGACTCTGTTCCGTTTTGTAATTCAGTTCAAGTGTAGCGGTTTTTACATTCCCTCTATAAGTCATACCTTATGACAAGTGTCTTTTTCTGTGTGACTTATTTCACTTAGAATCGTCGTACCTACATCCACTCATAATGCTGCTACAAGCCTTATGACGTTGATTTCATGGCTGAGTGATATTCCATTGTACATAAGGACCACAACTTCTTTATCCATTTTTCTCTTTCCTGGGATATTGAAGGTGTAACGAAGTGGAGGTTCTTGTCAAGAGAGCAGCCCTAAACTTTGGGGCGCCTGTGTCTTGCTGTTTTTTAGTTTTCCCAATTTACAGGCCCATGAGTGGAAGTGCCCTATGCTCTCTAAGCAGAGTTTTTTAGATGTTTCAGGACACACCGTACACTTCTCCAGGGTGGCTGTTCGCAATTTACATCCCGCCCATCAGTGTAGCAAGGCTCCCGTTTCTCCATGGCCTGTCCTGCATTTCTGGTTTTGACACTTTATTCAGCATGGCCCTTTTGACCGATGGGAAGCGAGACTTCTTTGTAGCGCTGATTTGCCTTTCCAGGTTGCTTGGTTGGCCAAAAAGGGCGTATGCGTTTTTTCCTGAATATATTCAGGAAAAAACGCATACGCCCTTTTTGGCCAAGGGCATCATTGTCGAGGTTTGGCCGCTTTTCCTGTGCTTTCAAGGCGATTCGAATCTACCTCCTGAAATCTGTTTCCTGCAATTCTGCCTGGCTTTCAGATCCTCTTCGTTGCCTTCCCTCAATATATTTGTGGACGAGAGTTATCATTTATAACTCTGCAGGTTTGTGAATTGCAGTGCCCCTGAGCTCCATTTTCCAACTCGCTTTCTTGGGAGCTGGCCGCAAAAGCGCAGGATTGCTTCAGGCCCTATTCTGGTTCCGGGCGGCAGGCTGAGCCTGTGGTTAATTCTTCTTCCTGATGGGAAAATACAGTGACCTGTGCCTGTCCCAACACCTAGAGCTAGTCTCTCATTGGTTCCCCCTCTTTCCTTTCCTCCTCAGGACAAATTGCAACCTGAACGGAACAGGAGGTTAAAGGTGCTGAGTCTCCAAGGAGGGAGATTGCTAGTAAAGCGGCTGGAATGGCGAACCCGAGCACAAGGAGATGAGAAATGACGTGCGTTTTAGAAACCTTTCCCGATCACACGGTGTGCCATCTTCTGGGTTTCTCGTGCATGTTTTCGATGTAGGAAGATGCCCTTGAACCTGGAGATTTGGGACCCATGGGATGGGTACCACGCAGTATTACTTTAGAGGGTCTGCGTTTGCTCACCCAACCTCACCAAACCTCTCAGCCCCAAGAGTGTCCACCCTTATGTCTCCATCAGCTCTGGGTCTAGATATGGTCAATCCAGGTGGCATCACAGCCCCTGAAATAATTTTGTAAGAATTTCTCTCTCTTTCATTGTCTTTGTTTCACGGGTTTTTAAAAGTAATTGATTTTTGTAATGGGGTTTAGCTGCTTTTCACTGCTGTGTTTATGCCGCTTTACACCCACTTGACTCACTTACAGAGAGATATCAATACATAGGTTTTAAGATTCTTACTAGTCAGATATGTTCTTGGGCGCTGAATAGGGGGTGTTGAGTCCAGTTCACTGAGCAAGGAGTAGGGCTTGTCTATTACATATTGGGTTTATGGAACGGTATCTGAGCTAATTTGAACCCCGTGTTTTATGCATCACCCACCCTCACCTTTCCCGTTAAGCAGCCATAGTGTGTTTTCTAAACGTGTGACTCTGTTCCGTTTTGTAATTCAGTTCAAGTGTAGCGGTTTTTACATTCCCTCTATAAGTGATATCTTATGACAAGTGTCTTTTTCTGTGTGACTTATTTCACTTAGAATCGTCGTACCTACATCCACTCATAATGCTGCTACTAGCCTTATGACGTTGATTTCATGGCTGAGTGATATTCCATTGTACATAAGGACCACAACTTCTTTATCCATTTTTCTCTTTCCTGGGATATTTAAGGTGTAACGAAGTGGAGGTTCTTGTCATGAGAGCAGCCCTAAATTTTGGGGTGCCTGTGTCTTGCTGATTTTTATTTTTCCCAATTTACAGGCCTATGAGTGGAAGTGCCCTATGCTCTCTAAGCTGAGTTTTTTAGATGTTTCAGGACACACCGTACACTTCTCCAGGGTGGCTGTTGGCAATTTACATCCCGCCCCTCAGCGTAGCAAGGCTCCCGTTTCTCCATGGCCTGTCCTGCATTTCTGGTTGTGACACTTTATTCAGCATGGCCCTTTTGACCGATGGGAAGCGAGACTTCTTTGTAGCGCTGATTTGCCTTTCCAGGTTGCTTGGTTGGCCAAAAAGGGCGTATGCGTTTTTTCCTGAATATATTCAGGAAAAAACGCATACGCCCTTTTTGGCCAAGGGCATCATTGTCGAGGTTTTGCCGCTTTTCCTGTGCTTTCAAGGCGATTCGAATCTACCTCCTGAAATGGGTTTCTTGCAATTCTGCCTTGCTTTCAAATTTTCTTCGTTGCCTTCCCTCAATATATTTGTGGTCGAGAGTTATAATTTATAACTCTGCAGGTTTGTGAATTGCAGTGCCCCTGAGCTCCAATTTCCAACTCGCTTTCTTGGGAGCTGGCCGCAAAAGCGCAAGATTGCTTCAGGCCCTATTCTGGTTCCGGGGGGCAGGCTGAGACTGTGGTTAATTCTTCTTCCTGATGGGAAAATAGAGTGACCTGTGCCTGTCCCAACACCTAGAGCTAGTCTCTCATTGGTTCCCCCTCTTCCCGTTCATCCTCAGGACAAATTGCCACCTGTACGGAACAGGAGGTTAAAGGTGCTGAGTCTCCAAGGAGGGAGATTGTTAGTAAAGCGGCTGGAATGGCGAACCCGAGCACAAGGGGATGAGAAATGAGGTGCGTTTTAGAAACCTTTCCCGATCACACTGTGTACCATCTTCTGGGTTTCTCGTGCATGTTTTCGATGTAGGAAGATGCCCTTGAACCTGGAGATTTGGGACCTATGGGATGGGTACCACGCAGTATTACTTTAGAGGGTCTGCGTTTGCTCACCCAACCTCACCAAACCTCTCAGCCCCAAGAGTGTCCTCCCTTATGTCTCAATCAGCTGTGGGTCTAGATATGGTCAATCCAGGTGGCATCACAGCCCCTGAAATAATTTTGTAAGAATTTCTCTCTCTTTCATTGTCTTTGTTTCACGGGTTTTTAAAAGTAATTGATTTTTGTAATGGGGTTTAGCTGCTTTTCACTGCTGTGTTTATGCCGCTTTACACCCACTTGACTCACTTACAGAGAGATATCAATACATAGGTTTTAAGATTCTTACTAGTCAGATATGTTCTTGGGCGCTGAATAGGGGGTGTTGAGTCCAGTTCACTGAGCAAGGAGTAGGGCTTGTGTATTACATATTGGGTTTATGGAACGGTATCTGAGCTAATTTGAACCCCGTGTTTTATGCATCACCCACCCTCACCTTTCCCGTTAAGCAGCCATAGTGTGTTTTCTAAACGTGTGACTCTGTTCCGTTTTGTAATTCAGTTCAAGTGTAGCGGTTTTTACATTCCCTCTATAAGTGATATCTTATGACAAGTGTCTTTTTCTGTGTGACTTATTTCACTTAGAATCGTCGTACCTACATCCACTCATAATGCTGCTACTAGCCTTATGACGTTGATTTCATGGCTGAGTGATATTCCATTGTACATAAGGACCACAACTTCTTTATCCATTTTTCTCTTTCCTGGGATATTTAAGGTGTAACGAAGTGGAGGTTCTTGTCATGAGAGCAGCCCTAAATTTTGGGGTGCCTGTGTCTTGCTGATTTTTATTTTTCCCAATTTACAGGCCTATGAGTGGAAGTGCCCTATGCTCTCTAAGCTGAGTTTTTTAGATGTTTCAGGACACACCGTACACTTCTCCAGGGTGGCTGTTGGCAATTTACATCCCGCCCCTCAGCGTAGCAAGGCTCCCGTTTCTCCATGGCCTGTCCTGCATTTCTGGTTGTGACACTTTATTCAGCATGGCCCTTTTGACCGATGGGAAGCGAGACTTCTTTGTAGCGCTGATTTGCCTTTCCAGGTTGCTTGGTTGGCCAAAAAGGGCGTATGCGTTTTTTCCTGAATATATTCAGGAAAAAACGCATACGCCCTTTTTGGCCAAGGGCATCATTGTCGAGGTTTTGCCGCTTTTCCTGTGCTTTCAAGGCGATTCGAATCTACCTCCTGAAATGGGTTTCTTGCAATTCTGCCTTGCTTTCAAATTTTCTTCGTTGCCTTCCCTCAATATATTTGTGGTCGAGAGTTATAATTTATAACTCTGCAGGTTTGTGAATTGCAGTGCCCCTGAGCTCCAATTTCCAACTCGCTTTCTTGGGAGCTGGCCGCAAAAGCGCAAGATTGCTTCAGGCCCTATTCTGGTTCCGGGGGGCAGGCTGAGACTGTGGTTAATTCTTCTTCCTGATGGGAAAATAGAGTGACCTGTGCCTGTCCCAACACCTAGAGCTAGTCTCTCATTGGTTCCCCCTCTTCCCGTTCATCCTCAGGACAAATTGCCACCTGTACGGAACAGGAGGTTAAAGGTGCTGAGTCTCCAAGGAGGGAGATTGTTAGTAAAGCGGCTGGAATGGCGAACCCGAGCACAAGGGGATGAGAAATGAGGTGCGTTTTAGAAACCTTTCCCGATCACACTGTGTACCATCTTCTGGGTTTCTCGTGCATGTTTTCGATGTAGGAAGATGCCCTTGAACCTGGAGATTTGGGACCTATGGGATGGGTACCACGCAGTATTACTTTAGAGGGTCTGCGTTTGCTCACCCAACCTCACCAAACCTCTCAGCCCCAAGAGTGTCCTCCCTTATGTCTCAATCAGCTGTGGGTCTAGATATGGTCAATCCAGGTGGCATCACAGCCCCTGAAATAATTTTGTAAGAATTTCTCTCTCTTTCATTGTCTTTGTTTCACGGGTTTTTAAAAGTAATTGATTTTTGTAATGGGGTTTAGCTGCTTTTCACTGCTGTGTTTATGCCGCTTTACACCCACTTGACTCACTTACAGAGAGATATCAATACATAGGTTTTAAGATTCTTACTAGTCAGATATGTTCTTGGGCGCTGAATAGGGGGTGTTGAGTCCAGTTCACTGAGCAAGGAGTAGGGCTTGTCTATTACATATTGGGTTTATGGAACGGTATCTGAGCTAATTTGAACCCCGTGTTTTATGCATCACCCACCCTCACCTTTCCCGTTAAGCAGCCATAGTGTGTTTTCTAAACGTGTGACTCTGTTCCGTTTTGTAATTCAGTTCAAGTGTAGCGGTTTTTACATTCCCTCTATAAGTGATATCTTATGACAAGTGTCTTTTTCTGTGTGACTTATTTCACTTAGAATCGTCGTACCTACATCCACTCATAATGCTGCTACTAGCCTTATGACGTTGATTTCATGGCTGAGTGATATTCCATTGTACATAAGGACCACAACTTCTTTATCCATTTTTCTCTTTCCTGGGATATTTAAGGTGTAACGAAGTGGAGGTTCTTGTCATGAGAGCAGCCCTAAATTTTGGGGTGCCTGTGTCTTGCTGATTTTTATTTTTCCCAATTTACAGGCCTATGAGTGGAAGTGCCCTATGCTCTCTAAGCTGAGTTTTTTAGATGTTTCAGGACACACCGTACACTTCTCCAGGGTGGCTGTTGGCAATTTACATCCCGCCCCTCAGCGTAGCAAGGCTCCCGTTTCTCCATGGCCTGTCCTGCATTTCTGGTTGTGACACTTTATTCAGCATGGCCCTTTTGACCGATGGGAAGCGAGACTTCTTTGTAGCGCTGATTTGCCTTTCCAGGTTGCTTGGTTGGCCAAAAAGGGCGTATGCGTTTTTTCCTGAATATATTCAGGAAAAAACGCATACGCCCTTTTTGGCCAAGGGCATCATTGTCGAGGTTTTGCCGCTTTTCCTGTGCTTTCAAGGCGATTCGAATCTACCTCCTGAAATGGGTTTCTTGCAATTCTGCCTTGCTTTCAAATTTTCTTCGTTGCCTTCCCTCAATATATTTGTGGTCGAGAGTTATAATTTATAACTCTGCAGGTTTGTGAATTGCAGTGCCCCTGAGCTCCAATTTCCAACTCGCTTTCTTGGGAGCTGGCCGCAAAAGCGCAAGATTGCTTCAGGCCCTATTCTGGTTCCGGGGGGCAGGCTGAGACTGTGGTTAATTCTTCTTCCTGATGGGAAAATAGAGTGACCTGTGCCTGTCCCAACACCTAGAGCTAGTCTCTCATTGGTTCCCCCTCTTCCCGTTCATCCTCAGGACAAATTGCCACCTGTACGGAACAGGAGGTTAAAGGTGCTGAGTCTCCAAGGAGGGAGATTGTTAGTAAAGCGGCTGGAATGGCGAACCCGAGCACAAGGGGATGAGAAATGAGGTGCGTTTTAGAAACCTTTCCCGATCACACTGTGTACCATCTTCTGGGTTTCTCGTGCATGTTTTCGATGTAGGAAGATGCCCTTGAACCTGGAGATTTGGGACCTATGGGATGGGTACCACGCAGTATTACTTTAGAGGGTCTGCGTTTGCTCACCCAACCTCACCAAACCTCTCAGCCCCAAGAGTGTCCTCCCTTATGTCTCAATCAGCTGTGGGTCTAGATATGGTCAATCCAGGTGGCATCACAGCCCCTGAAATAATTTTGTAAGAATTTCTCTCTCTTTCATTGTCTTTGTTTCACGGGTTTTTAAAAGTAATTGATTTTTGTAATGGGGTTTAGCTGCTTTTCACTGCTGTGTTTATGCCGCTTTACACCCACTTGACTCACTTACAGAGAGATATCAATACATAGGTTTTAAGATTCTTACTAGTCAGATATGTTCTTGGGCGCTGAATAGGGGGTGTTGAGTCCAGTTCACTGAGCAAGGAGTAGGGCTTGTGTATTACATATTGGGTTTATGGAACGGTATCTGAGCTAATTTGAACCCCGTGTTTTATGCATCACCCACCCTCACCTTTCCCGTTAAGCAGCCATAGTGTGTTTTCTAAACGTGTGACTCTGTTCCGTTTTGTAATTCAGTTCAAGTGTAGCGGTTTTTACATTCCCTCTATAAGTGATATCTTATGACAAGTGTCTTTTTCTGTGTGACTTATTTCACTTAGAATCGTCGTACCTACATCCACTCATAATGCTGCTACTAGCCTTATGACGTTGATTTCATGGCTGAGTGATATTCCATTGTACATAAGGACCACAACTTCTTTATCCATTTTTCTCTTTCCTGGGATATTTAAGGTGTAACGAAGTGGAGGTTCTTGTCATGAGAGCAGCCCTAAATTTTGGGGTGCCTGTGTCTTGCTGATTTTTATTTTTCCCAATTTACAGGCCTATGAGTGGAAGTGCCCTATGCTCTCTAAGCTGAGTTTTTTAGATGTTTCAGGACACACCGTACACTTCTCCAGGGTGGCTGTTGGCAATTTACATCCCGCCCCTCAGCGTAGCAAGGCTCCCGTTTCTCCATGGCCTGTCCTGCATTTCTGGTTGTGACACTTTATTCAGCATGGCCCTTTTGACCGATGGGAAGCGAGACTTCTTTGTAGCGCTGATTTGCCTTTCCAGGTTGCTTGGTTGGCCAAAAAGGGCGTATGCGTTTTTTCCTGAATATATTCAGGAAAAAACGCATACGCCCTTTTTGGCCAAGGGCATCATTGTCGAGGTTTTGCCGCTTTTCCTGTGCTTTCAAGGCGATTCGAATCTACCTCCTGAAATGGGTTTCTTGCAATTCTGCCTTGCTTTCAAATTTTCTTCGTTGCCTTCCCTCAATATATTTGTGGTCGAGAGTTATAATTTATAACTCTGCAGGTTTGTGAATTGCAGTGCCCCTGAGCTCCATTTTCCAACTCGCTTTCTTGGGAGCTGGCCGCAAAAGCGCAAGATTGCTTCAGGCCCTATTCTGGTTCCGGGGGGCAGGCTGAGACTGTGGTTAATTCTTCTTCCTGATGGGAAAATAGAGTGACCTGTGCCTGTCCCAACACCTAGAGCTAGTCTCTCATTGGTTCCCCCTCTTCCCGTTCATCCTCAGGACAAATTGCCACCTGTACGGAACAGGAGGTTAAAGGTGCTGAGTCTCCAAGGAGGGAGATTGTTAGTAAAGCGGCTGGAATGGCGAACCCGAGCACAAGGGGATGAGAAATGAGGTGCGTTTTAGAAACCTTTCCCGATCACACGGTGTACCATCTTCTGGGTTTCTCGTGCATGTTTTCGATGTAGGAAGATGCCCTTGAACCTGGAGATTTGGGACCTATGGGATGGGTACCACGCAGTATTACTTTAGAGGGTCTGCGTTTGCTCACCCAACCTCACCAAACCTCTCAGCCCCAAGAGTGTCCTCCCTTATGTCTCAATCAGCTGTGGGTCTAGATATGGTCAATCCAGGTGGCATCACAGCCCCTGAAATAATTTTGTAAGAATTTCTCTCTCTTTCATTGTCTTTGTTTCACGGGTTTTTAAAAGTAATTGATTTTTGTAATGGGGTTTAGCTGCTCTTCACTGCTGTGTTTATGCCGCTTTACACCCACTTGACTCACTTACAGAGAGATATCAATACATAGGTTTTAAGATTCTTACTAGTCAGATATGTTCTTGGGCGCTGAATAGGGGGTGTTGAGTCCAGTTCACTGAGCAAGGAGTAGGGCTTGTCTATTACATATTGGGTTTATGGAACGGTATCTGAGCTAATTTGAACCCCGTGTTTTATGCATCACCCACCCTCACCTTTCCCGTTAAGCAGCCATAGTGTGTTTTCTAAACGTGTGACTCTGTTCCGTTTTGTAATTCAGTTCAAGTGTAGCGGTTTTTACATTCCCTCTATAAGTCATACCTTATGACAAGTGTCTTTTTCTGTGTGACTTATTTCACTTAGAATCGTCGTACCTACATCCACTCATAATGCTGCTACAAGCCTTATGACGTTGATTTCATGGCTGAGTGATATTCCATTGTACATAAGGACCACAACTTCTTTATCCATTTTTCTCTTTCCTGGGATATTGAAGGTGTAACGAAGTGGAGGTTCTTGTCAAGAGAGCAGCCCTAAACTTTGGGGCGCCTGTGTCTTGCTGTTTTTTAGTTTTCCCAATTTACAGGCCCATGAGTGGAAGTGCCCTATGCTCTCTAAGCAGAGTTTTTTAGATGTTTCAGGACACACCGTACACTTCTCCAGGGTGGCTGTTCGCAATTTACATCCCGCCCATCAGCGTAGCAAGGCTCCCGTTTCTCCATGGCCTGTCCTGCATTTCTGGTTTTGACACTTTATTCAGCATGGCCCTTTTGACCGATGGGAAGCGAGACTTCTTTGTAGCGCTGATTTGCCTTTCCAGGTTGCTTGGTTGGCCAAAAAGGGCGTATGCGTTTTTTCCTGAATATATTCAGGAAAAAACGCATACGCCCTTTTTGGCCAAGGGCATCATTGTCGAGGTTTGGCCGCTTTTCCTGTGCTTTCAAGGCGATTCGAATCTACCTCCTGAAATCTGTTTCCTGAAATTCTGCCTTGCTTTCAGATCCTCTTCGTTACCTTCCCTCAATATATTTGTGGACGAGAGTTATCATTTATAACTCTGCAGGTTTGTGAATTGCAGTGCCCCTGAGCTCCATTTTCCAACTCGCTTTCTTGGGAGCTGGCCGCAAAAGCGCAGGATTGCTTCAGGCCCTATTCTGGTTCCGGGCGGCAGGCTGAGCCTGTGGTTAATTCTTCTTCCTGATGGGAAAATACAGTGACCTGTGCCTGTCCCAACACCTAGAGCTAGTCTCTCATTGGTTCCCCCTCTTTCCGTTCCTCCTCAGGACAAATTGCAACCTGAACGGAACAGGAGGTTAAAGGTGCTGAGTCTCCAAGGAGGGAGATTGCTAGTAAAGCGGCTGGAATGGCGAACCCGAGCACAAGGAGATGAGAAATGACGTGCGTTTTAGAAACCTTTCCCGATCACACGGTGTGCCATCTTCTGGGTTTCTCGTGCATGTTTTCGATGTAGGAAGATGCCCTTGAACCTGGAGATTTGGGACCCATGGGATGGGTACCACGCAGTATTACTTTAGAGGGTCTGCGTTTGCTCACCCAACCTCACCAAACCTCTCAGCCCCAAGAGTGTCCACCCTTATGTCTCCATCAGCTCTGGGTCTAGATATGGTCAATCCAGGTGGCATCACAGCCCCTGAAATAATTTTGTAAGAATTTCTCTCTCTTTCATTGTCTTTGTTTCACGGGTTTTTAAAAGTAATTGATTTTTGTAATGGGGTTTAGCTGCTTTTCACTGCTGTGTTTATGCCGCTTTACACCCACTTGACTCACTTACAGAGAGATATCAATACATAGGTTTTAAGATTCTTACTAGTCAGATATGTTCTTGGGCGCTGAATAGGGGGTGTTGAGTCCAGTTCACTGAGCAAGGAGTAGGGCTTGTCTATTACATATTGGGTTTATGGAACGGTATCTGAGCTAATTTGAACCCCGTGTTTTATGCATCACCCACCCTCACCTTTCCCGTTAAGCAGCCATAGTGTGTTTTCTAAACGTGTGACTCTGTTCCGTTTTGTAATTCAGTTCAAGTGTAGCGGTTTTTACATTCCCTCTATAAGTGATATCTTATGACAAGTGTCTTTTTCTGTGTGACTTATTTCACTTAGAATCGTCGTACCTACATCCACTCATAATGCTGCTACTAGCCTTATGACGTTGATTTCATGGCTGAGTGATATTCCATTGTACATAAGGACCACAACTTCTTTATCCATTTTTCTCTTTCCTGGGATATTTAAGGTGTAACGAAGTGGAGGTTCTTGTCATGAGAGCAGCCCTAAATTTTGGGGTGCCTGTGTCTTGCTGATTTTTATTTTTCCCAATTTACAGGCCTATGAGTGGAAGTGCCCTATGCTCTCTAAGCTGAGTTTTTTAGATGTTTCAGGACACACCGTACACTTCTCCAGGGTGGCTGTTGGCAATTTACATCCCGCCCCTCAGCGTAGCAAGGCTCCCGTTTCTCCATGGCCTGTCCTGCATTTCTGGTTGTGACACTTTATTCAGCATGGCCCTTTTGACCGATGGGAAGCGAGACTTCTTTGTAGCGCTGATTTGCCTTTCCAGGTTGCTTGGTTGGCCAAAAAGGGCGTATGCGTTTTTTCCTGAATATATTCAGGAAAAAACGCATACGCCCTTTTTGGCCAAGGGCATCATTGTCGAGGTTTTGCCGCTTTTCCTGTGCTTTCAAGGCGATTCGAATCTACCTCCTGAAATGGGTTTCTTGCAATTCTGCCTTGCTTTCAAATTTTCTTCGTTGCCTTCCCTCAATATATTTGTGGTCGAGAGTTATAATTTATAACTCTGCAGGTTTGTGAATTGCAGTGCCCCTGAGCTCCAATTTCCAACTCGCTTTCTTGGGAGCTGGCCGCAAAAGCGCAAGATTGCTTCAGGCCCTATTCTGGTTCCGGGGGGCAGGCTGAGACTGTGGTTAATTCTTCTTCCTGATGGGAAAATAGAGTGACCTGTGCCTGTCCCAACACCTAGAGCTAGTCTCTCATTGGTTCCCCCTCTTCCCGTTCATCCTCAGGACAAATTGCCACCTGTACGGAACAGGAGGTTAAAGGTGCTGAGTCTCCAAGGAGGGAGATTGTTAGTAAAGCGGCTGGAATGGCGAACCCGAGCACAAGGGGATGAGAAATGAGGTGCGTTTTAGAAACCTTTCCCGATCACACTGTGTACCATCTTCTGGGTTTCTCGTGCATGTTTTCGATGTAGGAAGATGCCCTTGAACCTGGAGATTTGGGACCTATGGGATGGGTACCACGCAGTATTACTTTAGAGGGTCTGCGTTTGCTCACCCAACCTCACCAAACCTCTCAGCCCCAAGAGTGTCCTCCCTTATGTCTCAATCAGCTGTGGGTCTAGATATGGTCAATCCAGGTGGCATCACAGCCCCTGAAATAATTTTGTAAGAATTTCTCTCTCTTTCATTGTCTTTGTTTCACGGGTTTTTAAAAGTAATTGATTTTTGTAATGGGGTTTAGCTGCTTTTCACTGCTGTGTTTATGCCGCTTTACACCCACTTGACTCACTTACAGAGAGATATCAATACATAGGTTTTAAGATTCTTACTAGTCAGATATGTTCTTGGGCGCTGAATAGGGGGTGTTGAGTCCAGTTCACTGAGCAAGGAGTAGGGCTTGTGTATTACATATTGGGTTTATGGAACGGTATCTGAGCTAATTTGAACCCCGTGTTTTATGCATCACCCACCCTCACCTTTCCCGTTAAGCAGCCATAGTGTGTTTTCTAAACGTGTGACTCTGTTCCGTTTTGTAATTCAGTTCAAGTGTAGCGGTTTTTACATTCCCTCTATAAGTGATATCTTATGACAAGTGTCTTTTTCTGTGTGACTTATTTCACTTAGAATCGTCGTACCTACATCCACTCATAATGCTGCTACTAGCCTTATGACGTTGATTTCATGGCTGAGTGATATTCCATTGTACATAAGGACCACAACTTCTTTATCCATTTTTCTCTTTCCTGGGATATTTAAGGTGTAACGAAGTGGAGGTTCTTGTCATGAGAGCAGCCCTAAATTTTGGGGTGCCTGTGTCTTGCTGATTTTTATTTTTCCCAATTTACAGGCCTATGAGTGGAAGTGCCCTATGCTCTCTAAGCTGAGTTTTTTAGATGTTTCAGGACACACCGTACACTTCTCCAGGGTGGCTGTTGGCAATTTACATCCCGCCCCTCAGCGTAGCAAGGCTCCCGTTTCTCCATGGCCTGTCCTGCATTTCTGGTTGTGACACTTTATTCAGCATGGCCCTTTTGACCGATGGGAAGCGAGACTTCTTTGTAGCGCTGATTTGCCTTTCCAGGTTGCTTGGTTGGCCAAAAAGGGCGTATGCGTTTTTTCCTGAATATATTCAGGAAAAAACGCATACGCCCTTTTTGGCCAAGGGCATCATTGTCGAGGTTTTGCCGCTTTTCCTGTGCTTTCAAGGCGATTCGAATCTACCTCCTGAAATGGGTTTCTTGCAATTCTGCCTTGCTTTCAAATTTTCTTCGTTGCCTTCCCTCAATATATTTGTGGTCGAGAGTTATAATTTATAACTCTGCAGGTTTGTGAATTGCAGTGCCCCTGAGCTCCATTTTCCAACTCGCTTTCTTGGGAGCTGGCCGCAAAAGCGCAAGATTGCTTCAGGCCCTATTCTGGTTCCGGGGGGCAGGCTGAGACTGTGGTTAATTCTTCTTCCTGATGGGAAAATAGAGTGACCTGTGCCTGTCCCAACACCTAGAGCTAGTCTCTCATTGGTTCCCCCTCTTCCCGTTCATCCTCAGGACAAATTGCCACCTGTACGGAACAGGAGGTTAAAGGTGCTGAGTCTCCAAGGAGGGAGATTGTTAGTAAAGCGGCTGGAATGGCGAACCCGAGCACAAGGGGATGAGAAATGAGGTGCGTTTTAGAAACCTTTCCCGATCACACGGTGTACCATCTTCTGGGTTTCTCGTGCATGTTTTCGATGTAGGAAGATGCCCTTGAACCTGGAGATTTGGGACCTATGGGATGGGTACCACGCAGTATTACTTTAGAGGGTCTGCGTTTGCTCACCCAACCTCACCAAACCTCTCAGCCCCAAGAGTGTCCTCCCTTATGTCTCAATCAGCTGTGGGTCTAGATATGGTCAATCCAGGTGGCATCACAGCCCCTGAAATAATTTTGTAAGAATTTCTCTCTCTTTCATTGTCTTTGTTTCACGGGTTTTTAAAAGTAATTGATTTTTGTAATGGGGTTTAGCTGCTCTTCACTGCTGTGTTTATGCCGCTTTACACCCACTTGACTCACTTACAGAGAGATATCAATACATAGGTTTTAAGATTCTTACTAGTCAGATATGTTCTTGGGCGCTGAATAGGGGGTGTTGAGTCCAGTTCACTGAGCAAGGAGTAGGGCTTGTCTATTACATATTGGGTTTATGGAACGGTATCTGAGCTAATTTGAACCCCGTGTTTTATGCATCACCCACCCTCACCTTTCCCGTTAAGCAGCCATAGTGTGTTTTCTAAACGTGTGACTCTGTTCCGTTTTGTAATTCAGTTCAAGTGTAGCGGTTTTTACATTCCCTCTATAAGTCATACCTTATGACAAGTGTCTTTTTCTGTGTGACTTATTTCACTTAGAATCGTCGTACCTACATCCACTCATAATGCTGCTACAAGCCTTATGACGTTGATTTCATGGCTGAGTGATATTCCATTGTACATAAGGACCACAACTTCTTTATCCATTTTTCTCTTTCCTGGGATATTGAAGGTGTAACGAAGTGGAGGTTCTTGTCAAGAGAGCAGCCCTAAACTTTGGGGCGCCTGTGTCTTGCTGTTTTTTAGTTTTCCCAATTTACAGGCCCATGAGTGGAAGTGCCCTATGCTCTCTAAGCAGAGTTTTTTAGATGTTTCAGGACACACCGTACACTTCTCCAGGGTGGCTGTTCGCAATTTACATCCCGCCCATCAGCGTAGCAAGGCTCCCGTTTCTCCATGGCCTGTCCTGCATTTCTGGTTTTGACACTTTATTCAGCATGGCCCTTTTGACCGATGGGAAGCGAGACTTCTTTGTAGCGCTGATTTGCCTTTCCAGGTTGCTTGGTTGGCCAAAAAGGGCGTATGCGTTTTTTCCTGAATATATTCAGGAAAAAACGCATACGCCCTTTTTGGCCAAGGGCATCATTGTCGAGGTTTGGCCGCTTTTCCTGTGCTTTCAAGGCGATTCGAATCTACCTCCTGAAATCTGTTTCCTGAAATTCTGCCTTGCTTTCAGATCCTCTTCGTTACCTTCCCTCAATATATTTGTGGACGAGAGTTATCATTTATAACTCTGCAGGTTTGTGAATTGCAGTGCCCCTGAGCTCCATTTTCCAACTCGCTTTCTTGGGAGCTGGCCGCAAAAGCGCAGGATTGCTTCAGGCCCTATTCTGGTTCCGGGCGGCAGGCTGAGCCTGTGGTTAATTCTTCTTCCTGATGGGAAAATAGAGTGACCTGTGCCTGTCCCAACACCTAGAGCTAGTCTCTCATTGTTTCCCCCTCTTCCCGTTCATCCTCAGGACAAATTGCAACCTGTACGGAACAGGAGGTTAAAGGTGCTGAGTCTCCAAGGAGGGAGATTGCTAGTAAAGCGGCTGGAATGGCGAACCCGAGCACAAGGGGATGAGAAATGAGGTGCGTTTTAGAAACCTTTCCCGATCACACGGTGTACCATCTTCTGGGTTTCTCGTGCATGTTTTCGATGTAGGAAGATGCCCTTGAACCTGGAGATTTGGGACCCATGGAATGGGTACCACGCAGCATTACTTTAGAGGGTCTGCGTTTGCTCACCCAACCTCACCAAACCTCTCAGCCCCAAGAGTGTCCTCCCTTATGTCTCAATCAGCTGTGGGTCTAGATATAGTCAATCCAGGTGGCATCACAGCCCCTGAAATAATTTTGTAAGAATTTCTCTCTCTTTCATTGTCTTTGTTTCACGGGTTTTTAAAAGTAATTGATTTTTGTAATGGGGTTTAGCTGCTTTTCACTGCTGTGTTTATGCCGCTTTACACCCACTTGACTCACTTACAGAGAGATATCAATACATAGGTTTTAAGATTCTTACTAGTCAGATATGTTCTTGGGCGCTGAATAGGGGGTGTTGAGTCCAGTTCACTGAGCAAGGAGTAGGTCTTGTGTATTACATATTGGGTTTATGGAACGGTATCTGAGCTAATTTGAACCCCGTGTTTTATGCATCACCCCACCTCACCTTACCTGTTAAGCAGCCATAGTGTGTTTTCTAAACGTGTGACTCTGTTCCGTTTTGTAATTCAGTTCAAGTGTAGCGGTTTTTACATTCCCTCTATAAGTGATATCTTATGACAAGTGTATTTTTCTGTGTGACTTATTTAACTTAGAATCGTCGTACCTACATCCACTCATAATGCTGCTACTAGCCTTATGACGTTGATTTCATGGCTGAGTGATATTCCATTGTACATAAGGACCACAACTTCTTTATCCATTTTTCTCTTTCCTGGGATATTGAAGGTGTAACGAAGTGGAGGTTCTTGTCAAGAGAGCAGCCCTAAACTTTGGGGTGCCTGTGTCTTGCTGTTTTTTAGTTTTCCCAATTTACAGGCCCATGAGTGGAAGTGCCCTATGCTCTCTAAGCAGAGTTTTTTAGATGTTTCAGGACACACCGTACACTTCTCCAGGGTGGCTGTTCGCAATTTACATCCCGCCCATCAGTGTAGCAAGGCTCCCGTTTCTCCATGGCCTGTCCTGCATTTCTGGTTTTGACACTTTATTCAGCATGGCCCTTTTGACCGATGGGAAGCGAGACTTCTTTGTAGCGCTGATTTGCCTTTCCAGGTTGCTTGGTTGGCCAAAAAGGGCGTATGCGTTTTTTCCTGAATATATTCAGGAAAAAACGCATACGCCCTTTTTGGCCAAGGGCATCATTGTCGAGGTTTGGCCGCTTTTCCTGTGCTTTCAAGGCGATTCGAATCTACGTCCTGAAATGGGTTTCTTGCAATTCTGCCTTGCTTTCAAATTTTCTTCGTTGCCTTCCCTCAATATATTTGTGGTCGAGAGTTATAATTTATAACTCTGCAGGTTTGTGAATTGCAGTGCCCCTGAGCTCCATTTTCCAACTCGCTTTCTTGGGAGCTGGCCGCAAAAGCGCAAGATTGCTTCAGGCCCTATTCTGGTTCCGGGGGGCAGGCTGAGACTGTGGTTAATTCTTCTTCCTGATGGGAAAATAGAGTGACCTGTGCCTGTCCCAACACCTAGAGCTAGTCTCTCATTGGTTCCCCCTCTTCCCGTTCATCCTCAGGACAAATTGCCACCTGTACGGAACAGGAGGTTAAAGGTGCTGAGTCTCCAAGGAGGGAGATTGTTAGTAAAGCGGCTGGAATGGCGAACCCGAGCACAAGGGGATGAGAAATGAGGTGCGTTTTAGAAACCTTTCCCGATCACACGGTGTACCATCTTCTGGGTTTCTCGTGCATGTTTTCGATGTAGGAAGATGCCCTTGAACCTGGAGATTTGGGACCTATGGGATGGGTACCACGCAGTATTACTTTAGAGGGTCTGCGTTTGCTCACCCAACCTCACCAAACCTCTCAGCCCCAAGAGTGTCCTCCCTTATGTCTCAATCAGCTGTGGGTCTAGATATGGTCAATCCAGGTGGCATCACAGCCCCTGAAATAATTTTGTAAGAATTTCTCTCTCTTTCATTGTCTTTGTTTCACGGGTTTTTAAAAGTAATTGATTTTTGTAATGGGGTTTAGCTGCTCTTCACTGCTGTGTTTATGCCGCTTTACACCCACTTGACTCACTTACAGAGAGATATCAATACATAGGTTTTAAGATTCTTACTAGTCAGATATGTTCTTGGGCGCTGAATAGGGGGTGTTGAGTCCAGTTCACTGAGCAAGGAGTAGGGCTTGTCTATTACATATTGGGTTTATGGAACGGTATCTGAGCTAATTTGAACCCCGTGTTTTATGCATCACCCACCCTCACCTTTCCCGTTAAGCAGCCATAGTGTGTTTTCTAAACGTGTGACTCTGTTCCGTTTTGTAATTCAGTTCAAGTGTAGCGGTTTTTACATTCCCTCTATAAGTCATACCTTATGACAAGTGTCTTTTTCTGTGTGACTTATTTCACTTAGAATCGTCGTACCTACATCCACTCATAATGCTGCTACAAGCCTTATGACGTTGATTTCATGGCTGAGTGATATTCCATTGTACATAAGGACCACAACTTCTTTATCCATTTTTCTCTTTCCTGGGATATTGAAGGTGTAACGAAGTGGAGGTTCTTGTCAAGAGAGCAGCCCTAAACTTTGGGGCGCCTGTGTCTTGCTGTTTTTTAGTTTTCCCAATTTACAGGCCCATGAGTGGAAGTGCCCTATGCTCTCTAAGCAGAGTTTTTTAGATGTTTCAGGACACACCGTACACTTCTCCAGGGTGGCTGTTGGCAATTTACATCCCGCCCCTCAGCGTAGCAAGGCTCCCGTTTCTCCATGGCCTGTCCTGCATTTCTGGTTTTGACACTTTATTCAGCATGGCCCTTTTGACCGATGGGAAGCGAGACTTCTTTGTAGCGCTGATTTGCCTTTCCAGGTTGCTTGGTTGGCCAAAAAGGGCGTATGCGTTTTTTCCTGAATATATTCAGGAAAAAACGCATACGCCCTTTTTGGCCAAGGGCATCATTGTCGAGGTTTTGCCGGTTTTCCTGTGCTTTCAAGGCGATTCGAATCTACCTCCTGAAATGGGTTTCTTGCAATTCTGCCTTGCTTTCAAATTTTCTTCGTTGCCTTCCCTCAATATATTTGTGGTCGAGAGTTATAATTTATAACTCTGCAGGTTTGTGAATTGCAGTGCCCCTGAGCTCCATTTTCCAACTCGCTTTCTTGGGAGCTGGCCGCAAAAGCGCAGGATTGCTTCAGGCCCTATTCTGGTTCCGGGGGGCAGGCTGAGACTGTGGTTAATTCTTCTTCCTGATGGGAAAATAGAGTGACCTGTGCCTGTCCCAACACCTAGAGCTAGTCTCTCATTGGTTCCCCCTCTTTCCGTTCCTCCTCAGGACAAATTGCAACCTGAACGGAACAGGAGGTTAAAGGTGCTGAGTCTCCAAGGAGGGAGATTGCTAGTAAAGCGGCTGGAATGGCGAACCCGAGCACAAGGAGATGAGAAATGACGTGCGTTTTAGAAACCTTTCCCGATCACACGGTGTGCCATCTTCTGGGTTTCTCGTGCATGTTTTCGATGTAGGAAGATGCACTTGAACCTGGAGATTTGGGACCCATGGGATGGGTACCACGCAGTATTACTTTAGAGGGTCTGCGTTTGCTCACCCAACCTCACCAAACCTCTCAGCCCCAAGAGTGTCCACCCTTATGTCTCCATCAGCTCTGGGTCTAGATATGGTCAATCCAGGTGGCATCACAGCCCCTGAAATAATTTTGTAAGAATTTCTCTCTCTTTCATTGTCTTTGTTTCACGGGTTTTTAAAAGTAATTGATTTTTGTAATGGGGTTTAGCTGCTTTTCACTGCTGTGTTTATGCCGCTTTACACCCACTTGACTCACTTACAGAGAGATATCAATACATAGGTTTTAAGATTCTTACTAGTCAGATATGTTCTTGGGCGCTGAATAGGGGGTGTTGAGTCCAGTTCACTGAGCAAGGAGTAGGGCTTGTCTATTACATATTGGGTTTATGGAACGGTATCTGAGCTAATTTGAACCCCGTGTTTTATGCATCACCCACCCTCACCTTTCCCGTTAAGCAGCCATAGTGTGTTTTCTAAACGTGTGACTCTGTTCCGTTTTGTAATTCAGTTCAAGTGTAGCGGTTTTTACATTCCCTCTATAAGTCATACCTTATGACAAGTGTCTTTTTCTGTGTGACTTATTTCACTTAGAATCGACGTACCTACATCCACTCATAATGCTGCTACTAGCCTTATGACGTTGATTTCATGGCTGAGTGATATTCCATTGTACATAAGGACCACAACTTCTTTATCCATTTTTCTCTTTCCTGGGATATTGAAGGTGTAACGAAGTGGAGGTTCTTGTCAAGAGAGCAGCCCTAAACTTTGGGGTGCCTGTGTCTTGCTGTTTTTTAGTTTTCCCAATTTACAGGCCCATGAGTGGAAGTGCCCTATGCTCTCTAAGCAGAGTTTTTTAGATGTTTCAGGATACACCGTACACTTCTCCAGGGTGGCTGTTCGCAATTTACATCCCGCCCATCAGCGTAGCAAGGCTCCCGTTTCTCCATGGCCTGTCCTGCATTTCTGGTTTTGACACTTTATTCAGCATGGCCCTTTTGACCGATGGGAAGCGAGACTTCTTTGTAGCGCTGATTTGCCTTTCCAGGTTGCTTGGTTGGCCAAAAAGGGCGTATGCGTTTTTTCCTGAATATATTCAGGAAAAAACGCATACGCCCTTTTTGGCCAAGGGCATCATTGTCGAGGTTTGGCCGCTTTTTCTGTGCTTTCAAGGCGATTCGAATCTACCTCCTGAAATCTGTTTCCTGCAATTCTGCCTTGCTTTCAAATTTTCTTCGTTGCCTTCCCTCAATATATTTGTGGTCGAGAGTTATAATTTATAACTCTGCAGGTTTGTGAATTGCAGTGCCCCTGAGCTCCATTTTCCAACTCGCTTTCTTGGGAGCTGGCCGCAAAAGCGCAGGATTGCTTCAGGCCCTATTCTGGTTCCGGGGGGCAGGCTGAGACTGTGGTTAATTCTTCTTCCTGATGGGAAAATAGAGTGACCTGTGCCTGTCCCAACACCTAGAGCTAGTCTCTCATTGGTTCCCCCTCTTCCCGTTCATCCTCAGGACAAATTGCCACCTGTACGGAACAGGAGGTTAAAGGTGCTGAGTCTCCAAGGAGGGAGATTGTTAGTAAAGCGGCTGGAATGGCGAACCCGAGCACAAGGGGATGAGAAATGAGGTGCGTTTTAGAAACCTTTCCCGATCACACGGTGTACCATCTTCTGGGTTTCTCGTGCATGTTTTCGATGTAGGAAGATGCCCTTGAACCTGGAGATTTGGGACCTATGGGATGGGTACCACGCAGTATTACTTTAGAGGGTCTGCGTTTGCTCACCCAACCTCACCAAACCTCTCAGCCCCAAGAGTGTCCTCCCTTATGTCTCAATCAGCTGTGGGTCTAGATATGGTCAATCCAGGTGGCATCACAGCCCCTGAAATAATTTTGTAAGAATTTCTCTCTCTTTCATTGTCTTTGTTTCACGGGTTTTTAAAAGTAATTGATTTTTGTAATGGGGTTTAGCTGCTCTTCACTGCTGTGTTTATGCCGCTTTACACCCACTTGACTCACTTACAGAGAGATATCAATACATAGGTTTTAAGATTCTTACTAGTCAGATATGTTCTTGGGCGCTGAATAGGGGGTGTTGAGTCCAGTTCACTGAGCAAGGAGTAGGGCTTGTCTATTACATATTGGGTTTATGGAACGGTATCTTAGCTAATTTGAACCCCGTGTTTTATGCATCACCCACCCTCACCTTTCCCGTTAAGCAGCCATAGTGTGTTTTCTAAACGTGTGACTCTGTTCCGTTTTGTAATTCAGTTCAAGTGTAGCGGTTTTTACATTCCCTCTATAAGTCATACCTTATGACAAGTGTCTTTTTCTGTGTGACTTATTTCACTTAGAATCGTCGTACCTACATCCACTCATAATGCTGCTACTAGCCTTATGACGTTGATTTCATGGCTGAGTGATATTCCATTGTACATAAGGACCACAACTTCTTTATCCATTTTTCTCTTTCCTGGGATATTTAAGGTGTAACGAAGTGGAGGTTCTTGTCATGAGAGCAGCCCTAAATTTTGGGGTGCCTGTGTCTTGCTGATTTTTATTTTTCCCAATTTACAGGCCTATGAGTGGAAGTGCCCTATGCTCTCTAAGCTGAGTTTTTTAGATGTTTCAGGACACACCGTACACTTCTCCAGGGTGGCTGTTGGCAATTTACATCCCGCCCCTCAGCGTAGCAAGGCTCCCGTTTCTCCATGGCCTGTCCTGCATTTCTGGTTGTGACACTTTATTCAGCATGGCCCTTTTGACCGATGGGAAGCGAGACTTCTTTGTAGCGCTGATTTGCCTTTCCAGGTTGCTTGGTTGGCCAAAAAGGGCGTATGCGTTTTTTCCTGAATATATTCAGGAAAAAACGCATACGCCCTTTTTGGCCAAGGGCATCATTGTCGAGGTTTTGCCGGTTTTCCTGTGCTTTCAAGGCGATTCGAATCTACCTCCTGAAATGGGTTTCTTGCAATTCTGCCTTGCTTTCAAATTTTCTTCGTTGCCTTCCCTCAATATATTTGTGGTCGAGAGTTATAATTTATAACTCTGCAGGTTTGTGAATTGCAGTGCCCCTGAGCTCCATTTTCCAACTCGCTTTCTTGGGAGCTGGCCGCAAAAGCGCAGGATTGCTTCAGGCCCTATTCTGGTTCCGGGGGGCAGGCTGAGACTGTGGTTAATTCTTCTTCCTGATGGGAAAATAGAGTGACCTGTGCCTGTCCCAACACCTAGAGCTAGTCTCTCATTGGTTCCCCCTCTTTCCGTTCCTCCTCAGGACAAATTGCAACCTGAACGGAACAGGAGGTTAAAGGTGCTGAGTCTCCAAGGAGGGAGATTGCTAGTAAAGCGGCTGGAATGGCGAACCCGAGCACAAGGAGATGAGAAATGACGTGCGTTTTAGAAACCTTTCCCGATCACACGGTGTGCCATCTTCTGGGTTTCTCGTGCATGTTTTCGATGTAGGAAGATGCCCTTGAACCTGGAGATTTGGGACCCATGGGATGGGTACCACGCAGTATTACTTTAGAGGGTCTGCGTTTGCTCACCCAACCTCACCAAACCTCTCAGCCCCAAGAGTGTCCACCCTTATGTCTCCATCAGCTCTGGGTCTAGATATGGTCAATCCAGGTGGCATCACAGCCCCTGAAATAATTTTGTAAGAATTTCTCTCTCTTTCATTGTCTTTGTTTCACGGGTTTTTAAAAGTAATTGATTTTTGTAATGGGGTTTAGCTGCTTTTCACTGCTGTGTTTATGCCGCTTTACACCCACTTGACTCACTTACAGAGAGATATCAATACATAGGTTTTAAGATTCTTACTAGTCAGATATGTTCTTGGGCGCTGAATAGGGGGTGTTGAGTCCAGTTCACTGAGCAAGGAGTAGGGCTTGTCTATTACATATTGGGTTTATGGAACGGTATCTGAGCTAATTTGAACCCCGTGTTTTATGCATCACCCACCCTCACCTTTCCCGTTAAGCAGCCATAGTGTGTTTTCTAAACGTGTGACTCTGTTCCGTTTTGTAATTCAGTTCAAGTGTAGCGGTTTTTACATTCCCTCTATAAGTCATACCTTATGACAAGTGTCTTTTTCTGTGTGACTTATTTCACTTAGAATCGACGTACCTACATCCACTCATAATGCTGCTACTAGCCTTATGACGTTGATTTCATGGCTGAGTGATATTCCATTGTACATAAGGACCACAACTTCTTTATCCATTTTTCTCTTTCCTGGGATATTGAAGGTGTAACGAAGTGGAGGTTCTTGTCAAGAGAGCAGCCCTAAACTTTGGGGTGCCTGTGTCTTGCTGTTTTTTAGTTTTCCCAATTTACAGGCCCATGAGTGGAAGTGCCCTATGCTCTCTAAGCAGAGTTTTTTAGATGTTTCAGGATACACCGTACACTTCTCCAGGGTGGCTGTTCGCAATTTACATCCCGCCCATCAGCGTAGCAAGGCTCCCGTTTCTCCATGGCCTGTCCTGCATTTCTGGTTTTGACACTTTATTCAGCATGGCCCTTTTGACCGATGGGAAGCGAGACTTCTTTGTAGCGCTGATTTGCCTTTCCAGGTTGCTTGGTTGGCCAAAAAGGGCGTATGCGTTTTTTCCTGAATATATTCAGGAAAAAACGCATACGCCCTTTTTGGCCAAGGGCATCATTGTCGAGGTTTGGCCGCTTTTTCTGTGCTTTCAAGGCGATTCGAATCTACCTCCTGAAATCTGTTTCCTGCAATTCTGCCTTGCTTTCAAATTTTCTTCGTTGCCTTCCCTCAATATATTTGTGGTCGAGAGTTATAATTTATAACTCTGCAGGTTTGTGAATTGCAGTGCCCCTGAGCTCCATTTTCCAACTCGCTTTCTTGGGAGCTGGCCGCAAAAGCGCAGGATTGCTTCAGGCCCTATTCTGGTTCCGGGGGGCAGGCTGAGACTGTGGTTAATTCTTCTTCCTGATGGGAAAATAGAGTGACCTGTGCCTGTCCCAACACCTAGAGCTAGTCTCTCATTGGTTCCCCCTCTTCCCGTTCATCCTCAGGACAAATTGCCACCTGTACGGAACAGGAGGTTAAAGGTGCTGAGTCTCCAAGGAGGGAGATTGTTAGTAAAGCGGCTGGAATGGCGAACCCGAGCACAAGGGGATGAGAAATGAGGTGCGTTTTAGAAACCTTTCCCGATCACACGGTGTACCATCTTCTGGGTTTCTCGTGCATGTTTTCGATGTAGGAAGATGCCCTTGAACCTGGAGATTTGGGACCTATGGGATGGGTACCACGCAGTATTACTTTAGAGGGTCTGCGTTTGCTCACCCAACCTCACCAAACCTCTCAGCCCCAAGAGTGTCCTCCCTTATGTCTCAATCAGCTGTGGGTCTAGATATGGTCAATCCAGGTGGCATCACAGCCCCTGAAATAATTTTGTAAGAATTTCTCTCTCTTTCATTGTCTTTGTTTCACGGGTTTTTAAAAGTAATTGATTTTTGTAATGGGGTTTAGCTGCTCTTCACTGCTGTGTTTATGCCGCTTTACACCCACTTGACTCACTTACAGAGAGATATCAATACATAGGTTTTAAGATTCTTACTAGTCAGATATGTTCTTGGGCGCTGAATAGGGGGTGTTGAGTCCAGTTCACTGAGCAAGGAGTAGGGCTTGTCTATTACATATTGGGTTTATGGAACGGTATCTTAGCTAATTTGAACCCCGTGTTTTATGCATCACCCACCCTCACCTTTCCCGTTAAGCAGCCATAGTGTGTTTTCTAAACGTGTGACTCTGTTCCGTTTTGTAATTCAGTTCAAGTGTAGCGGTTTTTACATTCCCTCTATAAGTCATACCTTATGACAAGTGTCTTTTTCTGTGTGACTTATTTCACTTAGAATCGTCGTACCTACATCCACTCATAATGCTGCTACTAGCCTTATGACGTTGATTTCATGGCTGAGTGATATTCCATTGTACATAAGGACCACAACTTCTTTATCCATTTTTCTCTTTCCTGGGATATTTAAGGTGTAACGAAGTGGAGGTTCTTGTCATGAGAGCAGCCCTAAATTTTGGGGTGCCTGTGTCTTGCTGATTTTTATTTTTCCCAATTTACAGGCCTATGAGTGGAAGTGCCCTATGCTCTCTAAGCTGAGTTTTTTAGATGTTTCAGGACACACCGTACACTTCTCCAGGGTGGCTGTTGGCAATTTACATCCCGCCCCTCAGCGTAGCAAGGCTCCCGTTTCTCCATGGCCTGTCCTGCATTTCTGGTTGTGACACTTTATTCAGCATGGCCCTTTTGACCGATGGGAAGCGAGACTTCTTTGTAGCGCTGATTTGCCTTTCCAGGTTGCTTGGTTGGCCAAAAAGGGCGTATGCGTTTTTTCCTGAATATATTCAGGAAAAAACGCATACGCCCTTTTTGGCCAAGGGCATCATTGTCGAGGTTTTGCCGCTTTTCCTGTGCTTTCAAGGCGATTCGAATCTACCTCCTGAAATGGGTTTCTTGCAATTCTGCCTTGCTTTCAAATTTTCTTCGTTGCCTTCCCTCAATATATTTGTGGTCGAGAGTTATAATTTATAACTCTGCAGGTTTGTGAATTGCAGTGCCCCTGAGCTCCATTTTCCAACTCGCTTTCTTGGGAGCTGGCCGCAAAAGCGCAGGATTGCTTCAGGCCCTATTCTGGTTCCGGGGGGCAGGCTGAGACTGTGGTTAATTCTTCTTCCTGATGGGAAAATAGAGTGACCTGTGCCTGTCCCAACACCTAGAGCTAGTCTCTCATTGGTTCCCCCTCTTTCCGTTCCTCCTCAGGACAAATTGCAACCTGAACGGAACAGGAGGTTAAAGGTGCTGAGTCTCCAAGGAGGGAGATTGCTAGTAAAGCGGCTGGAATGGCGAACCCGAGCACAAGGAGATGAGAAATGACGTGCGTTTTAGAAACCTTTCCCGATCACACGGTGTGCCATCTTCTGGGTTTCTCATGCATGTTTTCGATGTAGGAAGATGCCCTTGAACCTGGAGATTTGGGACCCATGGGATGGGTACCACGCAGTATTACTTTAGAGGGTCTGCGTTTGCTCACCCAACCTCACCAAACCTCTCAGCCCCAAGAGTGTCCACCCTTATGTCTCCATCAGCTCTGGGTCTAGATATGGTCAATCCAGGTGGCATCACAGCCCCTGAAATAATTTTGTAAGAATTTCTCTCTCTTTCATTGTCTTTGTTTCACGGGTTTTTAAAAGTAATTGATTTTTGTAATGGGGTTTAGCTGCTTTTCACTGCTGTGTTTATGCCGCTTTACACCCACTTGACTCACTTACAGAGAGATATCAATACATAGGTTTTAAGATTCTTACTAGTCAGATATGTTCTTGGGCGCTGAATAGGGGGTGTTGAGTCCAGTTCACTGAGCAAGGAGTAGGGCTTGTCTATTACATATTGGGTTTATGGAACGGTATCTGAGCTTATTTGAACCCCGTGTTTTATGCATCACCCACCCTCACCTTTCCCGTTAAGCAGCCATAGTGTGTTTTCTAAACGTGTGACTCTGTTCCGTTTTGTAATTCAGTTCAAGTGTAGCGGTTTTTACATTCCCTCTATAAGTCATACCTTATGACAAGTGTCTTTTTCTGTGTGACTTATTTCACTTAGAATCGTCGTACCTACATCCACTCATAATGCTGCTACTAGCCTTATGACGTTGATTTCATGGCTGAGTGATATTCCATTGTACATAAGGACCACAACTTCTTTATCCATTTTTCTCTTTCCTGGGATATTTAAGGTGTAACGAAGTGGAGGTTCTTGTCATGAGAGCAGCCCTAAATTTTGGGGTGCCTGTGTCTTGCTGATTTTTATTTTTCCCAATTTACAGGCCTATGAGTGGAAGTGCCCTATGCTCTCTAAGCTGAGTTTTTTAGATGTTTCAGGACACACCGTACACTTCTCCATGGTGGCTGTTGGCAATTTACATCCCGCCCCTCAGCGTAGCAAGGCTCCCGTTTCTCCATGGCCTGTCCTGCATTTCTGGTTGTGACACTTTATTCAGCATGGCCCTTTTGACCGATGGGAAGCGAGACTTCTTTGTAGCGCTGATTTGCCTTTCCAGGTTGCTTGGTTGGCCAAAAAGGGCGTATGCGTTTTTTCCTGAATATATTCAGGAAAAAACGCATACGCCCTTTTTGGCCAAGGGCATCATTGTCGAGGTTTTGCCGCTTTTCCTGTGCTTTCATGGCGATTCGAATCTACCTCCTGAAATGGGTTTCTTGCAATTCTGCCTTGCTTTCAAATTTTCTTCGTTGCCTTCCCTCAATATATTTGTGGTCGAGAGTTATAATTTATAACTCTGCAGGTTTGTGAATTGCAGTGCCCCTGAGCTCCATTTTCCAACTCGCTTTCTTGGGAGCTGGCCGCAAAAGCGCAGGATTGCTTCAGGCCCTATTCTGGTTCCGGGGGGCAGGCTGAGACTGTGGTTAATTCTTCTTCCTGATGGGAAAATAGAGTGACCTGTGCCTGTCCCAACACCTAGAGCTAGTCTCTCATTGGTTCCCCCTCTTTCCGTTCCTCCTCAGGACAAATTGCAACCTGAACGGAACAGGAGGTTAAAGGTGCTGAGTCTCCAAGGAGGGAGATTGTTAGTAAAGCGGCTGGAATGGCGAACCCGAGCACAAGGGGATGAGAAATGAGGTGCGTTTTAGAAACCTTTCCCGATCACACGGTGTACCATCTTCTGGGTTTCTCGTGCATGTTTTCGATGTAGGAAGATGCCCTTGAACCTGGAGATTTGGGACCTATGGGATGGGTACCACGAGTATTACTTTAGAGGGTCTGCGTTTGCTCACCCAACCTCACCAAACCTCTCAGCCCCAAGAGTGTCCTCCCTTATGTCTCAATCAGCTGTGGGTCTAGATATGGTCAATCCAGGTGGCATCACAGCCCCTGAAATAATTTTGTAAGAATTTCTCTCTCTTTCATTGTCTTTGTTTCACGGGTTTTTAAAAGTAATTGATTTTTGTAATGGGGTTTAGCTGCTCTTCACTGCTGTGTTTATGCCGCTTTACACCCACTTGACTCACTTACAGAGAGATATCAATACATAGGTTTTAAGATTCTTACTAGTCAGATATGTTCTTGGGCGCTGAATAGGGGGTGTTGAGTCCAGTTCACTGAGCAAGGAGTAGGGCTTGTCTATTACATATTGGGTTTATGGAACGGTATCTGAGCTAATTTGAACCCCGTGTTTTATGCATCACCCACCCTCACCTTTCCCGTTAAGCAGCCATAGTGTGTTTTCTAAACGTGTGACTCTGTTCCGTTTTGTAATTCAGTTCAAGTGTAGCGGTTTTTACATTCCCTCTATAAGTCATACCTTATGACAAGTGTCTTTTTCTGTGTGACTTATTTCACTTAGAATCGTCGTACCTACATCCACTCATAATGCTGCTACTAGCCTTATGACGTTGATTTCATGGCTGAGTGATATTCCATTGTACATAAGGACCACAACTTCTTTATCCATTTTTCTCTTTCCTGGGATATTGAAGGTGTAAAGAAGTGGAGGTTCTTGTCAAGAGAGCAGCCCTAAACTTTGGGGTGCCTGTGTCTTGCTGTTTTTTATTTTTCCCAATTTACAGGCCCATGAGTGGAAGTGCCCTATGCTCTCTAAGCAGAGTTTTTTAGATGTTTCAGGACACACCGTACACTTCTCCAGGGTGGCTGTTCGCAATTTACATCCCGCCCATCAGCGTAGCAAGGCTCCCGTTTCTCCATGGCCTGTCCTGCATTTCTGGTTTTGACACTTTATTCAGCATGGCCCTTTTGACCGATGGGAAGCGAGACTTCTTTGTAGCGCTGATTTGCCTTTCCAGGTTGCTTGGTTGGCCAAAAAGGGCGTATGCGTTTTTTCCTGAATATATTCAGGAAAAAACGCATACGCCCTTTTTGGCCAAGGGCATCATTGTCGAGGTTTGGCCGCTTTTCCTGTGCTTTCAAGGCGATTCGAATCTACCTCCTGAAATGGGTTTCTTGCAATTCTGCCTTGCTTTCAAATTTTCTTCGTTGCCTTCCCTCAATATATTTGTGGTCGAGAGTTATAATTTATAACTCTGCAGGTTTGTGAATTGCAGTGCCCCTGAGCTCCATTTTCCAACTCGCTTTCTTGGGAGCTGGCCGCAAAAGCGCAAGATTGCTTCAGGCCCTATTCTGGTTCCGGGGGGCAGGCTGAGACTGTGGTTAATTCTTCTTCCTGATGGGAAAATAGAGTGACCTGTGCCTGTCCCAACACCTAGAGCTAGTCTCTCATTGGTTCCCCCTCTTCCCGTTCATCCTCAGGACAAATTGCCACCTGTACGGAACAGGAGGTTAAAGGTGCTGAGTCTCCAAGGAGGGAGATTGTTAGTAAAGCGGCTGGAATGGCGAACCCGAGCACAAGGGGATGAGAAATGAGGTGCGTTTTAGAAACCTTTCCCGATCACACGGTGTACCATCTTCTGGGTTTCTCGTGCATGTTTTCGATGTAGGAAGATGCCCTTGAACCTGGAGATTTGGGACCTATGGGATGGGTACCACGCAGTATTACTTTAGAGGGTCTGCGTTTGCTCACCCAACCTCACCAAACCTCTCAGCCCCAAGAGTGTCCTCCCTTATGTCTCAATCAGCTGTGGGTCTAGATATGGTCAATCCAGGTGGCATCACAGCCCCTGAAATAATTTTGTAAGAATTTCTCTCTCTTTCATTGTCTTTGTTTCACGGGTTTTTAAAAGTAATTGATTTTTGTAATGGGGTTTAGCTGCTCTTCACTGCTGTGTTTATGCCGCTTTACACCCACTTGACTCACTTACAGAGAGATATCAATACATAGGTTTTAAGATTCTTACTAGTCAGATATGTTCTTGGGCGCTGAATAGGGGGTGTTGAGTCCAGTTCACTGAGCAAGGAGTAGGGCTTGTCTATTACATATTGGGTTTATGGAACGGTATCTGAGCTAATTTGAACCCCGTGTTTTATGCATCACCCACCCTCACCTTTCCCGTTAAGCAGCCATAGTGTGTTTTCTAAACGTGTGACTCTGTTCCGTTTTGTAATTCAGTTCAAGTGTAGCGGTTTTTACATTCCCTCTATAAGTCATACCTTATGACAAGTGTCTTTTTCTGTGTGACTTATTTCACTTAGAATCGTCGTACCTACATCCACTCATAATGCTGCTACAAGCCTTATGACGTTGATTTCATGGCTGAGTGATATTCCATTGTACATAAGGACCACAACTTCTTTATCCATTTTTCTCTTTCCTGGGATATTGAAGGTGTAACGAAGTGGAGGTTCTTGTCAAGAGAGCAGCCCTAAACTTTGGGGCGCCTGTGTCTTGCTGTTTTTTAGTTTTCCCAATTTACAGGCCCATGAGTGGAAGTGCCCTATGCTCTCTAAGCAGAGTTTTTTAGATGTTTCAGGACACACCGTACACTTCTCCAGGGTGGCTGTTGGCAATTTACATCCCGCCCCTCAGCGTAGCAAGGCTCCCGTTTCTCCATGGCCTGTCCTGCATTTCTGGTTGTGACACTTTATTCAGCATGGCCCTTTTGACCGATGGGAAGCGAGACTTCTTTGTAGCGCTGATTTGCCTTTCCAGGTTGCTTGGTTGGCCAAAAAGGGCGTATGCGTTTTTTCCTGAATATATTCAGGAAAAAACGCATACGCCCTTTTTGGCCAAGGGCATCATTGTCGAGGTTTTGCCGGTTTTCCTGTGCTTTCAAGGCGATTCGAATCTACCTCCTGAAATGGGTTTCTTGCAATTCTGCCTTGCTTTCAAATTTTCTTCGTTGCCTTCCCTCAATATATTTGTGGTCGAGAGTTATAATTTATAACTCTGCAGGTTTGTGAATTGCAGTGCCCCTGAGCTCCATTTTCCAACTCGCTTTCTTGGGAGCTGGCCGCAAAAGCGCAGGATTGCTTCAGGCCCTATTCTGGTTCCGGGGGGCAGGCTGAGACTGTGGTTAATTCTTCTTCCTGATGGGAAAATAGAGTGACCTGTGCCTGTCCCAACACCTAGAGCTAGTCTCTCATTGGTTCCCCCTCTTTCCGTTCCTCCTCAGGACAAATTGCAACCTGAACGGAACAGGAGGTTAAAGGTGCTGAGTCTCCAAGGAGGGAGATTGCTAGTAAAGCGGCTGGAATGGCGAACCCGAGCACAAGGAGATGAGAAATGACGTGCGTTTTAGAAACCTTTCCCGATCACACGGTGTGCCATCTTCTGGGTTTCTCGTGCATGTTTTCGATGTAGGAAGATGCCCTTGAACCTGGAGATTTGGGACCCATGGGATGGGTACCACGCAGTATTACTTTAGAGGGTCTGCGTTTGCTCACCCAACCTCACCAAACCTCTCAGCCCCAAGAGTGTCCACCCTTATGTCTCCATCAGCTCTGGGTCTAGATATGGTCAATCCAGGTGGCATCACAGCCCCTGAAATAATTTTGTAAGAATTTCTCTCTCTTTCATTGTCTTTGTTTCACGGGTTTTTAAAAGTAATTGATTTTTGTAATGGGGTTTAGCTGCTTTTCACTGCTGTGTTTATGCCGCTTTACACCCACTTGACTCACTTACAGAGAGATATCAATACATAGGTTTTAAGATTCTTACTAGTCAGATATGTTCTTGGGCGCTGAATAGGGGGTGTTGAGTCCAGTTCACTGAGCAAGGAGTAGGGCTTGTCTATTACATATTGGGTTTATGGAACGGTATCTGAGCTAATTTGAACCCCGTGTTTTATGCATCACCCACCCTCACCTTTCCCGTTAAGCAGCCATAGTGTGTTTTCTAAACGTGTGACTCTGTTCCGTTTTGTAATTCAGTTCAAGTGTAGCGGTTTTTACATTCCCTCTATAAGTCATACCTTATGACAAGTGTCTTTTTCTGTGTGACTTATTTCACTTAGAATCGACGTACCTACATCCACTCATAATGCTGCTACTAGCCTTATGACGTTGATTTCATGGCTGAGTGATATTCCATTGTACATAAGGACCACAACTTCTTTATCCATTTTTCTCTTTCCTGGGATATTGAAGGTGTAACGAAGTGGAGGTTCTTGTCAAGAGAGCAGCCCTAAACTTTGGGGTGCCTGTGTCTTGCTGTTTTTTAGTTTTCCCAATTTACAGGCCCATGAGTGGAAGTGCCCTATGCTCTCTAAGCAGAGTTTTTTAGATGTTTCAGGATACACCGTACACTTCTCCAGGGTGGCTGTTCGCAATTTACATCCCGCCCATCAGCGTAGCAAGGCTCCCGTTTCTCCATGGCCTGTCCTGCATTTCTGGTTTTGACACTTTATTCAGCATGGCCCTTTTGACCGATGGGAAGCGAGACTTCTTTGTAGCGCTGATTTGCCTTTCCAGGTTGCTTGGTTGGCCAAAAAGGGCGTATGCGTTTTTTCCTGAATATATTCAGGAAAAAACGCATACGCCCTTTTTGGCCAAGGGCATCATTGTCGAGGTTTGGCCGCTTTTTCTGTGCTTTCAAGGCGATTCGAATCTACCTCCTGAAATCTGTTTCCTGCAATTCTGCCTTGCTTTCAAATTTTCTTCGTTGCCTTCCCTCAATATATTTGTGGTCGAGAGTTATAATTTATAACTCTGCAGGTTTGTGAATTGCAGTGCCCCTGAGCTCCATTTTCCAACTCGCTTTCTTGGGAGCTGGCCGCAAAAGCGCAGGATTGCTTCAGGCCCTATTCTGGTTCCGGGGGGCAGGCTGAGACTGTGGTTAATTCTTCTTCCTGATGGGAAAATAGAGTGACCTGTGCCTGTCCCAACACCTAGAGCTAGTCTCTCATTGGTTCCCCCTCTTCCCGTTCATCCTCAGGACAAATTGCCACCTGTACGGAACAGGAGGTTAAAGGTGCTGAGTCTCCAAGGAGGGAGATTGTTAGTAAAGCGGCTGGAATGGCGAACCCGAGCACAAGGGGATGAGAAATGAGGTGCGTTTTAGAAACCTTTCCCGATCACACGGTGTACCATCTTCTGGGTTTCTCGTGCATGTTTTCGATGTAGGAAGATGCCCTTGAACCTGGAGATTTGGGACCTATGGGATGGGTACCACGCAGTATTACTTTAGAGGGTCTGCGTTTGCTCACCCAACCTCACCAAACCTCTCAGCCCCAAGAGTGTCCTCCCTTATGTCTCAATCAGCTGTGGGTCTAGATATGGTCAATCCAGGTGGCATCACAGCCCCTGAAATAATTTTGTAAGAATTTCTCTCTCTTTCATTGTCTTTGTTTCACGGGTTTTTAAAAGTAATTGATTTTTGTAATGGGGTTTAGCTGCTCTTCACTGCTGTGTTTATGCCGCTTTACACCCACTTGACTCACTTACAGAGAGATATCAATACATAGGTTTTAAGATTCTTACTAGTCAGATATGTTCTTGGGCGCTGAATAGGGGGTGTTGAGTCCAGTTCACTGAGCAAGGAGTAGGGCTTGTCTATTACATATTGGGTTTATGGAACGGTATCTTAGCTAATTTGAACCCCGTGTTTTATGCATCACCCACCCTCACCTTTCCCGTTAAGCAGCCATAGTGTGTTTTCTAAACGTGTGACTCTGTTCCGTTTTGTAATTCAGTTCAAGTGTAGCGGTTTTTACATTCCCTCTATAAGTCATACCTTATGACAAGTGTCTTTTTCTGTGTGACTTATTTCACTTAGAATCGTCGTACCTACATCCACTCATAATGCTGCTACTAGCCTTATGACGTTGATTTCATGGCTGAGTGATATTCCATTGTACATAAGGACCACAACTTCTTTATCCATTTTTCTCTTTCCTGGGATATTTAAGGTGTAACGAAGTGGAGGTTCTTGTCATGAGAGCAGCCCTAAATTTTGGGGTGCCTGTGTCTTGCTGATTTTTATTTTTCCCAATTTACAGGCCTATGAGTGGAAGTGCCCTATGCTCTCTAAGCTGAGTTTTTTAGATGTTTCAGGACACACCGTACACTTCTCCAGGGTGGCTGTTGGCAATTTACATCCCGCCCCTCAGCGTAGCAAGGCTCCCGTTTCTCCATGGCCTGTCCTGCATTTCTGGTTGTGACACTTTATTCAGCATGGCCCTTTTGACCGATGGGAAGCGAGACTTCTTTGTAGCGCTGATTTGCCTTTCCAGGTTGCTTGGTTGGCCAAAAAGGGCGTATGCGTTTTTTCCTGAATATATTCAGGAAAAAACGCATAGGCCCTTTTTGGCCAAGGGCATCATTGTCGAGGTTTTGCCGCTTTTCCTGTGCTTTCAAGGCGATTCGAATCTACCTCCTGAAATGGGTTTCTTGCAATTCTGCCTTGCTTTCAAATTTTCTTCGTTGCCTTCCCTCAATATATTTGTGGTCGAGAGTTATAATTTATAACTCTGCAGGTTTGTGAATTGCAGTGCCCCTGAGCTCCATTTTCCAACTCGCTTTCTTGGGAGCTGGCCGCAAAAGCGCAGGATTGCTTCAGGCCCTATTCTGGTTCCGGGGGGCAGGCTGAGACTGTGGTTAATTCTTCTTCCTGATGGGAAAATAGAGTGACCTGTGCCTGTCCCAACACCTAGAGCTAGTCTCTCATTGGTTCCCCCTCTTTCCGTTCCTCCTCAGGACAAATTGCAACCTGAACGGAACAGGAGGTTAAAGGTGCTGAGTCTCCAAGGAGGGAGATTGCTAGTAAAGCGGCTGGAATGGCGAACCCGAGCACAAGGAGATGAGAAATGACGTGCGTTTTAGAAACCTTTCCCGATCACACGGTGTGCCATCTTCTGGGTTTCTCATGCATGTTTTCGATGTAGGAAGATGCCCTTGAACCTGGAGATTTGGGACCCATGGGATGGGTACCACGCAGTATTACTTTAGAGGGTCTGCGTTTGCTCACCCAACCTCACCAAACCTCTCAGCCCCAAGAGTGTCCACCCTTATGTCTCCATCAGCTCTGGGTCTAGATATGGTCAATCCAGGTGGCATCACAGCCCCTGAAATAATTTTGTAAGAATTTCTCTCTCTTTCATTGTCTTTGTTTCACGGGTTTTTAAAAGTAATTGATTTTTGTAATGGGGTTTAGCTGCTTTTCACTGCTGTGTTTATGCCGCTTTACACCCACTTGACTCACTTACAGAGAGATATCAATACATAGGTTTTAAGATTCTTACTAGTCAGATATGTTCTTGGGCGCTGAATAGGGGGTGTTGAGTCCAGTTCACTGAGCAAGGAGTAGGGCTTGTCTATTACATATTGGGTTTATGGAACGGTATCTGAGCTTATTTGAACCCCGTGTTTTATGCATCACCCACCCTCACCTTTCCCGTTAAGCAGCCATAGTGTGTTTTCTAAACGTGTGACTCTGTTCCGTTTTGTAATTCAGTTCAAGTGTAGCGGTTTTTACATTCCCTCTATAAGTCATACCTTATGACAAGTGTCTTTTTCTGTGTGACTTATTTCACTTAGAATCGTCGTACCTACATCCACTCATAATGCTGCTACTAGCCTTATGACGTTGATTTCATGGCTGAGTGATATTCCATTGTACATAAGGACCACAACTTCTTTATCCATTTTTCTCTTTCCTGGGATATTTAAGGTGTAACGAAGTGGAGGTTCTTGTCATGAGAGCAGCCCTAAATTTTGGGGTGCCTGTGTCTTGCTGATTTTTATTTTTCCCAATTTACAGGCCTATGAGTGGAAGTGCCCTATGCTCTCTAAGCTGAGTTTTTTAGATGTTTCAGGACACACCGTACACTTCTCCATGGTGGCTGTTGGCAATTTACATCCCGCCCCTCAGCGTAGCAAGGCTCCCGTTTCTCCATGGCCTGTCCTGCATTTCTGGTTGTGACACTTTATTCAGCATGGCCCTTTTGACCGATGGGAAGCGAGACTTCTTTGTAGCGCTGATTTGCCTTTCCAGGTTGCTTGGTTGGCCAAAAAGGGCGTATGCGTTTTTTCCTGAATATATTCAGGAAAAAACGCATACGCCCTTTTTGGCCAAGGGCATCATTGTCGAGGTTTTGCCGCTTTTCCTGTGCTTTCATGGCGATTCGAATCTACCTCCTGAAATGGGTTTCTTGCAATTCTGCCTTGCTTTCAAATTTTCTTCGTTGCCTTCCCTCAATATATTTGTGGTCGAGAGTTATAATTTATAACTCTGCAGGTTTGTGAATTGCAGTGCCCCTGAGCTCCATTTTCCAACTCGCTTTCTTGGGAGCTGGCCGCAAAAGCGCAGGATTGCTTCAGGCCCTATTCTGGTTCCGGGGGGCAGGCTGAGACTGTGGTTAATTCTTCTTCCTGATGGGAAAATAGAGTGACCTGTGCCTGTCCCAACACCTAGAGCTAGTCTCTCATTGGTTCCCCCTCTTTCCGTTCCTCCTCAGGACAAATTGCAACCTGAACGGAACAGGAGGTTAAAGGTGCTGAGTCTCCAAGGAGGGAGATTGTTAGTAAAGCGGCTGGAATGGCGAACCCGAGCACAAGGGGATGAGAAATGAGGTGCGTTTTAGAAACCTTTCCCGATCACACGGTGTACCATCTTCTGGGTTTCTCGTGCATGTTTTCGATGTAGGAAGATGCCCTTGAACCTGGAGATTTGGGACCTATGGGATGGGTACCACGAGTATTACTTTAGAGGGTCTGCGTTTGCTCACCCAACCTCACCAAACCTCTCAGCCCCAAGAGTGTCCTCCCTTATGTCTCAATCAGCTGTGGGTCTAGATATGGTCAATCCAGGTGGCATCACAGCCCCTGAAATAATTTTGTAAGAATTTCTCTCTCTTTCATTGTCTTTGTTTCACGGGTTTTTAAAAGTAATTGATTTTTGTAATGGGGTTTAGCTGCTCTTCACTGCTGTGTTTATGCCGCTTTACACCCACTTGACTCACTTACAGAGAGATATCAATACATAGGTTTTAAGATTCTTACTAGTCAGATATGTTCTTGGGCGCTGAATAGGGGGTGTTGAGTCCAGTTCACTGAGCAAGGAGTAGGGCTTGTCTATTACATATTGGGTTTATGGAACGGTATCTGAGCTAATTTGAACCCCGTGTTTTATGCATCACCCACCCTCACCTTTCCCGTTAAGCAGCCATAGTGTGTTTTCTAAACGTGTGACTCTGTTCCGTTTTGTAATTCAGTTCAAGTGTAGCGGTTTTTACATTCCCTCTATAAGTCATACCTTATGACAAGTGTCTTTTTCTGTGTGACTTATTTCACTTAGAATCGTCGTACCTACATCCACTCATAATGCTGCTACTAGCCTTATGACGTTGATTTCATGGCTGAGTGATATTCCATTGTACATAAGGACCACAACTTCTTTATCCATTTTTCTCTTTCCTGGGATATTGAAGGTGTAAAGAAGTGGAGGTTCTTGTCAAGAGAGCAGCCCTAAACTTTGGGGTGCCTGTGTCTTGCTGTTTTTTATTTTTCCCAATTTACAGGCCCATGAGTGGAAGTGCCCTTGCTCTCTAAGCAGAGTTTTTTAGATGTTTCAGGACACACCGTACACTTCTCCAGGGTGGCTGTTCGCAATTTACATCCCGCCCATCAGCGTAGCAAGGCTCCCGTTTCTCCATGGCCTGTCCTGCATTTCTGGTTTTGACACTTTATTCAGCATGGCCCTTTTGACCGATGGGAAGCGAGACTTCTTTGTAGCGCTCATTTGCCTTTCCAGGTTGCTTGGTTGGCCAAAAAGGGCGTATGCGTTTTTTCCTGAATATATTCAGGAAAAAACGCATACGCCCTTTTTGGCCAAGGGCATCATTGTCGAGGTTTGGCCGCTTTTCCTGTGCTTTCAAGGCGATTCGAATCTACCTCCTGAAATCTGTTTCCTGCAATTCTGCCTTGCTTTCAAATCCTCTTCGTTGTCTTCCCTCAATATATTTGTGGTCGAGAGTTATCATTTATAACTCTGCAGGTTTGTGAATTGCAGTGCCCCTGAGCTCCATTTTCCAACTCGCTTTCTTGGGAGCTGGCCGCAAAAGCGCAGGATTGCTTCAGGCCCTATTCTGGTTCCGGGCGGCAGGCTGAGCCTGTGGTTAATTCTTCTTCCTGATGGGAAAATACAGTGACCTGTGCCTGTCCCAACACCTAGAGCTAGTCTCTCATTGGTTCCCCCTCTTTCCGTTCCTCCTCAGGACAAATTGCAACCTGAACGGAACAGGAGGTTAAAGGTGCTGAGTCTCCAAGGAGGGAGATTGCTAGTAAAGCGGCTGGAATGGCGAACCCGAGCACAAGGAGATGAGAAATGACGTGCGTTTTAGAAACCTTTCCCGATCACACGGTGTGCCATCTTCTGGGTTTCTCGTGCATGTTTTCGATGTAGGAAGATGCCCTTGAACCTGGAGATTTGGGACCCATGGGATGGGTACCACGCAGTATTACTTTAGAGGGTCTGCGTTTGCTCACCCAACCTCACCAAACCTCTCAGCCCCAAGAGTGTCCACCCTTATGTCTCAATCAGCTGTGGGTCTAGATATGGTCAATCCAGGTGGCATCACAGCCCCTGAAATAATTTTGTAAGAATTTCTCTCTCTTTCATTGTCTTTGTTTCACGGGCTTTTAAAAGTAATTGATTTTTGTAATGGGGTTTAGCTGCTTTTCACTGCTGTGTTTATGCCGCTTTACACCCACTTGACTCACTTACAGAGAGATATCAATACATAGGTTTTAAGATTCTTACTAGTCATATATGTTCTTGGGCGCTGAATAGGGGGTGTTGAGTCCAGTTCACTGAGCAAGGAGTAGGGCTTGTCTATTACATATTGGGTTTATGGAACGGTATCTGAGCTAATTTGAACCCCGTGTTTTATGCATCACCCACCCTCACCTTTCCCGTTAAGCAGCCATAGTGTGTTTTCTAAACGTGTGACTCTGTTTCGTTTTGTAATTCAGTTCAAGTGTAGCGGTTTTTACATTCCCTCTATAAGTGATATCTTATGACAAGTGTCTTTTTCTGTGTGACTTATTTCACTTAGAATCGTCGTACCTACATCCACTCATAATGCTGCTACTAGCCTTATGACGTTGATTTCATGGCTGAGTGATATTCCATTGTACATAAGGACCACAACTTCTTTATCCATTTTTCTCTTTCCTGGGATATTTAAGGTGTAACGAAGTGGAGGTTCTTGTCATGAGAGCAGCCCTAAATTTTGGGGTGCCTGTGTCTTGCTGATTTTTATTTTTCCCAATTTACAGGCCTATGAGTGGAAGTGCCCTATGCTCTCTAAGCTGAGTTTTTTAGATGTTTCAGGACACACAGTACACTTCTCCAGGGTGGCTGTTGGCAATTTACATCCCGACCCTCAGCGTAGCAAGGATCCCGTTTCTCCATGGCCTGTCCTGCATTTCTGGTTGTGACACTTTATTCAGCATGGCCCTTTTGACCGATGGGAAGCGAGACTTCTTTGTAGCGCTGATTTGCCTTTCCAGGTTGCTTGGTTGGCCAAAAAGGGCGTATGCGATTTTTCCTGAATATATTCAGGAAAAAACGCATACGCCCTTTTTGGCCAAGGGCATCATTGTCGAGGTTTGGCCGCTTTTCCTGTGCTTTCAAGGCGATTCGAATCTACCTCCTGAAATCTGTTTCCTGCAATTCTGCCTTGCTTTCAAATCCTCTTCGTTGCCTTCCCTCAATATATTTGTGGACGAGAGTTATCATTTATAACTCTGCAGGTTTGTGAATTGCAGTGCCCCTGAGCTCCATTTTCCAACTCGCTTTCTTGGGAGCTGGCCGCAAAAGCGCAGGATTGCTTCAGGCCCTATTCTGGTTCCGGGCGGCAGGCTGAGCCTGTGGTTAATTCTTCTTCCTGATGGGAAAATAGAGTGACCTGTGCCTGTCCCAACACCTAGAGCTAGTCTCTCATTGGTTCCCCCTCTTCCCGTTCATCCTCAGGACAAATTGCCACCTGTACGGAACAGGAGGTTAAAGGTGCTGAGTCTCCAAGGAGGGAGATTGTTAGTAAAGCGGCTGGAATGGCGAACCCGAGCACAAGGGAATGAGAAATGAGGTGCGTTTTAGAAACCTTTCCCGATCACACTGTGTACCATCTTCTGGGTTTCTCGTGCATGTTTTCGATGTAGGAAGATGCCCTTGAACCTGGAGATTTGGGACCTATGGGATGGGTACCACGCAGTATTACTTTAGAGGGTCTGCGTTTGCTCACCCAACCTCACCAAACCTCTCAGCCCCAAGAGTGTCCTCCCTTATGTCTCAATCAGCTGTGGGTCTAGATATGGTCAATCCAGGTGGCATCACAGCCCCTGAAATAATTTTGTAAGAATTTCTCTCTCTTTCATTGTCTTTGTTTCACGGGTTTTTAAAAGTAATTGATTTTTGTAATGGGGTTTAGCTGCTCTTCACTGCTGTGTTTATGCCGCTTTACACCCACTTGACTCACTTACAGAGAGATATCAATACATAGGTTTTAAGATTCTTACTAGTCAGATATGTTCTTGGGCGCTGAATAGGGGGTGTTGAGTCCAGTTCACTGAGCAAGGAGTAGGGCTTGTCTATTACATATTGGGTTTATGGAACGGTATCTGAGCTAATTTGAACCCCGTGTTTTATGCATCACCCACCCTCACCTTTCCCGTTAAGCAGCCATAGTGTGTTTTCTAAACGTGTGACTCTGTTCCGTTTTGTAATTCAGTTCAAGTGTAGCGGTTTTTACATTCCCTCTATAAGTCATACCTTATGACAAGTGTCTTTTTCTGTGTGACTTATTTCACTTAGAATCGTCGTACCTACATCCACTCATAATGCTGCTACTAGCCTTATGACGTTGATTTCATGGCTGAGTGATATTCCATTGTACATAAGGACCACAACTTCTTTATCCATTTTTCTCTTTCCTGGGATATTGAAGGTGTAACGAAGTGGAGGTTCTTGTCAAGAGAGCAGCCCTAAACTTTGGGGTGCCTGTGTCTTGCTGTTTTTTAGTTTTCCCAATTTACAGGCCCATGAGTGGAAGTGCCCTATGCTCTCTAAGCAGAGTTTTTTAGATGTTTCAGGACACACCGTACACTTCTCCAGGGTGGCTGTTCGCAATTTACATCCCGCCCATCAGCGTAGCAAGGCTCCCGTTTCTCCATGGCCTGTCCTGCATTTCTGGTTTTGACACTTTATTCAGCATGGCCCTTTTGACCGATGGGAAGCGAGACTTCTTTGTAGCGCTGATTTGCCTTTCCAGGTTGCTTGGTTGGCCAAAAAGGGCGTATGCGTTTTTTCCTGAATATATTCAGGAAAAAACGCATACGCCCTTTTTGGCCAAGGGCATCATTGTCGAGGTTTGGCCGCTTTTCCTGTGCTTTCAAGGCGATTCGAATCTACCTCCTGAAATCTGTTTCCTGCAATTCTGCCTTGCTTTCAAATCCTCTTCGTTGTCTTCCCTCAATATATTTGTGGTCGAGAGTTATCATTTATAACTCTGCAGGTTTGTGAATTGCAGTGCCCCTGAGCTCCATTTTCCAACTCGCTTTCTTGGGAGCTGGCCGCAAAAGCGCAGGATTGCTTCAGGCCCTATTCTGGTTCCGGGCGGCAGGCTGAGCCTGTGGTTAATTCTTCTTCCTGATGGGAAAATACAGTGACCTGTGCCTGTCCCAACACCTAGAGCTAGTCTCTCATTGGTTCCCCCTCTTTCCGTTCCTCCTCAGGACAAATTGCAACCTGAACGGAACAGGAGGTTAAAGGTGCTGAGTCTCCAAGGAGGGAGATTGCTAGTAAAGCGGCTGGAATGGCGAACCCGAGCACAAGGAGATGAGAAATGACGTGCGTTTTAGAAACCTTTCCCGATCACACGGTGTGCCATCTTCTGGGTTTCTCGTGCATGTTTTCGATGTAGGAAGATGCCCTTGAACCTGGAGATTTGGGACCCATGGGATGGGTACCACGCAGTATTACTTTAGAGGGTCTGCGTTTGCTCACCCAACCTCACCAAACCTCTCAGCCCCAAGAGTGTCCACCCTTATGTCTCAATCAGCTGTGGGTCTAGATATGGTCAATCCAGGTGGCATCACAGCCCCTGAAATAATTTTGTAAGAATTTCTCTCTCTTTCATTGTCTTTGTTTCACGGGCTTTTAAAAGTAATTGATTTTTGTAATGGGGTTTAGCTGCTTTTCACTGCTGTGTTTATGCCGCTTTACACCCACTTGACTCACTTACAGAGAGATATCAATACATAGGTTTTAAGATTCTTACTAGTCAGATATGTTCTTGGGCGCTGAATAGGGGGTGTTGAGTCCAGTTCACTGAGCAAGGAGTAGGGCTTGTCTATTACATATTGGGTTTATGGAACGGTATCTGAGCTAATTTGAACCCTGTGTTTTATGCATCACCCACCCTCACCTTTCCCGTTAAGCAGCCATAGTGTGTTTTCTAAACGTGTGACTCTGTTCCGTTTTGTAATTCAGTTCAAGTGTAGCGGTTTTTACATTCCCTCTATAAGTGATATCTTATGACAAGTGTCTTTTTCTGTGTGACTTATTTCACTTAGAATCGTCGTACCTACATCCACTCATAATGCTGCTACTAGCCTTATGACGTTGATTTCATGGCTGAGTGATATTCCATTGTACATAAGGACCACAACTTCTTTATCCATTTTTCTCTTTCCTGGGATATTGAAGGTGTAACGAAGTGGAGGTTCTTGTCAAGAGAGCAGCCCTAAACTTTGGGGTGCCTGTGTCTTGCTGTTTTTTAATTTTCCCAATTTACAGGCCCATGAGTGGAAGTGCCCTATGCTCTCTAAGCAGAGTTTTTTAGATGTTTCAGGACACACCGTACACTTCTCCAGGGTGGCTGTTCGCAATTTACATCCCGCCCATCAGCGTAGCAAGGCTCCCGTTTCTCCATGGCCTGTCCTGCATTTCTGGTTTTGACACTTTATTCAGCATGGCCCTTTTGACCGATGGGAAGCGAGACTTCTTTGTAGCGCTCATTTGCCTTTCCAGGTTGCTTGGTTGGCCAAAAAGGGCGTATGCGTTTTTTCCTGAATATATTCAGGAAAAAACGCATACGCCCTTTTTGGCCAAGGGCATCATTGTCGAGGTTTTGCCGCTTTTCCTGTGCTTTCAAGGCGATTCGAATCTACCTCCTGAAATGGGTTTCTTGCAATTCTGCCTTGCTTTCAAATTTTCTTCGTTGCCTTCCCTCAATATATTTGTGGTCGAGAGTTATAATTTATAACTCTGCAGGTTTGTGAATTGCAGTGACCCTGAGCTCCATTTTCCAACTCGCTTGCTTGGGAGCTGGCCGCAAAAGCGCAGGATTGCTTCAGGCCCTATTCTGGTTCCGGGGGGCAGGCTGAGACTGTGGTTAATTCTTCTTCCTGATGGGAAAATGGAGTGACCTGTGCCTGTCCCAAAACCTAGAGCTAGTCTCTCATTGGTTCCCCCTCTTCCCGTTCATCCTCAGGACAAATTGCCACCTGTACGGAACAGGAGGTTAAAGGTGCTGATCTCCAAGGAGGGAGATTGTTAGTAAAGCGGCTGGAATGGCGAACCTGAGCACAAGGGGATGAGAAATGAGGTGCGTTTTAGAAACCTTTCCCGATCACACGGTGTGCCATCTTCTGGGTTTCTCGTGCATGTTTTCGATGTAGGAAGATGCCCTTGAACCTGGAGATTTGGGACCTATGGGATGGGTACCACGCAGTATTACTTTAGAGGGTCTGCGTTTGCTCACCCAACCTCACCAAACCTCTCAGCCCCAAGAGTGTCCTCCCTTATGTCTCAATCAGCTGTGGGTCTAGATATGGTCAATCCAGGTGGCATCACAGCCCCAGAAATAATTTTGTAAGAATTTCTCTCTCTTTCATTGTCTTTGTTTCACGGGTTTTTAAAAGTAATTGATTTTTGTAATGGGGTTTAGCTGCTCTTCACTGCTGTGTTTATGCCGCTTTACACCCACTTGACTCACTTACAGAGAGATATCAATACATAGGTTTTAAGATTCTTACTAGTCAGATATGTTCTTGGGCGCTGAATAGGGGGTGTTGAGTCCAGTTCACTGAGCAAGGAGTAGGGCTTGTCTATTACATATTGGGTTTATGGAACGGTATCTGAGCTAATTTGAAACCCGTGTTTTATGCATCACCCACCCTCACCTTTCCCGTTAAGCAGCCATAGTGTGTTTTCTAAACGTGTGACTCTGTTCCGTTTTGTAATTCAGTTCAAGTGTAGCGGTTTTTACATTCCCTCTATAAGTGATATCTTATGACAAGTGTCTTTTTCTGTGTGACTTATTTCACTTAGAATCGTCGTACCTACATCCACTCATAATGCTGCTACTAGCCTTATGACGTTGATTTCATGGCTGAGTGATATTCCATTGTACATAAGGACCACAACTTCTTTATCCATTTTTCTCTTTCCTGGGATATTGAAGGTGTAACGAAGTGGAGGTTCTTGTCAAGAGAGCAGCCCTAAACTTTGGGGTGCCTGTGTCTTGCTGTTTTTTAGTTTTCCCAATTTACAGGCCCATGAGTGGAAGTGCCCTATGCTCTCTAAGCAGAGTTTTTTAGATGTTTCAGGACACACCGTACACTTCTCCAGGGTGGCTGTTCGCAATTTACATCCCGCCCATCAGCGTAGCAAGGCTCCCGTTTCTCCATGGCCTGTCCTGCATTTCTGGTTTTGACACTTTATTCAGCATGGCCCTTTTGACCGATGGGAAGCGAGACTTCTTTGTAGCGCTGATTTGCCTTTCCAGGTTGCTTGGTTGGCCAAAAAGGGCGTATGCGTTTTTTCCTGAATATATTCAGGAAAAAACGCATACGCCCTTTTTGGCCAAGGGCATCATTGTCGAGGTTTGGCCGCTTTTCCTGTGCTTTCAAGGCGATTCGAATCTACCTCCTGAAATCTGTTTCCTGCAATTCTGCCTTGCTTTCAAATCCTCTTCGTTGCCTTCCCTCAATATATTTGTGGACGAGAGTTATCATTTATAACTCTGCAGGTTTGTGAATTGCAGTGCCCCTGAGCTCCATTTTCCAACTCGCTTTCTTGGGAGCTGGCCGCAAAAGCGCAGGATTGCTTCAGGCCCTATTCTGGTTCCGGGCGGCAGGCTGAGCCTGTGGTTAATTCTTCTTCCTGATGGGAAAATAGAGTGACCTGTGCCTGTCCCAACACCTAGAGCTAGTCTCTCATTGGTTCCCCCTCTTTCCGTTCCTCCTCAGGACAAATTGCAACCTGAACGGAACAGGAGGTTAAAGGTGCTGAGTCTCCAAGGAGGGAGATTGCTAGTAAAGCGGCTGGAATGGCGAACCCGAGCACAAGGAGATGAGAAATGACGTGCGTTTTAGAAACCTTTCCCGATCACACGGTGTGCCATCTTCTGGGTTTCTCGTGCATGTTTTCGATGTAGGAAGATGCCCTTGAACCTGGAGATTTGGGACCCATGGGATGGGTACCACGCAGTATTACTTTAGAGGGTCTGCGTTTGCTCACCCAACCTCACCAAACCTCTCAGCCCCTAGAGTGTCCACCCTTATGTCTCAATCAGCTCTGGGTCTAGATATGGTCAATCCAGGTGGCATCACAGCCCCTGAAATAATTTTGTAAGAATTTCTCTCTCTTTCATTGTCTTTGTTTCACGGGTTTTTAAAAGTAATTGATTTTTGTAATGGGGTTTAGCTGCTTTTCACTGCTGTGTTTATGCCGCTTTACACCCACTTGACTCACTTACAGAGAGATATCAATACATAGGTTTTAAGATTCTTACTAGTCAGATATGTTCTTGGGCGCTGAATAGGGGGTGTTGAGTCCAGTTCACTGAGCAAGGAGTAGGGCTTTTCTATTACATATTGGGTTTATGGAACGGTATCTGAGCTAATTTGAACCCCGTGTTTTATGCATCACCCACCCTCACCTTTCCCGTTAAGCAGCCATAGTGTGTTTTCTAAACGTGTGACTCTGTTCCGTTTTGTAATTCAGTTCAAGTGTAGCGGTTTTTACATTCCCTCTATAAGTCATACCTTATGACAAGTGTCTTTTTCTGTGTGACTTATTTCACTTAGAATCGTCGTACCTACAACCACTCATAATGCTGCTACTAGCCTTATGACGTTGATTTCATGGCTGAGTGATATTCCATTGTACATAAGGACCACAACTTCTTTATCCATTTTTCTCTTTCCTGGGATATTGAAGGTGTAACGAAGTGGAGGTTCTTGTCAAGAGAGCAGCCCTAAACTTTGGGGTTCCTGTGTCTTGCTGTTTTTCAGTTTTCCCAATTTACAGGCCCATGAGTGGAAGTGCCCTATGCTCTCTAAGCAGAGTTTTTTAGATGTTTCAGGACACACCGTACACTTCTCCAGGGTGGCTGTTCGCAATTTACATCCCGCCCATCAGCGTAGCAAGGCTCCCGTTTCTCCATGGCCTGTCCTGCATTTCTGGTTTTGACACTTTATTCAGCATGGCCCTTTTGACCGATGGGAAGCGAGACTTCTTTGTAGCGCTGATTTGCCTTTCCAGGTTGCTTGGTTGGCCAAAAAGGGCGTATGCGTTTTTTCCTGAATATATTCAGGAAAAAACGCATACGCCCTTTTTGGCCAAGGACATCATTGTCGAGGTTTGGCCGCTTTTCCTGTGCTTTCAAGGCGATTCGAATCTACCTCCTGAAATCTGTTTCCTGCAATTCTGCCTTGCTTTCAAATCCTCTTCGTTGCCTTCCCTCAATATATTTGTGGACGAGAGTTATCATTTATAACTCTGCAGGTTTGTGAATTGCAGTGCCCCTGAGCTCCATTTTCCAACTCGCTTTCTTGGGAGCTGGCCGCAAAAGCGCAGGATTGCTTCAGGCCCTATTCTGGTTCCGGGCGGCAGGCTGAGCCTGTGGTTAATTCTTCTTCCTGATGGGAAAATACAGTGACCTGTGCCTGTCCCAACACCTAGAGCTAGTCTCTCATTGGTTCCCCCTCTTCCCGTTCATCCTCAGGACAAATTGCCACCTGTACGGAACAGGAGGTTAAAGGTGCTGAGTCTCCAAGGAGGGAGATTGTTAGTAAAGCGGCTGGAATGGCGAACCCGAGCACAAGGGGATGAGAAATGAGGTGCGTTTTAGAAACCTTTCCCGATCACACGGTGTGCCATCTTCTGGGTTTCTCGTGCATGTTTTCGATGTAGGAAGATGCCCTTGAACCTGGAGATTTGGGACCCATGGGATGGGTACCACGCAGTATTACTTTAGAGGGTCTGCGTTTGCTCACCCAACCTCACCAAACCTCTCAGCCCCAAGAGTGTCCACCCTTATGTCTCAATCAGCTGTGGGTCTAGATATGGTCAATCCAGGTGGCATCACAGCCCCTGAAATAATTTTGTAAGAATTTCTCTCTCTTTCATTGTCTTTGTTTCACGGGTTTTTAAAAGTAATTGATTTTTGTAATGGGGTTTAGCTGCTCTTCACTGCTGTGTTTATGCCGCTTTACACCCACTTGACTCACTTACAGAGAGATATCAATACATAGGTTTTAAGATTCTTACTAGTCAGATATGTTCTTGGGCGCTGAATAGGGGGTGTTGAGTCCAGTTCACTGAGCAAGGAGTAGGGCTTGTCTATTACATATTGGGTTTATGGAACGGTATCTGAGCTAATTTGAACCCCGTGTTTTATGCATCACCCACCCTCACCTTTCCCGTTAAGCAGCCATAGTGTGTTTTCTAAACGTGTGACTCTGTTCCGTTTTGTAATTCAGTTCAAGTGTAGCGGTTTTTACATTCCCTCTATAAGTCATACCTTATGACAAGTGTCTTTTTCTGTGTGACTTATTTCACTTAGAATCGTCGTACCTACATCCACTCATAATGCTGCTACTAGCCTTATGACGTTGATTTCATGGCTGAGTGATATTCCATTGTACATAAGGACCACAACTTCTTTATCCATTTTTCTCTTTCCTGGGATATTGAAGGTGTAACGAAGTGGAGGTTCTTGTCAAGAGAGCAGCCCTAAACTTTGGGGTGCCTGTGTCTTGCTGTTTTTTAGTTTTCCCAATTTACAGGCCCATGAGTGGAAGTGCCCTATGCTCTCTAAGCAGAGTTTTTTAGATGTTTCAGGACACACCGTACACTTCTCCAGGGTGGCTGTTCGCAATTTACATCCCGCCCATCAGCGTAGCAAGGCTCCCGTTTCTCCATGGCCTGTCCTGCATTTCTGGTTTTGACACTTTATTCAGCATGGCCCTTTTGACCGATGGGAAGCGAGACTTCTTTGCAGCGCTGATTTGCCTTTCCAGGTTGCTTGGTTGGCCAAAAAGGGCGTATGCGTTTTTTCCTGAATATATTCAGGAAAAAACGCATACGCCCTTTTTGGCCAAGGGCATCATTGTCGAGGTTTGGCCGCTTTTCCTGTGCTTTCAAGGCGATTCGAATCTACCTCCTGAAATCTGTTTCCTGCAATTCTGCCTTGCTTTCAAATCCTCTTCGTTGCCTTCCCTCAATATATTTGTGGACGAGAGTTATCATTTATAACTCTGCAGGTTTGTGAATTGCAGTGCCCCTGAGCTCCATTTTCCAACTCGCTTTCTTGGGAGCTGGCCGCAAAAGCGCAGGATTGCTTCAGGCCCTATTCTGGTTCCGGGCGGCAGGCTGAGCCTGTGGTTAATTCTTCTTCCTGATGGGAAAATACAGTGACCTGTGCCTGTCCCAACACCTAGAGCTAGTCTCTCATTGGTTCCCCCTCTTCCCGTTCATCCTCAGGACAAATTGCCACCTGTACGGAACAGGAGGTTAAAGGTGCTGAGTCTCCAAGGACGGAGATTGTTAGTAAAGCGGCTGGAATGGCGAACCCGAGCACAAGGGGATGAGAAATGAGGTGCGTTTTAGAAACCTTTCCCGATCACACGGTGTACCATCTTCTGGGTTTCTCGTGCATGTTTTCGATGTAGGAAGATGCCCTTGAACCTGGAGATTTGGGACCTATGGGATGGGTACCACGCAGTATTACTTTAGAGGGTCTGCGTTTGCTCACCCAACCTCACCAAACCTCTCAGCCCCAAGAGTGTCCTCCCTTATGTCTCAATCAGCTGTGGGTCTAGATATGGTCAATCCAGGTGGCATCACAGCCCCTGAAATAATTTTGTAAGAATTTCTCTCTCTTTCATTGTCTTTGTTTCACGGGTTTTTAAAAGTAATTGATTTTTGTAATGGGGTTTAGCTGCTCTTCACTGCTGTGTTTATGCCGCTTTACACCCACTTGACTCACTTACAGAGAGATATCAATACATAGGTTTTAAGATTCTTACTAGTCAGATATGTTCTTGGGCGCTGAATAGGGGGTGTTGAGTCCAGTTCACTGAGCAAGGAGTAGGGCTTGTCTATTACATATTGGGTTTATGGAACGGTATCTGAGCTAATTTGAACCCCGTGTTTTATGCATCACCCACCCTCACCTTTCCCGTTAAGCAGCCATAGTGTGTTTTCTAAACGTGTGACTCTGTTCCGTTTTGTAATTCAGTTCAAGTGTAGCGGTTTTTACATTCCCTCTATAAGTCATACCTTATGACAAGTGTCTTTTTCTGTGTGACTTATTTCACTTAGAATCGTCGTACCTACATCCACTCATCATGCTGCTACAAGCCTTATGACGTTGATTTCATGGCTGAGTGATATTCCATTGTACATAAGGACCACAACTTCTTTATCCATTTTTCTCTTTCCTGGGATATTGAAGGTGTAACGAAGTGGAGGTTCTTGTCAAGAGAGCAGCCCTAAACTTTGGGGTGACTGTGTCTTGCTGTTTTTTAGTTTTCCCAATTTACAGGCCCATGAGTGGAAGTGCCCTATGCTCTCTAAGCAGAGTTTTTTAGATGTTTCAGGACACACCGTACACTTCTCCAGGGTGGCTGTTCGCAATTTACATCCCGCCCATCAGCGTAGCAAGGCTCCCGTTTCTCCATGGCCTGTCCTGCATTTCTGGTTTTGACACTTTATTCAGCATGGCCCTTTTGACCGATGGGAAGCGAGACTTCTTTGTAGCGCTGATTTGCCTTTCCAGGTTGCTTGGTTGGCCAAAAAGGGCGTATGCGTTTTTTCCTGAATATATTCAGGAAAAAACGCATACGCCCTTTTTGGCCAAGGGCATCATTGTCGAGGTTTGGCCGCTTTTCCTGTGCTTTCAAGGCGATTCGAATCTACCTCCTGAAATCTGTTTCCTGCAATTCTGCCTTGCTTTCAAATCCTCTTCGTTGCCTTCCCTCAATATATTTGTGGACGAGAGTTATCATTTATAACTCTGCAGGTTTGTGAATTGCAGTGCCCCTGAGCTCCATTTTCCAACTCGCTTTCTTGGGAGCTGGCCGCAAAAGCGCAGGATTGCTTCAGGCCCTATTCTGGTTCCGGGCGGCAGGCTGAGCCTGTGGTTAATTCTTCTTCCTGATGGGAAAATACAGTGACCTGTGCCTGTCCCAACACCTAGAGCTAGTCTCTCATTGGTTCCCCCTCTTTCCGTTCCTCCTCAGGACAAATTGCAACCTGAACGGAACAGGAGGTTAAAGGTGCTGAGTCTCCAAGGAGGGAGATTGCTAGTAAAGCGGCTGGAATGGCGAACCCGAGCACAAGGAGATGAGAAATGACGTGCGTTTTAGAAACCTTTCCCGATCACACGGTGTGCCATCTTCTGGGTTTCTCGTGCATGTTTTTGATGTAGGAAGATGCCCTTGAACCTGGAGATTTGGGACCCATGGGATGGGTACCACGCAGTATTACTTTAGAGGGTCTGCGTTTGCTCACCCAACCTCACCAAACCTCTCAGCCCCAAGAGTGTCCACCCTTATGTCTCAATCAGCTGTGGGTCTAGATATGGTCAATCCAGGTGGCATCACAGCCCCTGAAATAATTTTGTAAGAATTTCTCTCTCTTTCATTGTCTTTGTTTCACGGGTTTTTAAAAGTAATTGATTTTTGTAATGGGGTTTAGCTGCTCTTCACTGCTGTGTTTATGCCGCTTTACACCCACTTGACTCACTTACAGAGAGATATCAATACATAGGTTTTAAGATTCTTACTAGTCAGATATGTTCTTGGGCGCTGAATAGGGGGTGTTGAGTCCAGTTCACTGAGCAAGGAGTAGGGCTTGTCTATTACATATTGGGTTTATGGAACGGTATCTGAGCTAATTTGAACCCCGTGTTTTATGCATCACCCACCCTCACCTTTCCCGTTAAGCAGCCATAGTGTGTTTTCTAAACGTGTGACTCTGTTCCGTTTTGTAATTCAGTTCAAGTGTAGCGGTTTTTACATTCCCTCTATAAGTCATACCTTATGACAAGTGTCTTTTTCTGTGTGACTTATTTCACTTAGAATCGTCGTACCTACATCCACTCATAATGCTGCTACTAGCCTTATGACGTTGATTTCATGGCTGAGTGATATTCCATTGTACATAAGGACCACAACTTCTTTATCCATTTTTCTCTTTCCTGGGATATTGAAGGTGTAACGAAGTGGAGGTTCTTGTCAAGAGAGCAGCCCTAAACTTTGGGGTGCCTGTGTCTTGCTGTTTTTCAGTTTTCCCAATTTACAGCCCCATGAGTGGAAGTGCCCTATGCTCTCTAAGCAGAGTTTTTTAGATGTTTCAGGACACACCGTACACTTCTCCAGGGTGGCTGTTCGCAATTTACATCCCGCCCATCAGCGTAGCAAGGCTCCCGTTTCTCCATGGCCTGTCCTGCATTTCTGGTTTTGACACTTTATTCAGCATGGCCCTTTTGACCGATGGGAAGCGAGACTTCTTTGTAGCGCTGATTTGCCTTTCCAGGTTGCTTGGTTGGCCAAAAAGGGCGTATGCGTTTTTTCCTGAATATATTCAGGAAAAAACGCATACGCCCTTTTTGGCCAAGGACATCATTGTCGAGGTTTGGCCGCTTTTCCTGTGCTTTCAAGGCGATTCGAATCTACCTCCTGAAATCTGTTTCCTGCAATTCTGCCTTGCTTTCAAATCCTCTTCGTTGCCTTCCCTCAATATATTTGTGGACGAGAGTTATCATTTATAACTCTGCAGGTTTGTGAATTGCAGTGCCCCTGAGCTCCATTTTCCAACTCGCTTTCTTGGGAGCTGGCCGCAAAAGCGCAGGATTGCTTCAGGCCCTATTCTGGTTCCGGGCGGCAGGCTGAGCCTGTGGTTAATTCTTCTTCCTGATGGGAAAATACAGTGACCTGTGCCTGTCCCAACACCTAGAGCTAGTCTCTCATTGGTTCCCCCTCTTCCCGTTCATCCTCAGGACAAATTGCCACCTGTACGGAACAGGAGGTTAAAGGTGCTGAGTCTCCAAGGAGGGAGATTGTTAGTAAAGCGGCTGGAATGGCGAACCCGAGCACAAGGGGATGAGAAATGAGGTGCGTTTTAGAAACCTTTCCCGATCACACGGTGTGCCATCTTCTGGGTTTCTCGTGCATGTTTTCGATGTAGGAAGATGCCCTTGAACCTGGAGATTTGGGACCCATGGGATGGGTACCACGCAGTATTACTTTAGAGGGTCTGCGTTTGCTCACCCAACCTCACCAAACCTCTCAGCCCCAAGAGTGTCCACCCTTATGTCTCAATCAGCTGTGGGTCTAGATATGGTCAATCCAGGTGGCATCACAGCCCCTGAAATAATTTTGTAAGAATTTCTCTCTCTTTCATTGTCTTTGTTTCACGGGTTTTTAAAAGTAATTGATTTTTGTAATGGGGTTTAGCTGCTCTTCACTGCTGTGTTTATGCCGCTTTACACCCACTTGACTCACTTACAGAGAGATATCAATACATAGGTTTTAAGATTCTTACTAGTCAGATATGTTCTTGGGCGCTGAATAGGGGGTGTTGAGTCCAGTTCACTGAGCAAGGAGTAGGGCTTGTCTATTACATATTGGGTTTATGGAACGGTATCTGAGCTAATTTGAACCCCGTGTTTTATGCATCACCCACCCTCACCTTTCCCGTTAAGCAGCCATAGTGTGTTTTCTAAACGTGTGACTCTGTTCCGTTTTGTAATTCAGTTCAAGTGTAGCGGTTTTTACATTCCCTCTATAAGTCATACCTTATGACAAGTGTCTTTTTCTGTGTGACTTATTTCACTTAGAATCGTCGTACCTACATCCACTCATAATGCTGCTACTAGCCTTATGACGTTGATTTCATGGCTGAGTGATATTCCATTGTACATAAGGACCACAACTTCTTTATCCATTTTTCTCTTTCCTGGGATATTGAAGGTGTAACGAAGTGGAGGTTCTTGTCAAGAGAGCAGCCCTAAACTTTGGGGTGCCTGTGTCTTGCTGTTTTTTAGTTTTCCCAATTTACAGGCCCATGAGTGGAAGTGCCCTATGCTCTCTAAGCAGAGTTTTTTAGATGTTTCAGGACACACCGTACACTTCTCCAGGGTGGCTGTTCGCAATTTACATCCCGCCCATCAGCGTAGCAAGGCTCCCGTTTCTCCATGGCCTGTCCTGCATTTCTGGTTTTGACACTTTATTCAGCATGGCCCTTTTGACCGATGGGAAGCGAGACTTCTTTGTAGCGCTGATTTGCCTTTCCAGGTTGCTTGGTTGGCCAAAAAGGGCGTATGCGTTTTTTCCTGAATATATTCAGGAAAAAACGCATACGCCCTTTTTGGCCAAGGGCATCATTGTCGAGGTTTGGCCGCTTTTCCTGTGCTTTCAAGGCGATTCGAATCTACCTCCTGAAATCTGTTTCCTGCAATTCTGCCTTGCTTTCAAATCCTCTTCGTTGCCTTCCCTCAATATATTTGTGGACGAGAGTTATCATTTATAACTCTGCAGGTTTGTGAATTGCAGTGCCCCTGAGCTCCATTTTCCAACTCGCTTTCTTGGGAGCTGGCCGCAAAAGCGCAGGATTGCTTCAGGCCCTATTCTGGTTCCGGGCGGCAGGCTGAGCCTGTGGTTAATTCTTCTTCCTGATGGGAAAATACAGTGACCTGTGCCTGTCCCAACACCTAGAGCTAGTCTCTCATTGGTTCCCCCTCTTCCCGTTCATCCTCAGGACAAATTGCCACCTGTACGGAACAGGAGGTTAAAGGTGCTGAGTCTCCAAGGAGGGAGATTGTTAGTAAAGCGGCTGGAATGGCGAACCCGAGCACAAGGGGATGAGAAATGAGGTGCGTTTTAGAAACCTTTCCCGATCACACGGTGTACCATCTTCTGGGTTTCTCGTGCATGTTTTCGATGTAGGAAGATGCCCTTGAACCTGGAGATTTGGGACCCATGGGATGGGTACCACGCAGTATTACTTTAGAGGGTCTGCGTTTGCTCACCCAACCTCACCAAACCTCTCAGCCCCAAGAGTGTCCTCCCTTATGTCTCAATCAGCTGTGGGTCTAGATATGGTCAATCCAGGTGGCATCACAGCCCCTGAAATAATTTTGTAAGAATTTCTCTCTCTTTCATTGTCTTTGTTTCACGGGTTTTTAAAAGTAATTGATTTTTGTAATGGGGTTTAGCTGCTCTTCACTGCTGTGTTTATGCCGCTTTACACCCACTTGACTCACTTACAGAGAGATATCAATACATAGGTTTTAAGATTCTTACTAGTCAGATATGTTCTTGGGCGCTGAATAGGGGGTGTTGAGTCCAGTTCACTGAGCAAGGAGTAGGGCTTGTCTATTACATATTGGGTTTATGGAACGGTATCTGAGCTAATTTGAACCCCGTGTTTTATGCATCACCCACCCTCACCTTTCCCGTTAAGCAGCCATAGTGTGTTTTCTAAACGTGTGACTCTGTTCCGTTTTGTAATTCAGTTCAAGTGTAGCGGTTTTTACATTCCCTCTATAAGTCATACCTTATGACAAGTGTCTTTTTCTGTGTGACTTATTTCACTTAGAATCGTCGTACCTACATCCACTCATCATGCTGCTACTAGCCTTATGACGTTGATTTCATGGCTGAGTGATATTCCATTGTACATAAGGACCACAACTTCTTTATCCATTTTTCTCTTTCCTGGGATATTGAAGGTGTAACGAAGTGGAGGTTCTTGTCAAGAGAGCAGCCCTAAACTTTGGGGTGACTGTGTCTTGCTGTTTTTTAGTTTTCCCAATTTACAGGCCCATGAGTGGAAGTGCCCTATGCTCTCTAAGCAGAGTTTTTTAGATGTTTCAGGACACACCGTACACTTCTCCAGGGTGGCTGTTCGCAATTTACATCCCGCCCATCAGCGTAGCAAGGCTCCCGTTTCTCCATGGCCTGTCCTGCATTTCTGGTTTTGACACTTTATTCAGCATGGCCCTTTTGACCGATGGGAAGCGAGACTTCTTTGTAGCGCTGATTTGCCTTTCCAGGTTGCTTGGTTGGCCAAAAAGGGCGTATGCGTTTTTTCCTGAATATATTCAGGAAAAAACGCATACGCCCTTTTTGGCCAAGGGCATCATTGTCGAGGTTTGGCCGCTTTTCCTGTGCTTTCAAGGCGATTCGAATCTACCTCCTGAAATCTGTTTCCTGCAATTCTGCCTTGCTTTCAAATCCTCTTCGTTGCCTTCCCTCAATATATTTGTGGACGAGAGTTATCATTTATAACTCTGCAGGTTTGTGAATTGCAGTGCCCCTGAGCTCCATTTTCCAACTCGCTTTCTTGGGAGCTGGCCGCAAAAGCGCAGGATTGCTTCAGGCCCTATTCTGGTTCCGGGCGGCAGGCTGAGCCTGTGGTTAATTCTTCTTCCTGATGGGAAAATACAGTGACCTGTGCCTGTCCCAACACCTAGAGCTAGTCTCTCATTGGTTCCCCCTCTTTCCGTTCCTCCTCAGGACAAATTGCAACCTGAACGGAACAGGAGGTTAAAGGTGCTGAGTCTCCAAGGAGGGAGATTGCTAGTAAAGCGGCTGGAATGGCGAACCCGAGCACAAGGAGATGAGAAATGACGTGCGTTTTAGAAACCTTTCCCGATCACACGGTGTGCCATCTTCTGGGTTTCTCGTGCATGTTTTCGATGTAGGAAGATGCCCTTGAACCTGGAGATTTGGGACCCATGGGATGGGTACCACGCAGTATTACTTTAGAGGGTCTGCGTTTGCTCACCCAACCTCACCAAACCTCTCAGCCCCAAGAGTGTCCACCCTTATGTCTCAATCAGCTGTGGGTCTAGATATGGTCAATCCAGGTGGCATCACAGCCCCTGAAATAATTTTGTAAGAATTTCTCTCTCTTTCATTGTCTTTGTTTCACGGGTTTTTAAAAGTAATTGATTTTTGTAATGGGGTTTAGCTGCTCTTCACTGCTGTGTTTATGCCGCTTTACACCCACTTGACTCACTTACAGAGAGATATCAATACATAGGTTTTAAGATTCTTACTAGTCAGATATGTTCTTGGGCGCTGAATAGGGGGTGTTGAGTCCAGTTCACTGAGCAAGGAGTAGGGCTTGTCTATTACATATTGGGTTTATGGAACGGTATCTGAGCTAATTTGAACCCCGTGTTTTATGCATCACCCACCCTCACCTTTCCCGTTAAGCAGCCATAGTGTGTTTTCTAAACGTGTGACTCTGTTCCGTTTTGTAATTCAGTTCAAGTGTAGCGGTTTTTACATTCCCTCTATAAGTCATACCTTATGACAAGTGTCTTTTTCTGTGTGACTTATTTCACTTAGAATCGTCGTACCTACATCCACTCATCATGCTGCTACTAGCCTTATGACGTTGATTTCATGGCTGAGTGATATTCCATTGTACATAAGGACCACAACTTCTTTATCCATTTTTCTCTTTCCTGGGATATTGAAGGTGTAACGAAGTGGAGGTTCTTGTCAAGAGAGCAGCCCTAAACTTTGGGGTGACTGTGTCTTGCTGTTTTTTAGTTTTCCCAATTTACAGGCCCATGAGTGGAAGTGCCCTATGCTCTCTAAGCAGAGTTTTTTAGATGTTTCAGGACACACCGTACACTTCTCCAGGGTGGCTGTTCGCAATTTACATCCCGCCCATCAGCGTAGCAAGGCTCCCGTTTCTCCATGGCCTGTCCTGCATTTCTGGTTTTGACACTTTATTCAGCATGGCCCTTTTGACCGATGGGAAGCGAGACTTCTTTGTAGCGCTGATTTGCCTTTCCAGGTTGCTTGGTTGGCCAAAAAGGGCGTATGCGTTTTTTCCTGAATATATTCAGGAAAAAACGCATACGCCCTTTTTGGCCAAGGGCATCATTGTCGAGGTTTGGCCGCTTTTCCTGTGCTTTCAAGGCGATTCGAATCTACCTCCTGAAATCTGTTTCCTGCAATTCTGCCTTGCTTTCAAATCCTCTTCGTTGCCTTCCCTCAATATATTTGTGGACGAGAGTTATCATTTATAACTCTGCAGGTTTGTGAATTGCAGTGCCCCTGAGCTCCATTTTCCAACTCGCTTTCTTGGGAGCTGGTCGCAAAAGCGCAGGATTGCTTCAGGCCCTATTCTGGTTCCGGGCGGCAGGCTGAGCCTGTGGTTAATTCTTCTTCCTGATGGGAAAATACAGTGACCTGTGCCTGTCCCAACACCTAGAGCTAGTCTCTCATTGGTTCCCCCTCCTTCCGTTCCTCCTCAGGACAAATTGCAACCTGAACGGAACAGGAGGTTAAAGGTGCTGAGTCTCCAAGGAGGGAGATTGCTAGTAAAGCGGCTGGAATGGCGAACCCGAGCACAAGGAGATGAGAAATGACGTGCGTTTTAGAAACCTTTCCCGATCACACGGTGTGCCATCTTCTGGGTTTCTCGTGCATGTTTTCGATGTAGGAAGATGCCCTTGAACCTGGAGATTTGGGACCCATGGGATGGGTACCACGCAGTATTACTTTAGAGGGTCTGCGTTTGCTCACCCAACCTCACCAAACCTCTCAGCCCCAAGAGTGTCCACCCTTATGTCTCAATCAGCTGTGGGTCTAGATATGGTCAATCCAGGTGGCATCACAGCCCCTGAAATAATTTTGTAAGAATTTCTCTCTCTTTCATTGTCTTTGTTTCACGGGTTTTTAAAAGTAATTGATTTTTGTAATGGGGTTTAGCTGCTCTTCACTGCTGTGTTTATGCCGCTTTACACCCACTTGACTCACTTACAGAGAGATATCAATACATAGGTTTTAAGATTCTTACTAGTCAGATATGTTCTTGGGCGCTGAATAGGGGGTGTTGAGTCCAGTTCACTGAGCAAGGAGTAGGGCTTGTCTATTACATATTGGGTTTATGGAACGGTATCTGAGCTAATTTGAACCCCGTGTTTTATGCATCACCCACCCTCACCTTTCCCGTTAAGCAGCCATAGTGTGTTTTCTAAACGTGTGACTCTGTTCCGTTTTGTAATTCAGTTCAAGTGTAGCGGTTTTTACATTCCCTCTATAAGTCATACCTTATGACAAGTGTCTTTTTCTGTGTGACTTATTTCACTTAGAATCGTCGTACCTACATCCACTCATCATGCTGCTACTAGCCTTATGACGTTGATTTCATGGCTGAGTGATATTCCATTGTACATAAGGACCACAACTTCTTTATCCATTTTTCTCTTTCCTGGGATATTGAAGGTGTAACGAAGTGGAGGTTCTTGTCAAGAGAGCAGCCCTAAACTTTGGGGTGCCTGTGTCTTGCTGTTTTTTAGTTTTCCCAATTTACAGGCCCATGAGTGGAAGTGCCCTATGCTCTCTAAGCAGAGTTTTTTAGATGTTTCAGGACACACCGTACACTTCTCCAGGGTGGCTGTTCGCAATTTACATCCCGCCCATCAGCGTAGCAAGGCTCCCGTTTCTCCATGGCCTGTCCTGCATTTCTGGTTTTGACACTTTATTCAGCATGGCCCTTTTGACCGATGGGAAGCGAGACTTCTTTGTAGCGCTGATTTGCCTTTCCAGGTTGCTTGGTTGGCCAAAAAGGGCGTATGCGTTTTTTCCTGAATATATTCAGGAAAAAACGCATACGCCCTTTTTGGCCAAGGGCATCATTGTCGAGGTTTGGCCGCTTTTCCTGTGCTTTCAAGGCGATTCGAATCTACCTCCTGAAATCTGTTTCCTGCAATTCTGCCTTGCTTTCAAATCCTCTTCGTTGCCTTCCCTCAATATATTTGTGGACGAGAGTTATCATTTATAACTCTGCAGGTTTGTGAATTGCAGTGCCCCTGAGCTCCATTTTCCAACTCGCTTTCTTGGGAGCTGGCCGCAAAAGCGCAGGATTGCTTCAGGCCCTATTCTGGTTCCGGGCGGCAGGCTGAGCCTGTGGTTAATTCTTCTTCCTGATGGGAAAATAGAGTGACCTGTGCCTGTCCCAACACCTAGAGCTAGTCTCTCATTGGTTCCCCCTCTTCCCGTTCATCCTCAGGACAAATTGCCACCTGTACGGAACAGGAGGTTAAAGGTGCTGAGTCTCCAAGGAGGGAGATTGTTAGTAAAGCGGCTGGAATGGCGAACCCGAGCACAAGGGGATGAGAAATGAGGTGCGTTTTAGAAACCTTTCCCGATCACACGGTGTACCATCTTCTGGGTTTCTCGTGCATGTTTTCGATGTAGGAAGATGCCCTTGAACCTGGAGATTTGGGACCCATGGGATGGGTACCACGCAGTATTACTTTAGAGGGTCTGCGTTTGCTCACCCAACCTCACCAAACCTCTCAGCCCCAAGAGTGTCCACCCTTATGTCTCAATCAGCTGTGGGTCTAGATATGGTCAATCCAGGTGGCATCACAGCCCATGAAATAATTTTGTAAGAATTTCTCTCTCTTTCATTGTCTTTGTTTCACGGGTTTTTAAAAGTAATTGATTTTTGTAATGGGGTTTAGCTGCTCTTCACTGCTGTGTTTATGCCGCTTTACACCCACTTGACTCACTTACAGAGAGATTATCAATACATAGGTTTTAAGATTCTTACTAGTCAGATATGTTCTTGGGCGCTGAATAGGGGGTGTTGAGTCCAGTTCACTGAGCAAGGAGTAGGGCTTGTCTATTACATATTGGGTTTATGGAACGGTATCTGAGCTAATTTGAACCCCGTGTTTTATGCATCACCCACCCTCACCTTTCCCGTTAAGCAGCCATAGTGTGTTTTCTAAACGTGTGACTCTGTTCCGTTTTGTAATTCAGTTCAAGTGTAGCGGTTTTTACATTCCCTCTATAAGTCATACCTTATGACAAGTGTCTTTTTCTGTGTGACTTATTTCACTTAGAATCGTCGTACCTACATCCACTCATAATGCTGCTACTAGCCTTATGACGTTGATTTCATGGCTGAGTGATATTCCATTGTACATAAGGACCACAACTTCTTTATCCATTTTTCTCTTTCCTGGGATATTGAAGGTGTAACGAAGTGGAGGTTCTTGTCAAGAGAGCAGCCCTAAACTTTGGGGTTCCTGTGTCTTGCTGTTTTTCAGTTTTCCCAATTTACAGGCCCATGAGTGGAAGTGCCCTATGCTCTCTAAGCAGAGTTTTTTAGATGTTTCAGGACACACCGTACACTTCTCCAGGGTGGCTGTTCGCAATTTACATCCCGCCCATCAGCGTAGCAAGGCTCCCGTTTCTCCATGGCCTGTCCTGCATTTCTGGTTTTGACACTTTATTCAGCATGGCCCTTTTGACCGATGGGAAGCGAGACTTCTTTGTAGCGCTCATTTGCCTTTCCAGGTTGCTTGGTTGGCCAAAAAGGGCGTATGCGTTTTTTCCTGAATATATTCAGGAAAAAACGCATACGCCCTTTTTGGCCAAGGACATCATTGTCGAGGTTTGGCCGCTTTTCCTGTGCTTTCAAGGCGATTCGAATCTACCTCCTGAAATCTGTTTCCTGCAATTCTGCCTTGCTTTCAAATCCTCTTCGTTGCCTTCCCTCAATATATTTGTGGACGAGAGTTATCATTTATAACTCTGCAGGTTTGTGAATTGCAGTGCCCCTGAGCTCCATTTTCCAACTCGCTTTCTTGGGAGCTGGCCGCAAAAGCGCAGGATTGCTTCAGGCCCTATTCTGGTTCCGGGCGGCAGGCTGAGACTGTGGTTAATTCTTCTTCCTGATGGGAAAATACAGTGACCTGTGCCTGTCCCAACACCTAGAGCTAGTCTCTCATTGGTTCCCCCTCTTTCCGTTCCTCCTCAGGACAAATTGCAACCTGAACGGAACAGGAGGTTAAAGGTGCTGAGTCTCCAAGGAGGGAGATTGCTAGTAAAGCGGCTGGAATGGCGAACCCGAGCACAAGGAGATGAGAAATGACGTGCGTTTTAGAAACCTTTCCCGATCACACGGTGTGCCATCTTCTGGGTTTCTCGTGCATGTTTTCGATGTAGGAAGATGCCCTTGAACCTGGAGATTTGGGACCCATGGGATGGGTACCACGCAGTATTACTTTAGAGGGTCTGCGTTTGCTCACCCAACCTCACCAAACCTCTCAGCCCCAAGAGTGTCCACCCTTATGTCTCAATCAGCTGTGGGTCTAGATATGGTCAATCCAGGTGGCATCACAGCCCCTGAAATAATTTTGTAAGAATTTCTCTCTCTTTCATTGTCTTTGTTTCACGGGTTTTTAAAAGTAATTGATTTTTGTAATGGGGTTTAGCTGCTCTTCACTGCTGTGTTTATGCCGCTTTACACCCACTTGACTCACTTACAGAGAGATATCAATACATAGGTTTTAAGATTCTTACTAGTCAGATATGTTCTTGGGCGCTGAATAGGGGGTGTTGAGTCCAGTTCACTGAGCAAGGAGTAGGGCTTGTCTATTACATATTGGGCTTATGGAACGGTATCTGAGCTAATTTGAACCCCGTGTTTTATGCATCACCCACCCTCACCTTTCCCGTTAAGCAGCCATAGTGTGTTTTCTAAACGTGTGACTCTGTTCCGTTTTGTAATTCAGTTCAAGTGTAGCGGTTTTTACATTCCCTCTATAAGTCATACCTTATGACAAGTGTCTTTTTCTGTGTGACTTATTTCACTTAGAATCGTCGTACCTACATCCACTCATAATGCTGCTACTAGCCTTATGACGTTGATTTCATGGCTGAGTGATATTCCATTGTACATAAGGACCACAACTTCTTTATCCATTTTTCTCTTTCCTGGGATATTGAAGGTGTAACGAAGTGGAGGTTCTTGTCAAGAGAGCAGCCCTAAACTTTGGGGTGCCTGTGTCTTGCTGTTTTTTAGTTTTCCCAATTTACAGGCCCATGAGTGGAAGTGCCCTATGCTCTCTAAGCAGAGTTTCTTAGATGTTTCAGGACACACCGTACACTTCTCCAGGGTGGCTGTTCGCAATTTACATCCCGCCCATCAGCGTAGCAAGGCTCCTGTTTCTCCATGGCCTGTCCTGCATTTCTGGTTTTGACACTTTATTCAGCATGGCCCTTTTGACCGATGGGAAGCGAGACTTCTTTGTAGCGCTGATTTGCCTTTCCAGGTTGCTTGGTTGGCCAAAAAGGGCGTATGCGTTTTTTCCTGAATATATTCAGGAAAAAACGCATACGCCCTTTTTGGCCAAGGGCATCATTGTCGAGGTTTGGCCGCTTTTCCTGTGCTTTCAAGGCGATTCGAATCTATCTCCTGAAATCTGTTTCCTGCAATTCTGCCTTGCTTTCAAATCCTCTTCGTTGCCTTCCCTCAATATATTTGTGGACGAGAGTTATCATTTATAACTCTGCAGGTTTGTGAATTGCAGTGCCCCTGAGCTCCATTTTCCAACTCGCTTTCTTGGGAGCTGGCCGCAAAAGCGCAGGATTGCTTCAGGCCCTATTCTGGTTCCGGGCGGCAGGCTGAGCCTGTGGTTAATTCTTCTTCCTGATGGGAAAATAGAGTGACCTGTGCCTGTCCCAACACCTAGAGCTAGTCTCTCATTGGTTCCCCCTCTTCCCATTCATCCTCAGGACAAATTGCCACCTGTACGGAACAGGAGTTTAAAGGTGCTGAGTCTCCAAGGAGGGAGATTGTTAGTAAAGCGGCTGGAATGGCGAACCCGAGCACAAGGGGATGAGAAATGAGGTGCGTTTTAGAAACCTTTCCCGATCACACGGTGTACCATCTTCTGGGTTTCTCGTGCATGTTTTCGATGTAGGAAGATGCCCTTGAACCTGGAGATTTGGGACCTATGGGATGGGTACCACGCAGTATTACTTTAGAGGGTCTGCGTTTGCTCACCCAACCTCACCAAACCTCTCAGCCCCAAGAGTGTCCTCCCTTATGTCTCAATCAGCTGTGGGTCTAGATATGGTCAATCCAGGTGGCATCACAGCCCCTGAAATAATTTTGTAAGAATTTCTCTCTCTTTCATTGTCTTTGTTTCACGGGTTTTTAAAAGTAATTGATTTTTGTAATGGGGTTTAGCTGCTCTTCACTGCTGTGTTTATGCCGCTTTACACCCACTTGACTCACTTACAGAGAGATATCAATACATAGGTTTTAAGATTCTTACTAGTCAGATATGTTCTTGGGCGCTGAATAGGGGGTGTTGAGTCCAGTTCACTGAGCAAGGAGTAGGGCTTGTCTATTACATATTGGGTTTATGGAACGGTATCTGAGCTAATTTGAACCCCGTGTTTTATGCATCACCCACCCTCACCTTTCCCGTTAAGCAGCCATAGTGTGTTTTCTAAACGTGTGACTCTGTGCCGTTTTGTAATTCAGTTCAAGTGTAGCGGTTTTTACATTCCCTCTATAAGTCATACCTTATGACAAGTGTCTTTTTCTGTGTGACTTATTTCACTTAGAATCGTCGTACCTACATCCACTCATAATGCTGCTACTAGCCTTATGACGTTGATTTCATGGCTGAGTGATATTCCATTGTACATAAGGACCACAACTTCTTTATCCATTTTTCTCTTTCCTGGGATATTGAAGGTGTAACGAAGTGGAGGTTCTTGTCAAGAGAGCAGCCCTAAACTTTGGGGTGCCTGTGTCTTGCTGTTTTTTAGTTTTCCCAATTTACAGGCCCATGAGTGGAAGTGCCCTATGCTCTCTAAGCAGAGTTTTTTAGATGTTTCAGGACACACCGTACACTTCTCCAGGGTGGCTGTTCGCAATTTACATCCCGCCCATCAGCGTAGCAAGGCTCCCGTTTCTCCATGGCCTGTCCTGCATTTCTGGTTTTGACACTTTATTCAGCATGGCCCTTTTGACCGATGGGAAGCGAGACTTCTTTGTAGCGCTGATTTGCCTTTCCAGGTTGCTTGGTTGGCCAAAAAGGGCGTATGCGTTTTTTCCTGAATATATTCAGGAAAAAACGCATACGCCCTTTTTGGCCAAGGGCATCATTGTCGAGGTTTGGCCGCTTTTCCTGTGCTTTCAAGGCGATTCGAATCTACCTCCTGAAATCTGTTTCCTGCAATTCTGCCTTGCTTTCAAATCCTCTTCGTTGCCTTCCCTCAATATATTTGTGGACGAGAGTTATCATTTATAACTCTGCAGGTTTGTGAATTGCAGTGCCCCTGAGCTCCATTTTCCAACTCGCTTTCTTGGGAGCTGGCCGCAAAAGCGCAGGATTGCTTCAGGCCCTATTCTGGTTCCGGGCGGCAGGCTGAGCCTGTGGTTAATTCTTCTTCCTGATGGGAAAATAGAGTGACCTGTGCCTGTCCCAACACCTAGAGCTAGTCTCTCATTGGTTCCCCCTCTTCCCGTTCATCCTCAGGACAAATTGCCACCTGTACGGAACAGGAGGTTAAAGGTGCTGAGTCTCCAAGGAGGGAGATTGTTAGTAAAGCGGCTGGAATGGCGAACCCGAGCACAAGGGGATGAGAAATGAGGTGCGTTTTAGAAACCTTTCCCGATCACACGGTGTACCATCTTCTGGGTTTCTCGTGCATGTTTTCGATGTAGGAAGATGCCCTTGAACCTGGAGATTTGGGACCTATGGGATGGGTACCACGCAGTATTACTTTAGAGGGTCTGCGTTTGCTCACCCAACCTCACCAAACCTCTCAGCCCCAAGAGTGTCCTCCCTTATGTCTCAATCAGCTGTGGGTCTAGATATGGTCAATCCAGGTGGCATCACAGCCCCTGAAATAATTTTGTAAGAATTTCTCTCTCTTTCATTGTCTTTGTTTCACGGGTTTTTAAAAGTAATTGATTTTTGTAATGGGGTTTAGCTGCTCTTCACTGCTGTGTTTATGCCGCTTTACACCCACTTGACTCACTTACAGAGAGATATCAATACATAGGTTTTAAGATTCTTACTAGTCAGATATGTTCTTGGGCGCTGAATAGGGGGTGTTGAGTCCAGTTCACTGAGCAAGGAGTAGGGCTTGTCTATTACATATTGGGTTTATGGAACGGTATCTGAGCTAATTTGAACCCCGTGTTTTATGCATCACCCACCCTCACCTTTCCCGTTAAGCAGCCATAGTGTGTTTTCTAAACGTGTGACTCTGTGCCGTTTTGTAATTCAGTTCAAGTGTAGCGGTTTTTACATTCCCTCTATAAGTCATACCTTATGACAAGTGTCTTTTTCTGTGTGACTTATTTCACTTAGAATCGTCGTACCTACATCCACTCATAATGCTGCTACTAGCCTTATGACGTTGATTTCATGGCTGAGTGATATTCCATTGTACATAAGGACCACAACTTCTTTATCCATTTTTCTCTTTCCTGGGATATTGAAGGTGTAACGAAGTGGAGATTCTTGTCAAGAGAGCAGCCCTAAACTTTGGGGTGCCTGTGTCTTGCTGTTTTTTAGTTTTCCCAATTTACAGGCCCATGAGTGGAAGTGCCCTATGCTCTCTAAGCAGAGTTTTTTAGATGTTTCAGGACACACCGTACACTTCTCCAGGGTGGCTGTTCGCAATTTACATCCCGCCCATCAGCGTAGCAAGGCTCCCGTTTCTCCATGGCCTGTCCTGCATTTCTGGTTTTGACACTTTATTCAGCATGGCCCTTTTGACCGATGGGAAGCGAGACTTCTTTGTAGCGCTCATTTGCCTTTCCAGGTTGCTTGGTTGGCCAAAAACGGCGTATGCGTTTTTTCCTGAATATATTCAGGAAAAAACGCATACGCCCTTTTTGGCCAAGGGCATCATTGTCGAGGTTTGGCCGCTTTTCCTGTGCTTTCAAGGCGATTCGAATCTACCTCCTGAAATCTGTTTCCTGCAATTCTGCCTTGCTTTCAAATCCTCTTCGTTGTCTTCCCTCAATATATTTGTGGACGAGAGTTATCATTTATAACTCTGCAGGTTTGTGAATTGCAGTGCCCCTGAGCTCCATTTTCCAACTCGCTTTCTTGGGAGCTGGCCGCAAAAGCGCAGGATTGCTTCAGGCCCTATTCTGGTTCCGGGCGGCAGGCTGAGCCTGTGGTTAATTCTTCTTCCTGATGGGAAAATACAGTGACCTGTGCCTGTCCCAACACCTAGAGCTAGTCTCTCATTGGTTCCCCCTCTTTCCGTTCCTCCTCAGGACAAATTGCAATCTGAACGGAACAGGAGGTTAAAGGTGCTGAGTCTCCAAGGAGGGAGATTGCTAGTAAAGCGGCTGGAATGGCGAACCCGAGCACAAGGAGATGAGAAATGACGTGCGTTTTAGAAACCTTTCCCGATCACACGGTGTGCCATCTTCTGGGTTTCTCGTGCATGTTTTCGATGTAGGAAGATGCCCTTGAACCTGGAGATTTGGGACCCATGGGATGGGTACCACGCAGTATTACTTTAGAGGGTCTGCGTTTGCTCACCCAACCTCACCAAACCTCTCAGCCCCAAGAGTGTCCACCCTTATGTCTCAATCAGCTGTGGGTCTAGATATGGTCAATCCAGGTGGCATCACAGCCCCTGAAATAATTTTGTAAGAATTTCTCTCTCTTTCATTGTCTTTGTTTCACGGGCTTTTAAAAGTAATTGATTTTTGTAATGGGGTTTAGCTGCTTTTCACTGCTGTGTTTATGCCGCTTTACACCCACTTGACTCACTTACAGAGAGATATCAATACATAGGTTTTAAGATTCTTACTAGTCATATATGTTCTTGGGCGCTGAATAGGGGGTGTTGAGTCCAGTTCACTGAGCAAGGAGTAGGGCTTGTCTATTACATATTGGGTTTATGGAACGGTATCTGAGCTAATTTGAACCCCGTGTTTTATGCATCACCCACCCTCACCTTTCCCGTTAAGCAGCCATAGTGTGTTTTCTAAACGTGTGACTCTGTTCCGTTTTGTAATTCAGTTCAAGTGTAGCGGTTTTTACATTCCCTCTATAAGTGATATCTTATGACAAGTGTCTTTTTCTGTGTGACTTATTTCACTTAGAATCGTCGTACCTACATCCACTCATAATGCTGCTACTAGCCTTATGACGTTGATGTCATGGCTGAGTGATATTCCATTGTACATAAGGACCACAACTTCTTTATCCATTTTTCTCTTTCCTGGGATATTTAAGGTGTAACGAAGTGGAGGTTCTTGTCATGAGAGCAGCCCTAAATTTTGGGGTGCCTGTGTCTTGCTGATTTTTATTTTTCCCAATTTACAGGCCTATGAGTGGAAGTGCCCTATGCTCTCTAAGCTGAGTTTTTTAGATGTTTCAGGACACACAGTACACTTCTCCAGGGTGGCTGTTGGCAATTTACATCCCGCCCCTCAGCGTAGCAAGGCTCCCGTTTCTCCATGGCCTGTCCTGCATTTCTGGTTGTGACACTTTATTCAGCATGGCCCTTTTGACCGATGGGAAGCGAGACTTCTTTGTAGCGCTGATTTGCCTTTCCAGGTTGCTTGGTTGGCCAAAAAGGGCGTATGCGTTTTTTCCTGAATATATTCAGGAAAAAACGCATACGCCCTTTTTGGCCAAGGGCATCATTGTCGAGGTTTGGCCGCTTTTCCTGTGCTTTCAAGGCGATTCGAATCTACCTCCTGAAATCTGTTTCCTGCAATTCTGCCTTGCTTTCAAATCCTCTTCGTTGCCTTCCCTCAATATATTTGTGGACGAGAGTTATCATTTATAACTCTGCAGGTTTGTGAATTGCAGTGCCCCTGAGCTCCATTTTCCAACTCGCTTTCTTGGGAGCTGGCCGTAAAAGCGCAGGATTGCTTCAGGCCCTATTCTGGTTCCGGGCGGCAGGCTGAGCCTGTGGTTAATTCTTCTTCCTGATGGGAAAATACAGTGACCTGTGCCTGTCCCAACACCTAGAGCTAGTCTCTCATTGGTTCCCCCTCTTTCCGTTCCTCCTCAGGACAAATTGCAACCTGAACGGAACAGGAGGTTAAAGGTGCTGAGTCTCCAAGGAGGGAGATTGCTAGTAAAGCGGCTGGAATGGCGAACCCGAGCACAAGGAGATGAGAAATGACGTGCGTTTTAGAAACCTTTCCCGATCACACGGTGTGCCATCTTCTGGGTTTCTCGTGCATGTTTTCGATGTAGGAAGATGCCCTTGAACCTGGAGATTTGGGACCCATGGGATGGGTACCACGCAGTATTACTTTAGAGGGTCTGCGTTTGCTCACCCAACCTCACCAAACCTCTCAGCCCCTAGAGTGTCCACCCTTATGTCTCAATCAGCTCTGGGTCTAGATATGGTCAATCCAGGTGGCATCACAGCCCCTGAAATAATTTTGTAAGAATTTCTCTCTCTTTCATTGTCTTTGTTTCACGGGTTTTTAAAAGTAATTGATTTTTGTAATGGGGTTTAGCTGCTTTTCACTGCTGTGTTTATGCCGCTTTACACCCACTTGACTCACTTACAGAGAGATATCAATACATAGGTTTTAAGATTCTTACTAGTCAGATATGTTCTTGGGCGCTGAATAGGGGGTGTTGAGTCCAGTTCACTGAGCAAGGAGTAGGGCTTGTCTATTACATATTGGGTTTATGGAACGGTATCTGAGCTAATTTGAACCCCGTGTTTTATGCATCACCCACCCTCACCTTTCCCGTTAAGCAGCCATAGTGTGTTTTCTAAACGTGTGACTCTGTTCCGTTTTGTAATTCAGTTCAAGTGTAGCGGTTTTTACATTCCCTCTATAAGTCATACCTTATGACAAGTGTCTTTTTCTGTGTGACTTATTTCACTTAGAATCGTCGTACCTACATCCACTCATAATGCTGCTACTAGCCTTATGACGTTGATTTCATGGCTGAGTGATATTCCATTGTACATAAGGACCACAACTTCTTTATCCATTTTTCTCTTTCCTGGGATATTTAAGGTGTAACGAAGTGGAGGTTCTTGTCATGAGAGCAGCCCTAAATTTTGGGGTGCCTGTGTCTTGCTGATTTTTATTCTTCCCAATTTACAGGCCTATGAGTGGAAGTGCCCTATGCTCTCTAAGCTGAGTTTTTTAGATGTTTCAGGACACACAGTACACTTCTCCAGGGTGGCTGTTGGCAATTTACATCCCGCCCCTCAGCGTAGCAAGGCTCCCGTTTCTCCATGGCCTGTCCTGCATTTCTGGTTGTGACACTTTATTCAGCATGGCCCTTTTGACCGATGGGAAGCGAGACTTCTTTGTAGCGCTGATTTGCCTTTCCAGGTTGCTTGGTTGGCCAAAAAGGGCGTATGCGTTTTTTCCTGAATATATTCAGGAAAAAACGCATACGCCCTTTTTGGCCAAGGGCATCATTGTCGAGGTTTGGCCGCTTTTCCTGTGCTTTCAAGGCGATTCGAATCTACCTCCTGAAATCTGTTTCCTGCAATTCTGCCTTGCTTTCAAATCCTCTTTGTTGCCTTCCCTCAATATATTTGTGGACGAGAGTTATCATTTATAACTCTGCAGGTTTGTGAATTGCAGTGCCCCTGAGCTCCATTTTCCAACTCGCTTTCTTGGGAGCTGGCCGCAAAAGCGCAGGATTGCTTCAGGCCCTATTCTGGTTCCGGGCGGCAGGCTGAGCCTGTGGTTAATTCTTCTTCCTGATGGGAAAATACAGTGACCTGTGCCTGTCCCAACACCTAGAGCTAGTCTCTCATTGGTTCCCCCTCTTTCCGTTCCTCCTCAGGACAAATTGCAACCTGAACGGAACAGGAGGTTAAAGGTGCTGAGTCTCCAAGGAGGGAGATTGCTAGTAAAGCGGCTGGAATGGCGAACCCGAGCACAAGGAGATGAGAAATGACGTGCGTTTTAGAAACCTTTCCCGATCACACGGTGTGCCATCTTCTGGGTTTCTCGTGCATGTTTTCGATGTAGGAAGATGCCCTTGAACCTGGAGATTTGGGACCCATGGGATGGGTACCACGCAGTATTACTTTAGAGGGTCTGCGTTTGCTCACCCAACCTCACCAAACCTCTCAGCCCCTAGAGTGTCCACCCTTATGTCTCAATCAGCTCTGGGTCTAGATATGGTCAATCCAGGTGGCATCACAGCCCCTGAAATAATTTTGTAAGAATTTCTCTCTCTTTCATTGTCTTTGTTTCACGGGTTTTTAAAAGTAATTGATTTTTGTAATGGGGTTTAGCTGCTTTTCACTGCTGTGTTTATGCCGCTTTACACCCACTTGACTCACTTACAGAGAGATATCAATACATAGGTTTTAAGATTCTTACTAGTCAGATATGTTCTTGGGCGCTGAATAGGGGGTGTTGAGTCCAGTTCACTGAGCAAGGAGTAGGGCTTGTCTATTACATATTGGGTTTATGGAACGGTATCTGAGCTAATTTGAACCCCGTGTTTTATGCATCACCCACCCTCACCTTTCCCGTTAAGCAGCCATAGTGTGTTTTCTAAACGTGTGACTCTGTTCCGTTTTGTAATTCAGTTCAAGTGTAGCGGTTTTTACATTCCCTCTATAAGTGATATCTTATGACAAGTGTCTTTTTCTGTGTGACTTATTTCACTTAGAATCGTCGTACCTACATCCACTCATAATGCTGCTACTAGCCTTATGACGTTGATTTCATGGCTGAGTGGTATTCCATTGTACATAAGGACAAGAACTTCTTTATCCATTTTTCTCTTTCCTGGGATATTGAAGGTGTAACGAAGTGGAGGTTCTTGTCATGAGAGCAGCCCTAAATTTTGGGGTGCCTGTGTCTTGCTGTTTTTTACTTTTCCCAATTTACAGGCCTATGAGTGGAAGTGCCCTATGCTCTCTAAGCTGAGTTTTTTAGATGTTTCAGGACACACCGTACACTTCTCCAGGGTGGCTGTTGGCAATTTACATCCCGCCCCTCAGCGTAGCAAGGCTCCCGTTTCTCCATGGCCTGTCCTGCATTTCTGGTTGTGACACTTTATTCAGCATGGCCGTTTTGAACGATGGGAAGCGAGACTTCTTTGTAGCGCTTATTTGCCTTTCCAGGTTGCTTGGTTGGCCAAAAAGGGCGTATGCGTTTTTTCCTGAATATATTCAGGAAAAAACGCATACGCCCTTTTTGGCCAAGGGCATCATTGTCGAGGTTTGGCCGCTTTTTCTGTGCTTTCAAGGCGATTCGAATCTACCTCCTGAAATCTGTTTCCTGCAATTCTGCCTTGCTTTCAAATCCTCTTCGTTGCCTTCCCTCAATATATTTGTGGTCGAGAGTTATCATTTATAACTCTGCAGGTTTGTGAATTGCAGTGCCCCTGAGCTCCATTTTCCAACTCGCTTTCTTGGGAGCTGGCCGCAAAAGCGCAGGATTGCTTCAGGCCCTATTCTGGTTCCGGGGGGCAGGCTGAGACTGTGGTTAATTCTTCTTCCTGATGGGAAAATAGAGTGACCTGTGCCTGTCCCAACACCTAGAGCTAGTCTCTCATTGGTTCCCCCTCTTCCCGTTCATCCTCAGGACAAATTGCCACCTGTACGGAACAGGAGGTTAAAGGTGCTGAGTCTCCAAGGAGGGAGATTGTTAGTAAAGCGGCTGGAATGGCGAACCCGAGCACAAGGGGATGAGAAATGAGGTGCGTTTTAGAAACCTTTCCCGATCACACTGTGTACCATCTTCTGGGTTTCTCGTGCATGTTTTCGATGTAGGAAGATGCCCTTGAACCTGGAGATTTGGGACCTATGGGATGGGTACCACGCAGTATTACTTTAGAGGGTCTGCGTTTGCTCACCCAACCTCACCAAACCTCTCAGCCCCAAGAGTGTCCTCCCTTATGTCTCAATCAGCTGTGGGTCTAGATATGGTCAATCCAGGTGGCATCACAGCCCCTGAAATAATTTTGTAAGAATTTCTCTCTCTTTCATTGTCTTTGTTTCACGGGTTTTTAAAAGTAATTGATTTTTGTAATGGGGTTTAGCTGCTCTTCACTGCTGTGTTTATGCCGCTTTACACCCACTTGACTCACTACAGAGAGATATCAATACATAGGTTTTAAGATTCTTACTAGTCAGATATGTTCTTGGGCGCTGAATAGGGGGTGTTGAGTCCAGTTCACTGAGCAAGGAGTAGGGCTTGTCTATTACATATTGGGTTTATGGAACGGTATCTGAGCTAATTTGAACCCCGTGTTTTATGCATCACCCACCCTCACCTTTCCCGTTAAGCAGCCATAGTGTGTTTTCTAAACGTGTGACTCTGTTCCGTTTTGTAATTCAGTTCAAGTGTAGCGGTTTTTACATTCCCTCTATAAGTCATACCTTATGACAAGTGTCTTTTTCTGTGTGACTTATTTCACTTAGAATCGTCGTACCTACATCCACTCATAATGCTGCTACTAGCCTTATGACGTTGATTTCATGGCTGAGTGAGATTCCATTGTACATAAGGACCACAACTTCTTTATCCATTTTTCTCTTTCCTGGGATATTGAAGGTGTAACGAAGTGGAGGTTCTTGTCAAGAGAGCAGCCCTAAACTTTGGGGTGCCTGTGTCTTGCTGTTTTTTAGTTTTCCCAATTTACAGGCCCATGAGTGGAAGTGCCCTATGCTCTCTAAGCAGAGTTTTTTAGATGTTTCAGGACACACCGTACACTTCTCCAGGGTGGCTGTTGGCAATTTACATCCCGCCCCTCAGCGTAGCAAGGCTCCCGTTTCTCCATGGCCTGTCCTGCATTTCTGGTTGTGACACTTTATTCAGCATGGCCCTTTTGACCGATGGGAAGCGAGACTTCTTTGTAGCGCTGATTTGCCTTTCCAGGTTGCTTGGTTGGCCAAAAAGGGCGTATGCGTTTTTTCCTGAATATATTCAGGAAAAAACGCATACGCCCTTTTTGGCCAAGGGCATCATTGTCGAGGTTTGGCCGCTTTTCCTGTGCTTTCAAGGCGATTCGAATCTACCTCCTGAAATCTGTTTCCTGCAATTCTGCCTTGCTTTCAAATCCTCTTTGTTGCCTTCCCTCAATATATTTGTGGACGAGAGTTATCATTTATAACTCTGCAGGTTTGTGAATTGCAGTGCCCCTGAGCTCCATTTTCCAACTCGCTTTCTTGGGAGCTGGCCGCAAAAGCGCAGGATTGCTTCAGGCCCTATTCTGGTTCCGGGCGGCAGGCTGAACCTGTGGTTAATTCTTCTTCCTGATGGGAAAATACAGTGACCTGTGCCTGTCCCAACACCTAGAGCTAGTCTCTCATTGGTTCCCCCTCTTTCCGTTCCTCCTCAGGACAAATTGCAACCTGAACGGAACAGGAGGTTAAAGGTGCTGAGTCTCCAAGGAGGGAGATTGCTAGTAAAGCGGCTGGAATGGCGAACCCGAGCACAAGGAGATGAGAAATGACGTGCGTTTTAGAAACCTTTCCCGATCACACGGTGTGCCATCTTCTGGGTTTCTCGTGCATGTTTTCGATGTAGGAAGATGCCCTTGAACCTGGAGATTTGGGACCCATGGGATGGGTACCACGCAGTATTACTTTAGAGGGTCTGCGTTTGCTCACCCAACCTCACCAAACCTCTCAGCCCCTAGAGTGTCCACCCTTATGTCTCAATCAGCTCTGGGTCTAGATATGGTCAATCCAGGTGGCATCACAGCCCCTGAAATAATTTTGTAAGAATTTCTCTCTCTTTCATTGTCTTTGTTTCACGGGTTTTTAAAAGTAATTGATTTTTGTAATGGGGTTTAGCTGCTTTTCACTGCTGTGTTTATGCCGCTTTACACCCACTTGACTCACTTACAGAGAGATATCAATACATAGGTGTTAAGATTCTTACTAGTCAGATATGTTCTTGGGCGCTGAATAGGGGGTGTTGAGTCCAGTTCACTGAGCAAGGAGTAGGGCTTGTCTATTACATATTGGGTTTATGGAACGGTATCTGAGCTAATTTGAACCCCGTGTTTTATGCATCACCCACCCTCACCTTTCCCGTTAAGCAGCCATAGTGTGTTTTCTAAACGTGTGACTCTGTTCCGTTTTGTAATTCAGTTCAAGTGTAGCGGTTTTTACATTCCCTCTATAAGTGATATCTTATGACAAGTGTCTTTTTCTGTGTGACTTATTTCACTTAGAATCGTCGTACCTACATCCACTCATAATGCTGCTACTAGCCTTATGACGTTGATTTCATGGCTGAGTGATATTCCATTGTACATAAGGACAACAACTTCTTTATCCATTTTTCTCTTTCCTGGGATATTGAAGGTGTAACGAAGTGGAGGTTCTTGTCATGAGAGCAGCCCTAAATTTTGGGGTGCCTGTGTCTTGCTGTTTTTTACTTTTCCCAATTTACAGGCCTATGAGTGGAAGTGCCCTATGCTCTCTAAGCTGAGTTTTTTAGATGTTTCAGGACACACCGTACACTTCTCCAGGGTGGCTGTTGGCAATTTACATCCCGCCCCTCAGCGTAGCAAGGCTCCCGTTTCTCCATGGCCTGTCCTGCATTTCTGGTTGTGACACTTTATTCAGCATGGCCGTTTTGAACGATGGGAAGCGAGACTTCTTTGTAGCGCTGATTTGCCTTTCCAGGTTGCTTGGTTGGCCAAAAAGGGCGTATGCGTTTTTTCCTGAATATATTCAGGAAAAAACGCATACGCCCTTTTTGGCCAAGGGCATCATTGTCGAGGTTTGGCCGCTTTTTCTGTGCTTTCAAGGCGATTCGAATCTACCTCCTGAAATCTGTTTCCTGCAATTCTGCCTTGCTTTCAAATCCTCTTCGTTGCCTTCCCTCAATATATTTGTGGTCGAGAGTTATCATTTATAACTCTGCAGGTTTGTGAATTGCAGTGCCCCTGAGCTCCATTTTCCAACTCGCTTTCTTGGGAGCTGGCCGCAAAAGCGCAGGATTGCTTCAGGCCCTATTCTGGTTCCGGGGGGCAGGCTGAGACTGTGGTTAATTCTTCTTCCTGATGGGAAAATAGAGTGACCTGTGCCTGTCCCAACACCTAGAGCTAGTCTCTCATTGGTTCCCCCTCTTCCCGTTCATCCTCAGGACAAATTGCCACCTGTACGGAACAGGAGGTTAAAGGTGCTGAGTCTCCAAGGAGGGAGATTGTTAGTAAAGCGGCTGGAATGGCGAACCCGAGCACAAGGGGATGAGAAATGAGGTGCGTTTTAGAAACCTTTCCCGATCACACTGTGTACCATCTTCTGGGTTTCTCGTGCATGTTTTCGATGTAGGAAGATGCCCTTGAACCTGGAGATTTGGGACCTATGGGATGGGTACCACGCAGTATTACTTTAGAGGGTCTGCGTTTGCTCACCCAACCTCACCAAACCTCTCAGCCCCAAGAGTGTCCTCCCTTATGTCTCAATCAGCTGTGGGTCTAGATATGGTCAATCCAGGTGGCATCACAGCCCCTGAAATAATTTTGTAAGAATTTCTCTCTCTTTCATTGTCTTTGTTTCACGGGTTTTTAAAAGTAATTGATTTTTGTAATGGGGTTTAGCTGCTCTTCACTGCTGTGTTTATGCCGCTTTACACCCACTTGACTCACTACAGAGAGATATCAATACATAGGTTTTAAGATTCTTACTAGTCAGATATGTTCTTGGGCGCTGAATAGGGGGTGTTGAGTCCAGTTCACTGAGCAAGGAGTAGGGCTTGTCTATTACATATTGGGTTTATGGAACGGTATCTGAGCTAATTTGAACCCCGTGTTTTATGCATCACCCACCCTCACCTTTCCCGTTAAGCAGCCATAGTGTGTTTTCTAAACGTGTGACTCTGTTCCGTTTTGTAATTCAGTTCAAGTGTAGCGGTTTTTACATTCCCTCTATTAGTCATACCTTATGACAAGTGTCTTTTTCTGTGTGACTTATTTCACTTAGAATCGTCGTACCTACATCCACTCATAATGCTGCTACTAGCCTTATGACGTTGATTTCATGGCTGAGTGAGATTCCATTGTACATAAGGACCACAACTTCTTTATCCATTTTTCTCTTTCCTGGGATATTGAAGGTGTAACGAAGTGGAGGTTCTTGTCAAGAGAGCAGCCCTAAACTTTGGGGTGCCTGTGTCTTGCTGTTTTTTAGTTTTCCCAATTTACAGGCCCAAGAGTGGAAGTGCCCTATGCTCTCTAAGCAGAGTTTTTTAGATGTTTCAGGACACACCGTACACTTCTCCAGGGTGGCTGTTCGCAATTTACATCCCGCCCATCAGCGTAGCAAGGCTCCCGTTTCTCCATGGCCTGTCCTGCATTTCTGGTTTTGACACTTTATTCAGCATGGCCCTTTTGACCGATGGGAAGCGAGACTTCTTTGTAGCGCTGATTTGCCTTTCCAGGTTGCTTGGTTGGCCAAAAAGGGCCTATGCGTTTTTTCCTGAATATATTCAGGAAAAAACGCATACACCCTTTTTGGCCAAGGGCATCATTGTCGAGGTTTGGCCGCTTTTCCTGTGCTTTCAAGGCGATTCGAATCTACCTCCTGAAATCTGTTTCCTGCAATTCTGCCTTGCTTTCAAATCCTCTTCGTTGTCTTCCCTCAATATATTTGTGGACGAGAGTTATCATTTATAACTCTGCAGGTTTGTGAATTGCAGTGCCCCTGAGCTCCATTTTCCGACTCGCTTTCTTGGGAGCTGGCCGCAAAAGCGCAGGATTGCTTCAGGCCCTATTCTGGTTCCGGGCGGCAGGCTGAGCCTGTGGTTAATTCTTCTTCCTGATGGGAAAATACAGTGACCTGTGCCTGTCCCAACACCTAGAGCTAGTCTCTCATTGGTTCCCCCTCTTTCCGTTCCTCCTCAGGACAAATTGCAACCTGAATGGAACAGGAGGTTAAAGGTGCTGAGTCTCCAAGGAGGGAGATTGCTAGTAAAGCGGCAGGAATGGCGAACCCGAGCACAAGGAGATGAGAAATGACGTGCGTTTTAGAAACCTTTCCCGATCACACGGTGTGCCATCTTCTGGGTTTCTCGTGCATGTTTTCGATGTAGGAAGATGCCCTTGAACCTGGAGATTTGGGACCCATGGGATGGGTACCACGCAGTATTACTTTAGAGGGTCTGCGTTTGCTCACCCAACCTCACCAAACCTCTCAGCCCCAAGAGTGTCCACCCTTATGTCTCAATCAGCTGTGGGTCTAGATATGGTCAATCCAGGTGGCATCACAGCCCCTGAAATAATTTTGTAAGAATTTCTCTCTCTTTCATTGTCTTTGTTTCACGGGCTTTTAAAAGTAATTGATTTTTGTAATGGGGTTTAGCTGCTTTTCACTGCTGTGTTTATGCCGCTTTACACCCACTTGACTCACTTACAGAGAGATATCAATACATAGGTTTTAAGATTCTTACTAGTCAGATATGTTCTTGGGCGCTGAATAGGGGGTGTTGAGTCCAGTTCACTGAGCAAGGAGTAGGGCTTGTCTATTACATATTGGGTTTATGGAACGGTATCTGAGCTAATTTGAACCCCGTGTTTTATGCATCACCCACCCTCACCTTTCCCGTTAAGCAGCCATAGTGTGTTTTCTAAACGTGTGACTCTGTTCCGTTTTGTAATTCAGTTCAAGTGTAGCGGTTTTTACATTCCCTCTATAAGTGATATCTTATGATAAGTGTCTTTTTCTGTGTGACTTATTTCACTTAGAATCGTCGTACCTACATCCACTCATAATGCTGCTACTAGCCTTATGACGTTGATTTCATGGCTGAGTGATATTCCATTGTACATAGGGACCACAACTTCTTTATCCATTTTTCTCTTTCCTGGGATATTGAAGGTGTAACGAAGTGGAGGTTCTTGTCATGAGAGCAGCCCTAAATTTTGGGGTGCCTGTGTCTTGCTGATTTTTATTTTTCCCAATTTACAGGCCTATGAGTGGAAGTGCCCTATGCTCTCTAAGCTGAGTTTTTTAGATGTTTCAGGACACACAGTACACTTCTCCAGGGTGGCTGTTGGCAATTTACATCCCACCCATCAGCGTAGCAAGGCTCCCGTTTCTCCATGGCCTGTCCTGCATTTCTGGTTTTGACACTTTATTCAGCATGGCCCTTTTGACCGATGGGAAGCGAGACTTCTTTGTAGCGCTGATTTGCCTTTCCAGGTTGCTTGGTTGGCCAAAAGCGGCGTATGCGTTTTTTCCTGAATATATTCAGGAAAAAACGCATACGCCCTTTTTGGCCAAGGGCATCATTGTCGAGGTTTGGCCGCTTTTCCTGTGCTTTCAAGGCGATTCGAATCTACCTCCTGAAATCTGTTTCCTGCAATTCTGCCTTGCTTTCAAATCCTCTTCGTTGCCTTCCCTCAATATATTTGTGGACGAGAGTTATCATTTATAACTCTGCAGGTTTGTGAATTGCAGTGCCCCTGAGCTCCATTTTCCAACTCGCTTTCTTGGGAGCTGGCCGCAAAAGCGCAGGATTGCTTCAGGCCCTATTCTGGTTCCGGGCGGCAGGCTGAGCCTGTGGTTAATTCTTCTTCCTGATGGGAAAATACAGTGACCTGTGCCTGTCCCAACACCTAGAGCTAGTCTCTCATTGGTTCCCCCTCTTCCCGTTCATCCTCAGGACAAATTGCCACCTGTACGGAACAGGAGGTTAAAGGTGCTGAGTCTCCAAGGAGGGAGATTGTTAGTAAAGCGGCTGGAATGGCGAACCCGAGCACAAGGGGATGAGAAATGAGGTGCGTTTTAGAAACCTTTCCCGATCACACGGTGTACCATCTTCTGGGTTTCTCGTGCATGTTTTCGATGTAGGAAGATGCCCTTGAACCTGGAGATTTGGGACCCATGGGATGGGTACCACGCAGTATTACTTTAGAGGGTCTGCGTTTGCTCACCCAACCTCACCAAACCTCTCAGCCCCAAGAGTGTCCACCCTTATGTCTCCATCAGCTCTGGGTCTAGATATGGTCAATCCAGGTGGCATCACAGCCCCTGAAATAATTTTGTAAGAATTTCTCTCTCTTTCATTGTCTTTGTTTCACGGGTTTTTAAAAGTAATTGATTTTTGTAATGGGGTTTAGCTGCTTTTCACTGCTGTGTTTATGCCGCTTTACACCCACTTGACTCACTTACAGAGAGATATCAATACATAGGTTTTAAGATTCTTACTAGTCAGATATGTTCTTGGGCGCTGAATAGGGGGTGTTGAGTCCAGTTCACTGAGCAAGGAGTAGGGCTTGTCTATTACATATTGGGTTTATGGAACGGTATCTGAGCTAATTTGAACCCCGTGTTTTATGCATCACCCACCCTCACCTTTCCCGTTAAGCAGCCATAGTGTGTTTTCTAAACGTGTGACTCTGTTCCGTTTTGTAATTCAGTTCAAGTGTAGCGGTTTTTACATTCCCTCTATAAGTGATGTCTTATGACAAGTGTCTTTTTCTGTGTGACTTATTTCACTTAGAATCGTCGTACCTACATCCACTCATAATGCTGCTACTAGCCTTATGACGTTGATTTCATGGCTGAGTGATATTCCATTGTACATAAGGACCACAACTTCTTTATCCATTTTTCTCTTTCCTGGGATATTTAAGGTGTAACGAAGTGGAGGTTCTTGTCATGAGAGCAGCTCTAAATTTTGGGGTGCCTGTGTCTTGCTGATTTTTATTTTTCCCAATTTACAGGCCTATGAGTGGAAGTGCCCTATGCTCTCTAAGCTGAGTTTTTTAGATGTTTCAGGACACACCGTACACTTCTCCAGGGTGGCTGTTGGCAATTTACATCCCGCCCCTCAGCGTAGCAAGGCTCCCGTTTCTCCATGGCCTGTCCTGCATTTCTGGTTGTGACACTTTATTCAGCATGGCCCTTTTGACCGATGGGAAGCGAGACTTCTTTGTAGCGCTGATTTGCCTTTCCAGGTTGCTTGGTTGGCCAAAAAGGGCGTATGCGTTTTTTCCTGAATATATTCAGGAAAAAACGCATACGCCCTTTTTGGCCAAGGGCATCATTTTCGAGGTTTTGCCGCTTTTCCTGTGCTTTAAAGGCGATTCGAATCTACCTCCTGAAATGGGTTTCTTGCAATTCTGCCTTTCTTTCAAATTTTCTTCGTTGCCTTCCCTCAATATATTTGTGGTCGAGAGTTATAATTTATAACTCTGCAGGTTTGTGAATTGCAGTGCCCCTGAGCTCCATTTTCCAACTCGCTTTCTTGGGAGCTGGCCGCAAAAGCGCAGGATTGCTTCAGGCCCTATTCTGGTTCCGTGGGGCAGGCTGAGACTGTGGTTAATTCTTCTTCCTGATGGGAAAATAGAGTGACCTGTGCCTGTCCCAACACCTAGAGCTAGTCTCTCATTGGTTCCCCCTCTTTCCGTTCATCCTCAGGACAAATTGCCACCTGTACGGAACAGGAGGTTAAAGGTGCTGAGTCTCCAAGGAGGGAGATTGTTAGTAAAGCGGCTGGAATGGCGAACCCGAGCACAAGGGGATGAGAAATGAGGTGCGTTTTAGAAACCTTTCCCGATCACACTGTGTACCATCTTCTGGGTTTCTCGTGCATGTTTTCGATGTAGGAAGATGCCCTTGAACCTGGAGATTTGGGACCTATGGGATGGGTACCACGCAGTATTACTTTAGAGGGTCTGCGTTTGCTCACCCAACCTCACCAAACCTCTCAGCCCCAAGAGTGTCCTCCCTTATGTCTCAATCAGCTGTGGGTCTAGATATGGTCAATCCAGGTGGCATCACAGCCCCTGAAATAATTTTGTAAGAATTTCTCTCTCTTTCATTGTCTTTGTTTCACGGGTTTTTAAAAGTAATTGATTTTTGTAATGGGGTTTAGCTGCTCTTCACTGCTGTGTTTATTCCGCTTTACACCCACTTGACTCACTTACAGAGAGATATCAATACATAGGTTTTAAGATTCTTACTAGTCAGATATGTTCTTGGGCGCTGAATAGGGGGTGTTGAGTCCAGTTCACTGAGCAAGGAGTAGGGCTTGTCTATTACATATTGGGTTTATGGAACGGTATCTGAGCTAATTTGAACCCCGTGTTTTATGCATCACCCACCCTCACCTTTCCCGTTAAGCAGCCATAGTGTGTTTTCTAAACGTGTGACTCTGTTCCGTTTTGTAATTCAGTTCAAGTGTAGCGGTTTTTACATTCCCTCTATAAGTCATACCTTATGACAAGTGTCTTTTTCTGTGTGACTTATTTCACTTAGAATCGTCGTACCTACATCCACTCATAATGCTGCTACTAGCCTTATGACGTTGATTTCATGGCTGAGTGATATTCCATTGTACATAAGGACCACAACTTCTTTATCCATTTTTCTCTTTCCTGGGATATTGAAGGTGTAACGAAGTGGAGGTTCTTGTCAAGAGAGCAGCCCTAAACTTTGGGGTGACTGTGTCTTGCTGTTTTTTAGTTTTCCCAATTTACAGGCCCATGAGTGGAAGTGCCCTATGCTCTCTAAGCAGAGTTTTTTAGATGTTTCAGGACACACCGTACACTTCTCCAGGGTGGCTGTTCGCAATTTACATCCCGCCCATCAGCGTAGCAAGGCTCCCGTTTCTCCATGGCCTGTCCTGCATTTCTGGTTGTGACACTTTATTCAGCATGGCCCTTTTGACCGATGGGAAGCGAGACTTCTTTGTAGCGCTGATTTGCCTTTCCAGGTTGCTTGGTTGGCCAAAAAGGGCGTATGCGTTTTTTCCTGAATATATTCAGGAAAAAACGCATACGCCCTTTTTGGCCAAGGGCATCATTGTCGAGGTTTTGCCGCTTTTCCTGTGCTTTCAAGGCGATTCGAATCTACCTCCTGAAATGGGTTTCTTGCAATTCTGCCTTGCTTTCAAATTTTCTTCGTTGCCTTCCCTCAATATATTTGTGGTCGAGAGTTATAATTTATAACTCTGCAGGTTTGTGAATTGCAGTGCCCCTGAGCTCCATTTTCCAACTCGCTTTCTTGGGAGCTGGCCGCAAAAGCGCAGGATTGCTTCAGGCCCTATTCTGGTTCCGGGGGGCAGGCTGAGACTGTGGTTAATTCTTCTTCCTGATGGGAAAATAGAGTGACCTGTGCCTGTCCCAACACCTAGAGCTAGTCTCTCATTGGTTCCCCCTCTTCCCGTTCATCCTCAGGACAAATTGCCACCTGTACGGAACAGGAGGTTAAAGGTGCTGAGTCTCCAAGGAGGGAGATTGTTAGTAAAGCGGCTGGAATGGCGAACCCGAGCACAAGGGGATGAGAAATGAGGTGCGTTTTAGAAACCTTTCCCGATCACACGGTGTACCATCTTCTGGGTTTCTCGTGCATGTTTTCGATGTAGGAAGATGCCCTTGAACCTGGAGATTTGGGACCTATGGGATGGGTACCACGCAGTATTACTTTAGAGGGTCTGCGTTTGCTCACCCAACCTCACCAAACCTCTCAGCCCCAAGAGTGTCCTCCCTTATGTCTCAATCAGCTGTGGGTCTAGATATGGTCAATCCAGGTGGCATCACAGCCCCTGAAATAATTTTGTAAGAATTTCTCTCTCTTTCATTGTCTTTGTTTCACGGGTTTTTAAAAGTAATTGATTTTTGTAATGGGGTTTAGCTGCTCTTCACTGCTGTGTTTATGCCGCTTTACACCCACTTGACTCACTTACAGACAGATATCAATACATAGGTTTTAAGATTCTTACTAGTCAGATATGTTCTTGGGCGCTGAATAGGGGGTGTTGAGTCCAGTTCACTGAGCAAGGAGTAGGGCTTGTCTATTACATATTGGGTTTATGGAATGGTATCTGAGCTAATTTGAACCCCGTGTTTTATGCATCACCCACCCTCACCTTTCCCGTTAAGCAGCCATAGTGTGTTTTCTAAACGTGTGACTCTGTTCCGTTTTGTAATTCAGTTCAAGTGTAGCGGTTTTTACATTCCCTCTATAAGTCATACCTTATGACAAGTGTCTTTTTCTGTGTGACTTATTTCACTTAGAATAGTCGTACCTACATCCACTCATAATGCTGCTACTAGCCTTATGACGTTGATTTCATGGCTGGGTGATATTCCATTGTACATAAGGACCACAACTTCTATATCCATTTTTCTCTTTCCTGGGATATTTAAGGTGTAACGAAGTTGAGGTTCTTGTCAAGAGAGCAGCCCTAAACTTTGGGGTGCCTGTGTCTTGCTGTTTTTTAGTTTTCCCAATTTACAGGCCCATGAGTGGAAGTGCCCTATGCTCTCTAAGCAGAGTTTTTTAGATGTTTCAGGACACACCGTACACTTCTCCAGGGTGGCTGTTGGCAATTTACATCCCGCCCCTCAGCGTAGCAAGGCTCCCGTTTCTCCATGGCCTGTCCTGCATTTCTGGTTTTGACACTTTATTCAGCATGGCCCTTTTGACCGATGGGAAGCGAGACTTCTTTGTAGCGCTGATTTGCCTTTCCAGGTTGCTTGGTTGGCCAAAAAGGGCGTATGCGTTTTTTCCTGAATATATTCAGGAAAAAACGCATACGCCCTTTTTGGCCAAGGGCATCATTGTCGAGGTTTGGCCGCTTTTCCTGTGCTTTCAAGGCGATTCGAATCTACCTCCTGAAATGGGTTTCTTGCAATTCTGCCTTGCTTTCAAATTTTCTTCGTTGCCTTCCCTCAATATATTTGTGGTCGAGAGTTATAATTTATAACTCTGCAGGTTTGTGAATTGCAGTGCCCCTGAGCTCCATTTTCCAACTCGCTTTCTTGGGAGCTGGCCGCAAAAGCGCAGGATTGCTTCAGGCCCTATTCTGGTTCCGGGCGGCAGGCTGAGCCTGTGGTTAATTCTTCTTCCTGATGGGAAAATACAGTGACCTGTGCCTGTCCCAACACCTAGAGCTAGTCTCTCATTGGTTCCCCCTCTTTCCGTTCCTCCTCAGGACAAATTGCAACCTGAACGGAACAGGAGGTTAAAGGTGCTGAGTCTCCAAGGAGGGAGATTGCTAGTAAAGCGGCTGGAATGTCGAACCCGAGCACAAGGAGATGAGAAATGACGTGCGTTTTAGAAACCTTTCCCGATCACACGGTGTGCCATCTTCTGGGTTTCTCGTGCATGTTTTCGATGTAGGAAGATGCCCTTGAACCTGGAGATTTGGGACCCATGGGATGGGTACCACGCAGTATTACTTTAGAGGGTCTGCGTTTGCTCACCCAACCTCACCAAACCTCTCAGCCCCTAGAGTGTCCACCCTTATGTCTCAATCAGCTCTGGGTCTAGATATGGTCAATCCAGGTGGCATCACAGCCCCTGAAATAATTTTGTAAGAATTTCTCTCTCTTTCATTGTCTTTGTTTCACGGGTTTTTAAAAGTAATTGATTTTTGTAATGGGGTTTAGCTGCTTTTCACTGCTGTGTTTATGCCGCTTTACACCCACTTGACTCACTTACAGAGAGATATCAATACATAGGTTTTAAGATTCTTACTAGTCAGATATGTTCTTGGGCGCTGAATAGGGGGTGTTGAGTCCAGTTCACTGAGCAAGGAGTAGGGCTTGTCTATTACATATTGGGTTTATGGAACGGTATCTGAGCTAATTTGAACCCCGTGTTTTATGCATCACCCACCCTCACCTTTCCCGTTAAGCAGCCATAGTGCGTTTTCTAAACGTGTGACTCTGTTCCGTTTTGTAATTCAGTTCAAGTGTAGCGGTTTTTACATTCCCTCTATAAGTGATGTCTTATGACAAGTGTCTTTTTCTGTGTGACTTATTTCACTTAGAATCGTCGTACCTACATCCACTCATAATGCTGCTACTAGCCTTATGACGTTGATTTCATGGCTGAGTGATATTCCATTGTACATAAGGACCACAACTTCTTTATCCATTTTTCTCTTTCCTGGGATATTGAAGGTGTAACGAAGTGGAGGTTCTTGTCATGAGAGCAGCTCTAAATTTTGGGGTGCCTGTGTCTTGCTGATTTTTATTTTTCCCAATTTACAGGCCTATGAGTGGAAGTGCCCTATGCTCTCTAAGCTGAGTTTTTTAGATGTTTCAGGACACACCGTACACTTCTCCAGGGTGGCTGTTGGCAATTTACATCCCGCCCCTCAGCGTAGCAAGGCTCCCGTTTCTCCATGGCCTGTCCTGCATTTCTGGTTGTGACACTTTATTTAGCATGGCCCTTTTGACCGATGGGAAGCGAGACTTCTTTGTAGCGCTGATTTGCCTTTCCAGGTTGCTTGGTTGGCCAAAAAGGGCGTATGCGTTTTTTCCTGAATATATTCAGGAAAAAACGCATACGCCCTTTTTGGCCAAGGGCATCATTGTCGAGGTTTTGCCGCTTTTCCTGTGCTTTCAAGGCGATTCGAATCTACCTCCTGAAATGGGTTTCTTGCAATTCTGCCTTTCTTTCAAATTTTCTTCGTTGCCTTCCCTCAATATATTTGTGGTCGAGAGTTATAATTTATAACTCTGCAGGTTTGTGAATTGCAGTGCCCCTGAGCTCCATTTTCCAACTCGCTTTCTTGGGAGCTGGCCGCAAAAGCACAGGATTGCTTCAGGCCCTATTCTGGTTCCGGGGGGCAGGCTGAGACTGTGGTTAATTCTTCTTCCTGATGGGAAAATAGAGTGACCTGTGCCTGTCCCAACACCTAGAGCTAGTCTCTCATTGGTTCCCCCTCTTTCCGTTCATCCTCAGGACAAATTGCCACCTGTACGGAACAGGAGGTTAAAGGTGCTGAGTCTCCAAGGAGGGAGATTGTTAGTAAAGCGGCTGGAATGGCGAACCCGAGCACAAGGGGATGAGAAATGAGGTGCGTTTTAGAAACCTTTCCCGATCACACTGTGTACCATCTTCTGGGTTTCTCGTGCATGTTTTCGATGTAGGAAGATGCCCTTGAACCTGGAGATTTGGGACCTATGGGATGGGTACCACGCAGTATTACTTTAGAGGGTCTGCGTTTGCTCACCCAACCTCACCAAACCTCTCAGCCCCAAGAGTGTCCTCCCTTATGTCTCAATCAGCTGTGGGTCTAGATATGGTCAATCCAGGTGGCATCACAGCCCCTGAAATAATTTTGTAAGAATTTCTCTCTCTTTCATTGTCTTTGTTTCACGGGTTTTTAAAAGTAATTGATTTTTGTAATGGGGTTTAGCTGCTCTTCACTGCTGTGTTTATTCCGCTTTACACCCACTTGACTCACTTACAGAGAGATATCAATACATAGGTTTTAAGATTCTTACTAGTCAGATATGTTCTTGGGCGCTGAATAGGGGGTGTTGAGTCCAGTTCACTGAGCAAGGAGTAGGGCTTGTCTATTACATATTGGGTTTATGGAACGGTATCTGAGCTAATTTGAACCCCGTGTTTTATGCATCACCCACCCTCACCTTTCCCGTTAAGCAGCCATAGTGTGTTTTCTAAACGTGTGACTCTGTTCCGTTTTGTAATTCAGTTCAAGTGTAGCGGTTTTTACATTCCCTCTATAAGGCATACCTTATGACAAGTGTCTTTTTCTGTGTGACTTATTTCACTTAGAATCGTCGTACCTACATCCACTCATAATGCTGCTACTAGCCTTATGACGTTGATTTCATGGCTGAGTGATATTCCATTGTACATAAGGACCACAACTTCTTTATCCATTTTTCTCTTTCCTGGGATATTGAAGGTGTAACGAAGTGGAGGTTCTTGTCAAGAGAGCAGCCCTAAACTTTGGGGTGCCTGTGTCTTGCTGTTTTTTAGTTTTCCCAATTTACAGGCCCATGAGTGGAAGTGCCCTATGCTCTCTAAGCAGAGTTTTTTAGATGTTTCAGGACACACCGTACACTTCTCCAGGGTGGCTGTTCGCAATTTACATCCCGCCCATCAGCGTAGCAAGGCTCCCGTTTCTCCATGGCCTGTCCTGCATTTCTGGTTGTGACACTTTATTCAGCATGGCCCTTTTGACCGATGGGAAGCGAGACTTCTTTGTAGCGCTGATTTGCCTTTCCAGGTTGCTTGGTTGGCCAAAAAGGGCGTATGCGTTTTTTCCTGAATATATTCAGGAAAAAACGCATACGCCCTTTTTGGCCAAGGGCATCATTGTCGAGGTTTTGCCGCTTTTCCTGTGCTTTCAAGGCGATTCGAATCTACCTCCTGAAATGGGTTTCTTGCAATTCTGCCTTGCTTTCAAATTTTCTTCGTTGCCTTCCCTCAATATATTTGTGGTCGAGAGTTATAATTTATAACTCTGCAGGTTTGTGAATTGCAGTGCCCCTGAGCTCCATTTTCCAACTCGCTTTCTTGGGAGCTGGCCGCAAAAGCGCAGGATTGCTTCAGGCCCTATTCTGGTTCCGGGGGGCAGGCTGAGACTGTGGTTAATTCTTCTTCCTGATGGGAAAATAGAGTGACCTGTGCCTGTCCCAACACCTAGAGCTAGTCTCTCATTGGTTCCCCCTCTTCCCGTTCATCCTCAGGACAAATTGCCACCTGTACGGAACAGGAGGTTAAAGGTGCTGAGTCTCCAAGGAGGGAGATTGTTAGTAAAGCGGCTGGAATGGCGAACCCGAGCACAAGGGGATGAGAAATGAGGTGCGTTTTAGAAACCTTTCCCGATCACACGGTGTACCACCTTCTGGGTTTCTCGTGCATGTTTTCGATGTAGGAAGATGCCCTTGAACCTGGAGATTTGGGACCTATGGGATGGGTACCACGCAGTATTACTTTAGAGGGTCTGCGTTTGCTCACCCAACCTCACCAAACCTCTCAGCCCCAAGAGTGTCCTCCCTTATGTCTCAATCAGCTGTGGGTCTAGATATGGTCAATCCAGGTGGCATCACAGCCCCTGAAATAATTTTGTAAGAATTTCTCTCTCTTTCATTGTCTTTGTTTCACGGGTTTTTAAAAGTAATTGATTTTTGTAATGGGGTTTAGCTGCTCTTCACTGCTGTGTTTATGCCGCTTTACACCCACTTGACTCACTTACAGACAGATATCAATACATAGGTTTTAAGATTCTTACTAGTCAGATATGTTCTTGGGCGCTGAATAGGGGGTGTTGAGTCCAGTTCACTGAGCAAGGAGTAGGGCTTGTCTATTACATATTGGGTTTATGGAATGGTATCTGAGCTAATTTGAACCCCGTGTTTTATGCATCACCCACCCTCACCTTTCCCGTTAAGCAGCCATAGTGTGTTTTCTAAACGTGTGACTCTGTTCCGTTTTGTAATTCAGTTCAAGTGTAGCGGTTTTTACATTCCCTCTATAAGTCATACCTTATGACAAGTGTCTTTTTCTGTGTGACTTATTTCACTTAGAATAGTCGTACCTACATCCACTCATAATGCTGCTACTAGCCTTATGACGTTGATTTCATGGCTGAGTGATATTCCATTGTACATAAGGACCACAACTTCTATATCCATTTTTCTCTTTCCTGGGATATTTAAGGTGTAACGAAGTTGAGGTTCTTGTCAAGAGAGCAGCCCTAAACTTTGGGGTGCCTGTGTCTTGCTGTTTTTTAGTTTCCCCAATTTACAGGCCCATGAGTGGAAGTGCCCTATGCTCTCTAAGCAGAGTTTTTTAGATGTTTCAGGACACACCGTACACTTCTCCAGGGTGGCTGTTGGCAATTTACATCCCGCCCCTCAGCGTAGCAAGGCTCCCGTTTCTCCATGGCCTGTCCTGCATTTCTGGTTTTGACACTTTATTCAGCATGGCCCTTTTGACCGATGGGAAGCGAGACTTCTTTGTAGCGCTGATTTGCCTTTCCAGGTTGCTTGGTTGGCCAAAAAGGGCGTATGCGTTTTTTCCTGAATATATTCAGGAAAAAACGCATACGCCCTTTTTGGCCAAGGGCATCATTGTCGAGGTTTTGCCGCTTTTCCTGTGCTTTCAAGGCGATTCGAATCTACCTCCTGAAATGGGTTTCTTGCAATTCTGCCTTGCTTTCAAATTTTCTTCGTTGCCTTCCCTCAATATATTTGTGGTCGAGAGTTATAATTTATAACTCTGCAGGTTTGTGAATTGCAGTGCCCCTGAGCTCCATTTTCCAACTCGCTTTCTTGGGAGCTGGCCGCAAAAGCGCAGGATTGCTTCAGGCCCTATTCTGGTTCCGGGCGGCAGGCTGAGCCTGTGGTTAATTCTTCTTCCTGATGGGAAAATACAGTGACCTGTGCCTGTCCCAACACCTAGAGCTAGTCTCTCATTGGTTCCCCCTCTTTCCGTTCCTCCTCAGGACAAATTGCAACCTGAACGGAACAGGAGGTTAAAGGTGCTGAGTCTCCAAGGAGGGAGATTGCTAGTAAAGCGGCTGGAATGTCGAACCCGAGCACAAGGAGATGAGAAATGACGTGCGTTTTAGAAACCTTTCCCGATCACACGGTGTGCCATCTTCTGGGTTTCTCGTGCATGTTTTCGATGTAGGAAGATGCCCTTGAACCTGGAGATTTGGGACCCATGGGATGGGTACCACGCAGTATTACTTTAGAGGGTCTGCGTTTGCTCACCCAACCTCACCAAACCTCTCAGCCCCTAGAGTGTCCACCCTTATGTCTCAATCAGCTCTGGGTCTAGATATGGTCAATCCAGGTGGCATCACAGCCCCTGAAATAATTTTGTAAGAATTTCTCTCTCTTTCATTGTCTTTGTTTCACGGGTTTTTAAAAGTAATTGATTTTTGTAATGGGGTTTAGCTGCTCTTCACTGCTGTGTTTATGCCGCTGTACACCCACTTGACTCACTTACAGAGAGATATCAATACATAGGTTTTAAGATTCTTACTAGTCAGATATGTTCTTGGGCGCTGAATAGGGGGTGTTGAGTCCAGTTCACTGAGCAAGGAGTAGGGCTTGTCTATTACATATTGGGTTTATGGAACGGTATCTGAGCTAATTTGAACCCCGTGTTTTATGCATCACCCACCCTCACCTTTCCCGTTAAGCAGCCATAGTGTGTTTTCTAAACGTGTGACTCTGTTCCGTTTTGTAATTCAGTTCAAGTGTAGCGGTTTTTACATTCCCTCTATAAGTCATACCTTATGACAAGTGTCTTTTTCTGTGTGACTTATTTCACTTAGAATCGTCGTACCTACATCCACTCATAATGCTGCTACTAGCCTTATGACGTTGATTTCATGGCTGAGTGATATTCCATTGTACATAAGGACCACAACTTCTTTATCCATTTTTCTCTTTCCTGGGATATTGAAGGTGTAACGAAGTGGAGCTTCTTGTCAAGAGAGCAGCCCTAAACTTTGGGGTACCTGTGTCTTGCTGTTTTTTAGTTTTCCCAATTTACAGACCCATGAGTGGAAGTGCCCTATGCTCTCTAAGCAGAGTTTTTTAGATGTTTCAGGACACACCGTACACTTCTCCAGGGTGGCTGTTCGCAATTTACATCCCGCCCATCAGCGTAGCAAGGCTCCCGTTTCTCCATGGCCTGTCCTGCATTTCTGGTTTTGACACTTTATTCAGCATGGCCCTTTTGACCGATGGGAAGCGAGACTTCTTTGTAGCGCTCATTTGCCTTTCCAGGTTGCTTGGTTGGCCAAAAAGGGCGTATGCGTTTTTTCCTGAATATATTCAGGAAAAAACGCATACGCCCTTTTTGGCCAAGGGCATCATTGTCGAGGTTTGGCCGCTTTTTCTGTGCTTTCAAGGCGATTCGAATCTACCTCCTGAAATCTGTTTCCTGCAATTCTGCCTTGCTTTCAAATTTTCTTCGTTGCCTTCCCTCAATATATTTGTGGTCGAGAGTTATAATTTATAACTCTGCAGGTTTGTGAATTGCAGTGCCCCTGAGCTCCATTTTCCAACTCGCTTTCTTGGGAGCTGGCCGCAAAAGCGCAGGATTGCTTCAGGCCCTATTCTGGTTCCGGGGGGCAGGCTGAGACTGTGGTTAATTCTTCTTCCTGATGGGAAAATAGAGTGACCTGTGCCTGTCCCAACACCTAGAGCTAGTCTCTCATTGGTTCCCCCTCTTTCCGTTCATCCTCAGGACAAATTGCCACCTGTACGGAACAGGAGGTTAAAGGTGCTGAGTCTCCAAGGAGGGAGATTGTTAGTAAAGCGGCTGGAATGGCGAACCCGAGCACAAGGGGATGAGAAATGAGGTGCGTTTTAGAAACCTTTCCCGATCACACTGTGTACCATCTTCTGGGTTTCTCGTGCATGTTTTCGATGTAGGAAGATGCCCTTGAACCTGGAGATTTGGGACCTATGGGATGGGTACCACGCAGTATTACTTTAGAGGGTCTGCGTTTGCTCACCCAACCTCACCAAACCTCTCAGCCCCAAGAGTGTCCTCCCTTATGTCTCAATCAGCTGTGGGTCTAGATATGGTCAATCCAGGTGGCATCACAGCCCCTGAAATAATTTTGTAAGAATTTCTCTCTCTTTCATTGTCTTTGTTTCACGGGTTTTTAAAAGTAATTGATTTTTGTAATGGGGTTTAGCTGCTCTTCACTGCTGTGTTTATGCCGCTTTACACCCACTTGACTCACTTACAGAGAGATATCAATACATAGGTTTTAAGATTCTTACTAGTCAGATATGTTCTTGGGCGCTGAATAGGGGGTGTTGAGTCCAGTTCACTGAGCAAGGAGTAGGGCTTGTCTATTACATATTGGGTTTATGGAACGGTATCTGAGCTAATTTGAACCCCGTGTTTTATGCATCACCCACCCTCACCTTTCCCGTTAAGCAGCCATAGTGTGTTTTCTAAACGTGTGACTCTGTTCCGTTTTGTAATTCAGTTCAAGTGTAGCGGTTTTTACATTCCCTCTATAAGTCATACCTTATGACAAGTGTCTTTTTCTGTGTGACTTATTTCACTTAGAATCGTCGTACCTACATCCACTCATAATGCTGCTACTAGCCTTATGACGTTGATTTCATGGCTGAGTGATATTCCATTGTACATAAGGACCACAACTTCTTTATCCATTTTTCTCTTTCCTGGGATATTGAAGGTGTAACGAAGTGGAGGTTCTTGTCAAGAGAGCAGCCCTAAACTTTGGGGTGCCTGTGTCTTGCTGTTTTTTAGTTTTCCCAATTTACAGGCCCATGAGTGGAAGTGCCCTATGCTCTCTAAGCAGAGTTTTTTAGATGTTTCAGGACACACCGTACACTTCTCCAGGGTGGCTGTTCGCAATTTACATCCCGCCCATCAGCGTAGCAAGGCTCCCGTTTCTCCATGGCCTGTCCTGCATTTCTGGTTTTGACACTTTATTCAGCATGGCCCTTTTGACCGATGGGAAGCGAGACTTCTTTGTAGCGCTCATTTGCCTTTCCAGGTTGCTTGGTTGGCCAAAAAGGGCGTATGCGTTTTTTCCTGAATATATTCAGGAAAAAACGCATACGCCCTTTTTGGCCAAGGGCATCATTGTCGAGGTTTGGCCGCTTTTCCTATGCTTTCAAGGCGATTCGAATCTACCTCCTGAAATGGGTTTCTTGCAATTCTGCCTTGCTTTCAAATTTTCTTCGTTGCCTTCCCTCAATATATTTGTGGTCGAGAGTTATAATTTATAACTCTGCAGGTTTGTGAATTGCAGTGCCCCTGAGCTCCATTTTCCAACTCGCTTGCTTGGGAGCTGGCCGCAAAAGCGCAGGATTGCTTCAGGCCCTATTCTGGTTCCGGGGGGCAGGCTGAGACTGTGGTTAATTCTTCTTCCTGATGGGAAAATAGAGTGACCTGTGCCTGTCCCAACACCTAGAGCTAGTCTCTCATTGGTTCCCCCTCTTCCCGTTCATCCTCAGGACAAATTGCCACCTGTACGGAACAGGAGGTTAAAGGTGCTGAGTCTCCAAGGAGGGAGATTGTTAGTAAAGCGGCTGGAATGGCGAACCCGAGCACAAGGGGATGAGAAATGAGGTGCGTTTTAGAAACCTTTCCCGATCACACGGTGTACCATCTTCTGGGTTTCTCGTGCATGTTTTCGATGTAGGAAGATGCCCTTGAACCTGGAGATTTGGGACCCATGGGATGGGTACCACGCAGTATTACTTTAGAGGGTCTGCGTTTGCTCACCCAACCTCACCAAACCTCTCAGCCCCAAGAGTGTCCTCCCTTATGTCTCAATCAGCTGTGGGTCTAGATATGGTCAATCCAGGTGGCATCACAGCCCCTGAAATAATTTTGTAAGAATTTCTCTCTCTTTCATTGTCTTTGTTTCACGGGTTTTTAAAAGTAATTGATTTTTGTAATGGGGTTTAGCTGCTCTTCACTGCTGTGTTTATGCCGCTTTACACCCACTTGACTCACTTACAGAGAGATATCAATACATAGGTTTTAAGATTCTTACTAGTCAGATATGTTCTTGGGCGCTGAATAGGGGGTGTTGAGTCCAGTTCACTGAGCAAGGAGTAGGGCTTGTCTATTACATATTGGGTTTATGGAACGGTATCTGAGCTAATTTGAACCCCGTGTTTTATGCATCACCCACCCTCACCTTTCCCGTTAAGCAGCCATAGTGTGTTTTCTAAACGTGTGACTCTGTGCCGTTTTGTAATTCAGTTCAAGTGTAGCGGTTTTTACATTCCCTCTATAAGTCATACCTTATGACAAGTGTCTTTTTCTGTGTGACTTATTTCACTTAGAATCGTCGTACCTACATCCACTCATAATGCTGCTACTAGCCTTATGACGTTGATTTCATGGCTGAGTGATATTCCATTGTACATAAGGACCACAACTTCTTTATCCATTTTTCTCTTTCCTGGGATATTGAAGGTGTAACGAAGTGGAGATTCTTGTCAAGAGAGCAGCCCTAAACTTTGGGGTGCCTGTGTCTTGCTGTTTTTTAGTTTTCCCAATTTACAGGCCCATGAGTGGAAGTGCCCTATGCTCTCTAAGCAGAGTTTTTTAGATGTTTCAGGACACACCGTACACTTCTCCAGGGTGGCTGTTCGCAATTTACATCCCGCCCATCAGCGTAGCAAGGCTCCCGTTTCTCCATGGCCTGTCCTGCATTTCTGGTTTTGACACTTTATTCAGCATGGCCCTTTTGACCGATGGGAAGCGAGACTTCTTTGTAGCGCTCATTTGCCTTTCCAGGTTGCTTGGTTGGCCAAAAAGGGCGTATGCGTTTTTTCCTGAATATATTCAGGAAAAAACGCATACGCCCTTTTTGGCCAAGGGCATCATTGTCGAGGTTTGGCCGCTTTTCCTGTGCTTTCAAGGCGATTCGAATCTACCTCCTGAAATCTGTTTCCTGCAATTCTGCCTTGCTTTCAAATCCTCTTCGTTGTCTTCCCTCAATATATTTGTGGACGAGAGTTATCATTTATAACTCTGCAGGTTTGTGAATTGCAGTGCCCCTGAGCTCCATTTTCCAACTCGCTTTCTTGGGAGCTGGCCGCAAAAGCGCAGGATTGCTTCAGGCCCTATTCTGGTTCCGGGCGGCAGGCTGAGCCTGTGGTTAATTCTTCTTCCTGATGGGAAAATACAGTGACCTGTGCCTCTCCCAACACCTAGAGCTAGTCTCTCATTGGTTCCCCCTCTTTCCGTTCCTCCTCAGGACAAATTGCAACCTGAACGGAACAGGAGGTTAAAGGTGCTGAGTCTCCAAGGAGGGAGATTGCTAGTAAAGCGGCTGGAATGGCGAACCCGAGCACAAGGAGATGAGAAATGACGTGCGTTTTAGAAACCTTTCCCGATCACACGGTGTGCCATCTTCTGGGTTTCTCGTGCATGTTTTCGATGTAGGAAGATGCCCTTGAACCTGGAGATTTGGGACCCATGGGATGGGTACCACGCAGTATTACTTTAGAGGGTCTGCGTTTGCTCACCCAACCTCACCAAACCTCTCAGCCCCAAGAGTGTCCACCCTTATGTCTCAATCAGCTGTGGGTCTAGATATGGTCAATCCAGGTGGCATCACAGCCCCTGAAATAATTTTGTAAGAATTTCTCTCTCTTTCATTGTCTTTGTTTCACGGGCTTTTAAAAGTAATTGATTTTTGTAATGGGGTTTAGCTGCTTTTCACTGCTGTGTTTATGCCGCTTTACACCCACTTGACTCACTTACAGAGAGATATCAATACATAGGTTTTAAGATTCTTACTAGTCATATATGTTCTTGGGCGCTGAATAGGGGGTGTTGAGTCCAGTTCACTGAGCAAGGAGTAGGGCTTGTCTATTACATATTGGGTTTATGGAACGGTATCTGAGCTAATTTGAACCCCGTGTTTTATGCATCACCCACCCTCACCTTTCCCGTTAAGCAGCCATAGTGTGTTTTCTAAACGTGTGACTCTGTTCCGTTTTGTAATTCAGTTCAAGTGTAGCGGTTTTTACATTCCCTCTATAAGTGATATCTTATGACAAGTGTCTTTTTCTGTGTGACTTATTTCACTTAGAATCGTCGTACCTACATCCACTCATAATGCTGCTACTAGCCTTATGACGTTGATGTCATGGCTGAGTGATATTCCATTGTACATAAGGACCACAACTTCTTTATCCATTTTTCTCTTTCCTGGGATATTTAAGGTGTAACGAAGTGGAGGTTCTTGTCATGAGAGCAGCCCTAAATTTTGGGGTGCCTGTGTCTTGCTGATTTTTATTTTTCCCAATTTACAGGCCTATGAGTGGAAGTGCCCTATGCTCTCTAAGCTGAGTTTTTTAGATTTTTCAGGACACACAGTACACTTCTCCAGGGTGGCTGTTGGCAATTTACATCCCGCCCCTCAGCGTAGCAAGGCTCCCGTTTCTCCATGGCCTGTCCTGCATTTCTGGTTGTGACACTTTATTCAGCATGGCCCTTTTGACCGATGGGAAGCGAGACTTCTTTGTAGCGCTCATTTGCCTTTCCAGGTTGCTTGGTTGGCCAAAAAGGGCGTATGCGTTTTTTCCTGAATATATTCAGGAAAAAACGCATACGCCCTTTTTGGCCAAGGGCATCATTGTCGAGGTTTGGCCGCTTTTCCTGTGCTTTCAAGGCGATTCGAATCTACCTCCTGAAATCTGTTTCCTGCAATTCTGCCTTGCTTTCAAATCCTCTTCGTTGCCTTCCCTCAATATATTTGTGGACGAGAGTTATCATTTATAACTCTGCAGGTTTGTGAATTGCAGTGCCCCTGAGCTCCATTTTCCAACTCGCTTTCTTGGGAGCTGGCCGCAAAAGCGCAGGATTGCTTCAGGCCCTATTCTGGTTCCGGGCGGCAGGCTGAGCCTGTGGTTAATTCTTCTTCCTGATGGGAAAATACAGTGACCTGTGCCTGTCCCAACACCTAGAGCTAGTCTCTCATTGGTTCCCCCTCTTTCCGTTCCTCCTCAGGACAAATTGCAACCTGAACGGAACAGGAGGTTAAAGGTGCTGAGTCTCCAAGGAGGGAGATTGCTAGTAAAGCGGCTGGAATGGCGAACCCGAGCACAAGGAGATGAGAAATGACGTGCGTTTTAGAAACCTTTCCCGATCACACGGTGTGCCATCTTCTGGGTTTCTCGTGCATGTTTTCGATGTAGGAAGATGCCCTTGAACCTGGAGATTTGGGACCCATGGGATGGGTACCACGCAGTATTACTTTAGAGGGTCTGCGTTTGCTCACCCAACCTCACCAAACCTCTCAGCCCCTAGAGTGTCCACCCTTATGTCTCAATCAGCTCTGGGTCTAGATATGGTCAATCCAGGTGGCATCACAGCCCCTGAAATAATTTTGTAAGAATTTCTCTCTCTTTCATTGTCTTTGTTTCACGGGTTTTTAAAAGTAATTGATTTTTGTAATGGGGTTTAGCTGCTTTTCACTGCTGTGTTTATGCCGCTTTACACCCACTTGACTCACTTACAGAGAGATATCAATACATAGGTTTTAAGATTCTTACTAGTCAGATATGTTCTTGGGCGCTGAATAGGGGGTGTTGAGTCCAGTTCACTGAGCAAGGAGTAGGGCTTGTCTATTACATATTGGGTTTATGGAACGGTATCTGAGCTAATTTGAACCCCGTGTTTTATGCATCACCCACCCTCACCTTTCCCGTTAAGCAGCCATAGTGTGTTTTCTAAACGTGTGACTCTGTTCCGTTTTGTAATTCAGTTCAAGTGTAGCGGTTTTTACATTCCCTCTATAAGTCATACCTTATGACAAGTGTCTTTTTCTGTGTGACTTATTTCACTTAGAATCGTCGTACCTACATCCACTCATAATGCTGCTACTAGCCTTATGACGTTGATTTCATGGCTGAGTGATATTCCATTGTACATAAGGACCACAACTTCTTTATCCATTTTTCTCTTTCCTGGGATATTTAAGGTGTAACGAAGTGGAGGTTCTTGTCATGAGAGCAGCCCTAAATTTTAGGGTGCCTGTGTCTTGCTGATTTTTATTTTTCCCAATTTACAGGCCTATGAGTGGAAGTGCCCTATGCTCTCTAAGCTGAGTTTTTTAGATGTTTCAGGACACACAGTACACTTCTCCAGGGTGGCTGTTGGCAATTTACATCCCGCCCCTCAGCGTAGCAAGGCTCCCGTTTCTCCATGGCCTGTCCTGCATTTCTGGTTGTGACACTTTATTCAGCATGGCCCTTTTGACCGATGGGAAGCGAGACTTCTTTGTAGCGCTGATTTGCCTTTCCAGGTTGCTTGGTTGGCCAAAAAGGGCGTATGCGTTTTTTCCTGAATATATTCAGGAAAAAACGCATACGCCCTTTTTGGCCAAGGGCATCATTGTCGAGGTTTTGCCGCTTTTCCTGTGCTTTCAAGGCGATTCGAATCTACCTCCTGAAATGGGTTTCTTGCAATTCTGCCTTGCTTTCAAATTTTCTTCGTTGCCTTCCCTCAATATATTTGTGGTCGAGAGTTATAATTTATAACTCTGCAGGTTTGTGAATTGCAGTGCCCCTGAGCTCCATTTTCCAACTCGCTTTCTTGGGAGCTGGCCGCAAAAGCGCAGGATTGCTTCAGGCCCTATTCTGGTTCCGGGCGGCAGGCTGAGCCTGTGGTTAATTCTTCTTCCTGATGGGAAAATACAGTGACCTGTGCCTGTCCCAACACCTAGAGCTAGTCTCTCATTGGTTCCCCCTCTTTCCGTTCCTCCTCAGGACAAATTGCAACCTGAACGGAACAGGAGGTTAAAGGTGCTGAGTCTCCAAGGAGGGAGATTGCTAGTAAAGCGGCTGGAATGTCGAACCCGAGCACAAGGAGATGAGAAATGACGTGCGTTTTAGAAACCTTTCCCGATCACACGGTGTGCCATCTTCTGGGTTTCTCGTGCATGTTTTCGATGTAGGAAGATGCCCTTGAACCTGGAGATTTGGGACCCATGGGATGGGTACCACGCAGTATTACTTTAGAGGGTCTGCGTTTGCTCACCCAACCTCACCAAACCTCTCAGCCCCTAGAGTGTCCACCCTTATGTCTCAATCAGCTCTGGGTCTAGATATGGTCAATCCAGGTGGCATCACAGCCCCTGAAATAATTTTGTAAGAATTTCTCTCTCTTTCATTGTCTTTGTTTCACGGGTTTTTAAAAGTAATTGATTTTTGTAATGGGGTTTAGCTGCTCTTCACTGCTGTGTTTATGCCGCTGTACACCCACTTGACTCACTTACAGAGAGATATCAATACATAGGTTTTAAGATTCTTACTAGTCAGATATGTTCTTGGGCGCTGAATAGGGGGTGTTGAGTCCAGTTCACTGAGCAAGGAGTAGGGCTTGTCTATTACATATTGGGTTTATGGAACGGTATCTGAGCTAATTTGAACCCCGTGTTTTATGCATCACCCACCCTCACCTTTCCCGTTAAGCAGCCATAGTGTGTTTTCTAAACGTGTGACTCTGTTCCGTTTTGTAATTCAGTTCAAGTGTAGCGGTTTTTACATTCCCTCTATAAGTCATACCTTATGACAAGTGTCTTTTTCTGTGTGACTTATTTCACTTAGAATCGTCGTACCTACATCCACTCATAATGCTGCTACTAGCCTTATGACGTTGATTTCATGGCTGAGTGATATTCCATTGTACATAAGGACCACAACTTCTTTATCCATTTTTCTCTTTCCTGGGATATTGAAGGTGTAACGAAGTGGAGCTTCTTGTCAAGAGAGCAGCCCTAAACTTTGGGGTACCTGTGTCTTGCTGTTTTTTAGTTTTCCCAATTTACAGACCCATGAGTGGAAGTGCCCTATGCTCTCTAAGCAGAGTTTTTTAGATGTTTCAGGACACACCGTACACTTCTCCAGGGTGGCTGTTCGCAATTTACATCCCGCCCATCAGCGTAGCAAGGCTCCCGTTTCTCCATGGCCTGTCCTGCATTTCTGGTTTTGACACTTTATTCAGCATGGCCCTTTTGACCGATGGGAAGCGAGACTTCTTTGTAGCGCTCATTTGCCTTTCCAGGTTGCTTGGTTGGCCAAAAAGGGCGTATGCGTTTTTTCCTGAATATATTCAGGAAAAAACGCATACGCCCTTTTTGGCCAAGGGCATCATTGTCGAGGTTTGGCCGCTTTTTCTGTGCTTTCAAGGCGATTCGAATCTACCTCCTGAAATCTGTTTCCTGCAATTCTGCCTTGCTTTCAAATTTTCTTCGTTGCCTTCCCTCAATATATTTGTGGTCGAGAGTTATAATTTATAACTCTGCAGGTTTGTGAATTGCAGTGCCCCTGAGCTCCATTTTCCAACTCGCTTTCTTGGGAGCTGGCCGCAAAAGCGCAGGATTGCTTCAGGCCCTATTCTGGTTCCGGGGGGCAGGCTGAGACTGTGGTTAATTCTTCTTCCTGATGGGAAAATAGAGTGACCTGTGCCTGTCCCAACACCTAGAGCTAGTCTCTCATTGGTTCCCCCTCTTTCCGTTCATCCTCAGGACAAATTGCCACCTGTACGGAACAGGAGGTTAAAGGTGCTGAGTCTCCAAGGAGGGAGATTGTTAGTAAAGCGGCTGGAATGGCGAACCCGAGCACAAGGGGATGAGAAATGAGGTGCGTTTTAGAAACCTTTCCCGATCACACTGTGTACCATCTTCTGGGTTTCTCGTGCATGTTTTCGATGTAGGAAGATGCCCTTGAACCTGGAGATTTGGGACCTATGGGATGGGTACCACGCAGTATTACTTTAGAGGGTCTGCGTTTGCTCACCCAACCTCACCAAACCTCTCAGCCCCAAGAGTGTCCTCCCTTATGTCTCAATCAGCTGTGGGTCTAGATATGGTCAATCCAGGTGGCATCACAGCCCCTGAAATAATTTTGTAAGAATTTCTCTCTCTTTCATTGTCTTTGTTTCACGGGTTTTTAAAAGTAATTGATTTTTGTAATGGGGTTTAGCTGCTCTTCACTGCTGTGTTTATGCCGCTTTACACCCACTTGACTCACTTACAGAGAGATATCAATACATAGGTTTTAAGATTCTTACTAGTCAGATATGTTCTTGGGCGCTGAATAGGGGGTGTTGAGTCCAGTTCACTGAGCAAGGAGTAGGGCTTGTCTATTACATATTGGGTTTATGGAACGGTATCTGAGCTAATTTGAACCCCGTGTTTTATGCATCACCCACCCTCACCTTTCCCGTTAAGCAGCCATAGTGTGTTTTCTAAACGTGTGACTCTGTTCCGTTTTGTAATTCAGTTCAAGTGTAGCGGTTTTTACATTCCCTCTATAAGTCATACCTTATGACAAGTGTCTTTTTCTGTGTGACTTATTTCACTTAGAATCGTCGTACCTACATCCACTCATAATGCTGCTACTAGCCTTATGACGTTGATTTCATGGCTGAGTGATATTCCATTGTACATAAGGACCACAACTTCTTTATCCATTTTTCTCTTTCCTGGGATATTGAAGGTGTAACGAAGTGGAGGTTCTTGTCAAGAGAGCAGCCCTAAACTTTGGGGTGCCTGTGTCTTGCTGTTTTTTAGTTTTCCCAATTTACAGGCCCATGAGTGGAAGTGCCCTATGCTCTCTAAGCAGAGTTTTTTAGATGTTTCAGGACACACCGTACACTTCTCCAGGGTGGCTGTTCGCAATTTACATCCCGCCCATCAGCGTAGCAAGGCTCCCGTTTCTCCATGGCCTGTCCTGCATTTCTGGTTTTGACACTTTATTCAGCATGGCCCTTTTGACCGATGGGAAGCGAGACTTCTTTGTAGCGCTCATTTGCCTTTCCAGGTTGCTTGGTTGGCCAAAAAGGGCGTATGCGTTTTTTCCTGAATATATTCAGGAAAAAACGCATACGCCCTTTTTGGCCAAGGGCATCATTGTCGAGGTTTGGCCGCTTTTCCTATGCTTTCAAGGCGATTCGAATCTACCTCCTGAAATGGGTTTCTTGCAATTCTGCCTTGCTTTCAAATTTTCTTCGTTGCCTTCCCTCAATATATTTGTGGTCGAGAGTTATAATTTATAACTCTGCAGGTTTGTGAATTGCAGTGCCCCTGAGCTCCATTTTCCAACTCGCTTGCTTGGGAGCTGGCCGCAAAAGCGCAGGATTGCTTCAGGCCCTATTCTGGTTCCGGGGGGCAGGCTGAGACTGTGGTTAATTCTTCTTCCTGATGGGAAAATAGAGTGACCTGTGCCTGTCCCAACACCTAGAGCTAGTCTCTCATTGGTTCCCCCTCTTCCCGTTCATCCTCAGGACAAATTGCCACCTGTACGGAACAGGAGGTTAAAGGTGCTGAGTCTCCAAGGAGGGAGATTGTTAGTAAAGCGGCTGGAATGGCGAACCCGAGCACAAGGGGATGAGAAATGAGGTGCGTTTTAGAAACCTTTCCCGATCACACGGTGTACCATATTCTGGGTTTCTCGTGCATGTTTTCGATGTAGGAAGATGCCCTTGAACCTGGAGATTTGGGACCCATGGGATGGGTACCACGCAGTATTACTTTAGAGGGTCTGCGTTTGCTCACCCAACCTCACCAAACCTCTCAGCCCCAAGAGTGTCCTCCCTTATGTCTCAATCAGCTGTGGGTCTAGATATGGTCAATCCAGGTGGCATCACAGCCCCTGAAATAATTTTGTAAGAATTTCTCTCTCTTTCATTGTCTTTGTTTCACGGGTTTTTAAAAGTAATTGATTTTTGTAATGGGGTTTAGCTGCTCTTCACTGCTGTGTTTATGCCGCTTTACACCCACTTGACTCACTTACAGAGAGATATCAATACATAGGTTTTAAGATTCTTACTAGTCAGATATGTTCTTGGGCGCTGAATAGGGGGTGTTGAGTCCAGTTCACTGAGCAAGGAGTAGGGCTTGTCTATTACATATTGGGTTTATGGAACGGTATCTGAGCTAATTTGAACCCCGTGTTTTATGCATCACCCACCCTCACCTTTCCCGTTAAGCAGCCATAGTGTGTTTTCTAAACGTGTGACTCTGTGCCGTTTTGTAATTCAGTTCAAGTGTAGCGGTTTTTACATTCCCTCTATAAGTCATACCTTATGACAAGTGTCTTTTTCTGTGTGACTTATTTCACTTAGAATCGTCGTACCTACATCCACTCATAATGCTGCTACTAGCCTTATGACGTTGATTTCATGGCTGAGTGATATTCCATTGTACATAAGGACCACAACTTCTTTATCCATTTTTCTCTTTCCTGGGATATTGAAGGTGTAACGAAGTGGAGATTCTTGTCAAGAGAGCAGCCCTAAACTTTGGGGTGCCTGTGTCTTGCTGTTTTTTAGTTTTCCCAATTTACAGGCCCATGAGTGGAAGTGCCCTATGCTCTCTAAGCAGAGTTTTTTAGATGTTTCAGGACACACCGTACACTTCTCCAGGGTGGCTGTTCGCAATTTACATCCCGCCCATCAGCGTAGCAAGGCTCCCGTTTCTCCATGGCCTGTCCTGCATTTCTGGTTTTGACACTTTATTCAGCATGGCCCTTTTGACCGATGGGAAGCGAGACTTCTTTGTAGCGCTCATTTGCCTTTCCAGGTTGCTTGGTTGGCCAAAAAGGGCGTATGCGTTTTTTCCTGAATATATTCAGGAAAAAACGCATACGCCCTTTTTGGCCAAGGGCATCATTGTCGAGGTTTGGCCGCTTTTCCTGTGCTTTCAAGGCGATTCGAATCTACCTCCTGAAATCTGTTTCCTGCAATTCTGCCTTGCTTTCAAATCCTCTTCGTTGTCTTCCCTCAATATATTTGTGGACGAGAGTTATCATTTATAACTCTGCAGGTTTGTGAATTGCAGTGCCCCTGAGCTCCATTTTCCAACTCGCTTTCTTGGGAGCTGGCCGCAAAAGCGCAGGATTGCTTCAGGCCCTATTCTGGTTCCGGGCGGCAGGCTGAGCCTGTGGTTAATTCTTCTTCCTGATGGGAAAATACAGTGACCTGTGCCTCTCCCAACACCTAGAGCTAGTCTCTCATTGGTTCCCCCTCTTTCCGTTCCTCCTCAGGACAAATTGCAACCTGAACGGAACAGGAGGTTAAAGGTGCTGAGTCTCCAAGGAGGGAGATTGCTAGTAAAGCGGCTGGAATGGCGAACCCGAGCACAAGGAGATGAGAAATGACGTGCGTTTTAGAAACCTTTCCCGATCACACGGTGTGCCATCTTCTGGGTTTCTCGTGCATGTTTTCGATGTAGGAAGATGCCCTTGAACCTGGAGATTTGGGACCCATGGGATGGGTACCACGCAGTATTACTTTAGAGGGTCTGCGTTTGCTCACCCAACCTCACCAAACCTCTCAGCCCCAAGAGTGTCCACCCTTATGTCTCAATCAGCTGTGGGTCTAGATATGGTCAATCCAGGTGGCATCACAGCCCCTGAAATAATTTTGTAAGAATTTCTCTCTCTTTCATTGTCTTTGTTTCACGGGCTTTTAAAAGTAATTGATTTTTGTAATGGGGTTTAGCTGCTTTTCACTGCTGTGTTTATGCCGCTTTACACCCACTTGACTCACTTACAGAGAGATATCAATACATAGGTTTTAAGATTCTTACTAGTCATATATGTTCTTGGGCGCTGAATAGGGGGTGTTGAGTCCAGTTCACTGAGCAAGGAGTAGGGCTTGTCTATTACATATTGGGTTTATGGAACGGTATCTGAGCTAATTTGAACCCCGTGTTTTATGCATCACCCACCCTCACCTTTCCCGTTAAGCAGCCATAGTGTGTTTTCTAAACGTGTGACTCTGTTCCGTTTTGTAATTCAGTTCAAGTGTAGCGGTTTTTACATTCCCTCTATAAGTGATATCTTATGACAAGTGTCTTTTTCTGTGTGACTTATTTCACTTAGAATCGTCGTACCTACATCCACTCATAATGCTGCTACTAGCCTTATGACGTTGATGTCATGGCTGAGTGATATTCCATTGTACATAAGGACCACAACTTCTTTATCCATTTTTCTCTTTCCTGGGATATTTAAGGTGTAACGAAGTGGAGGTTCTTGTCATGAGAGCAGCCCTAAATTTTGGGGTGCCTGTGTCTTGCTGATTTTTATTTTTCCCAATTTACAGGCCTATGAGTGGAAGTGCCCTATGCTCTCTAAGCTGAGTTTTTTAGATTTTTCAGGACACACAGTACACTTCTCCAGGGTGGCTGTTGGCAATTTACATCCCGCCCCTCAGCGTAGCAAGGCTCCCGTTTCTCCATGGCCTGTCCTGCATTTCTGGTTGTGACACTTTATTCAGCATGGCCCTTTTGACCGATGGGAAGCGAGACTTCTTTGTAGCGCTCATTTGCCTTTCCAGGTTGCTTGGTTGGCCAAAAAGGGCGTATGCGTTTTTTCCTGAATATATTCAGGAAAAAACGCATACGCCCTTTTTGGCCAAGGGCATCATTGTCGAGGTTTGGCCGCTTTTCCTGTGCTTTCAAGGCGATTCGAATCTACCTCCTGAAATCTGTTTCCTGCAATTCTGCCTTGCTTTCAAATCCTCTTCGTTGCCTTCCCTCAATATATTTGTGGACGAGAGTTATCATTTATAACTCTGCAGGTTTGTGAATTGCAGTGCCCCTGAGCTCCATTTTCCAACTCGCTTTCTTGGGAGCTGGCCGCAAAAGCGCAGGATTGCTTCAGGCCCTATTCTGGTTCCGGGCGGCAGGCTGAGCCTGTGGTTAATTCTTCTTCCTGATGGGAAAATACAGTGACCTGTGCCTGTCCCAACACCTAGAGCTAGTCTCTCATTGGTTCCCCCTCTTTCCGTTCCTCCTCAGGACAAATTGCAACCTGAACGGAACAGGAGGTTAAAGGTGCTGAGTCTCCAAGGAGGGAGATTGCTAGTAAAGCGGCTGGAATGGCGAACCCGAGCACAAGGAGATGAGAAATGACGTGCGTTTTAGAAACCTTTCCCGATCACACGGTGTGCCATCTTCTGGGTTTCTCGTGCATGTTTTCGATGTAGGAAGATGCCCTTGAACCTGGAGATTTGGGACCCATGGGATGGGTACCACGCAGTATTACTTTAGAGGGTCTGCGTTTGCTCACCCAACCTCACCAAACCTCTCAGCCCCTAGAGTGTCCACCCTTATGTCTCAATCAGCTCTGGGTCTAGATATGGTCAATCCAGGTGGCATCACAGCCCCTGAAATAATTTTGTAAGAATTTCTCTCTCTTTCATTGTCTTTGTTTCACGGGTTTTTAAAAGTAATTGATTTTTGTAATGGGGTTTAGCTGCTTTTCACTGCTGTGTTTATGCCGCTTTACACCCACTTGACTCACTTACAGAGAGATATCAATACATAGGTTTTAAGATTCTTACTAGTCAGATATGTTCTTGGGCGCTGAATAGGGGGTGTTGAGTCCAGTTCACTGAGCAAGGAGTAGGGCTTGTCTATTACATATTGGGTTTATGGAACGGTATCTGAGCTAATTTGAACCCCGTGTTTTATGCATCACCCACCCTCACCTTTCCCGTTAAGCAGCCATAGTGTGTTTTCTAAACGTGTGACTCTGTTCCGTTTTGTAATTCAGTTCAAGTGTAGCGGTTTTTACATTCCCTCTATAAGTCATACCTTATGACAAGTGTCTTTTTCTGTGTGACTTATTTCACTTAGAATCGTCGTACCTACATCCACTCATAATGCTGCTACTAGCCTTATGACGTTGATTTCATGGCTGAGTGATATTCCATTGTACATAAGGACCACAACTTCTTTATCCATTTTTCTCTTTCCTGGGATATTTAAGGTGTAACGAAGTGGAGGTTCTTGTCATGAGAGCAGCCCTAAATTTTAGGGTGCCTGTGTCTTGCTGATTTTTATTTTTCCCAATTTACAGGCCTATGAGTGGAAGTGCCCTATGCTCTCTAAGCTGAGTTTTTTAGATGTTTCAGGACACACAGTACACTTCTCCAGGGTGGCTGTTGGCAATTTACATCCCGCCCCTCAGCGTAGCAAGGCTCCCGTTTCTCCATGGCCTGTCCTGCATTTCTGGTTGTGACACTTTATTCAGCATGGCCCTTTTGACCGATGGGAAGCGAGACTTCTTTGTAGCGCTGATTTGCCTTTCCAGGTTGCTTGGTTGGCCAAAAAGGGCGTATGCGTTTTTTCCTGAATATATTCAGGAAAAAACGCATACGCCCTTTTTGGCCAAGGGCATCATTGTCGAGGTTTGGCCGCTTTTCCTGTGCTTTCAAGGCGATTCGAATCTACCTCCTGAAATCTGTTTCCTGCAATTCTGCCTTGCTTTCAAATCCTCTTTGTTGCCTTCCCTCAATATATTTGTGGACGAGAGTTATCATTTATAACTCTGCAGGTTTGTGAATTGCAGTGCCCCTGAGCTCCATTTTCCAACTCGCTTTCTTGGGAGCTGGCCGCAAAAGCGCAGGATTGCTTCAGGCCCTATTCTGGTTCCGGGCGGCAGGCTGAGCCTGTGGTTAATTCTTCTTCCTGATGGGAAAATACAGTGACCTGTGCCTGTCCCAACACCTAGAGCTAGTCTCTCATTGGTTCCCCCTCTTTCCGTTCCTCCTCAGGACAAATTGCAACCTGAACGGAACAGGAGGTTAAAGGTGCTGAGTCTCCAAGGAGGGAGATTGCTAGTAAAGCGGCTGGAATGGCGAACCCGAGCACAAGGAGATGAGAAATGACGTGCGTTTTAGAAACCTTTCCCGATCACACGGTGTGCCATCTTCTGGGTTTCTCGTGCATGTTTTCGATGTAGGAAGATGCCCTTGAACCTGGAGATTTGGGACCCATGGGATGGGTACCACGCAGTATTACTTTAGAGGGTCTGCGTTTGCTCACCCAACCTCACCAAACCTCTCAGCCCCTAGAGTGTCCACCCTTATGTCTCAATCAGCTCTGGGTCTAGATATGGTCAATCCAGGTGGCATCACAGCCCCTGAAATAATTTTGTAAGAATTTCTCTCTCTTTCATTGTCTTTGTTTCACGGGTTTTTAAAAGTAATTGATTTTTGTAATGGGGTTTAGCTGCTTTTCACTGCTGTGTTTATGCCGCTTTACACCCACTTGACTCACTTACAGAGAGATATCAATACATAGGTTTTAAGATTCTTACTAGTCAGATATGTTCTTGGGCGCTGAATAGGGGGTGTTGAGTCCAGTTCACTGAGCAAGGAGTAGGGCTTGTCTATTACATATTGGGTTTATGGAACGGTATCTGAGCTAATTTGAACCCCGTGTTTTATGCATCACCCACCCTCACCTTTCCCGTTAAGCAGCCATAGTGTGTTTTCTAAACGTGTGACTCTGTTCCGTTTTGTAATTCAGTTCAAGTGTAGCGGTTTTTACATTCCCTCTATAAGTGATATCTTATGACAAGTGTCTTTTTCTGTGTGACTTATTTCACTTAGAATCGTCGTACCTACATCCACTCATAATGCTGCTACTAGCCTTATGACGTTGATTTCATGGCTGAGTGATATTCCATTGTACATAAGGACAACAACTTCTTTATCCATTTTTCTCTTTCCTGGGATATTGAAGGTGTAACGAAGTGGAGGTTCTTGTCATGAGAGCAGCCCTAAATTTTGGGGTGCCTGTGTCTTGCTGTTTTTTACTTTTCCCAATTTACAGGCCTATGAGTGGAAGTGCCCTATGCTCTGTAAGCTGAGTTTTTTAGATGTTTCAGGACACACCGTACACTTCTCCAGGGTGGCTGTTGGCAATTTACATCCCGCCCCTCAGCGTAGCAAGGCTCCCGTTTCTCCATGGCCTGTCCTGCATTTCTGGTTGTGACACTTTATTCAGCATGGCCCTTTTGACCGATGGGAAGCGAGACTTCTTTGTAGCGCTGATTTGCCTTTCCAGGTTGCTTGGTTGGCCAAAAAGGGCGTATGCGTTTTTTCCTGAATATATTCAGGAAAAAACGCATACGCCCTTTTTGGCCAAGGGCATCATTGTCGAGGTTTGGCCGCTTTTCCTGTGCTTTCAAGGCGATTCGAATCTACCTCCTGAAATCTGTTTCCTGCAATTCTGCCTTGCTTTCAAATCCTCTTCGTTGTCTTCCCTCAATATATTTGTGGACGAGAGTTATCATTTATAACTCTGCAGGTTTGTGAATTGCAGTGCCCCTGAGCTCCATTTTCCAACTCGCTTTCTTGGGAGCTGGCCGCAAAAGCGCAGGATTGCTTCAGGCCCTATTCTGGTTCCGGGCGGCAGGCTGAGCCTGTGGTTAATTCTTCTTCCTGATGGGAAAATACAGTGACCTGTGCCTGTCCCAACACCTAGAGCTAGTCTCTCATTGGTTCCCCCTCTTTCCGTTCCTCCTCAGGACAAATTGCAACCTGAATGGAACAGGAGGTTAAAGGTGCTGAGTCTCCAAGGAGGGAGATTGCTAGTAAAGCGGCAGGAATGGCGAACCCGAGCACAAGGAGATGAGAAATGACGTGCGTTTTAGAAACCTTTCCCGATCACACGGTGTGCCATCTTCTGGGTTTCTCGTGCATGTTTTCGATGTAGGAAGATGCCCTTGAACCTGGAGATTTGGGACCCATGGGATGGGTACCACGCAGTATTACTTTAGAGGGTCTGCGTTTGCTCACCCAACCTCACCAAACCTCTCAGCCCCAAGAGTGTCCACCCTTATGTCTCAATCAGCTGTGGGTCTAGATATGGTCAATCCAGGTGGCATCACAGCCCCTGAAATAATTTTGTAAGAATTTCTCTCTCTTTCATTGTCTTTGTTTCACAGGCTTTTAAAAGTAATTGATTTTTGTAATGGGGTTTAGCTGCTTTTCACTGCTGTGTTTATGCCGCTTTACACCCACTTGACTCACTTACAGAGAGATATCAATACATAGGTTTTAAGATTCTTACTAGTCAGATATGTTCTTGGGCGCTGAATAAGGGGTGTTGAGTCCAGTTCACTGAGCAAGGAGTAGGGCTTGTCTATTACATATTGGGTTTATGGAACGGTATCTGAGCTAATTTGAACCCCGTGTTTTATGCATCACCCACCCTCACCTTTCCCGTTAAGCAGCCATAGTGTGTTTTCTAAACGTGTGACTCTGTTCCGTTTTGTAATTCAGTTCAAGTGTAGCGGTTTTTACATTCCCTCTATAAGTGATATCTTATGACAAGTGTCTTTTTCTGTGTGACTTATTTCACTTAGAATCGTCGTACCTACATCCACTCATAATGCTGCTACTAGCCTTATGACGTTGATGTCATGGCTGAGTGATATTCCATTGTACATAAGGACCACAACTTCTTTATCCATTTTTCTCTTTCCTGGGATATTTAAGGTGTAACGAAGTGGAGGTTCTTGTCATGAGAGCAGCCCTAAATTTTGGGGTGCCTGTGTCTTGCTGATTTTTATTTTTCCCAATTTACAGGCCTATGAGTGGAAGTGCCCTATGCTCTCTAAGCTGAGTTTTTTAGATTTTTCAGGACACACAGTACACTTCTCCAGGGTGGCTGTTGGCAATTTACATCCCGCCCCTCAGCGTAGCAAGGCTCCCGTTTCTCCATGGCCTGTCCTGCATTTCTGGTTGTGACACTTTATTCAGCATGGCCCTTTTGACCGATGGGAAGCGAGACTTCTTTGTAGCGCTGATTTGCCTTTCCAGGTTGCTTGGTTGGCCAAAAAGGGCGTATGCGTTTTTTCCTGAATATATTCAGGAAAAAACGCATACGCCCTTTTTGGCCAAGGGCATCATTGTCGAGGTTTGGCCGCTTTTCCTGTGCTTTCAAGGCGATTCGAATCTACCTCCTGAAATCTGTTTCCTGCAATTCTGCCTTGCTTTCAAATCCTCTTCGTTGCCTTCCCTCAATATATTTGTGGACGAGAGTTATCATTTATAACTCTGCAGGTTTGTGAATTGCAGTGCCCCTGAGCTCCATTTTCCAACTCGCTTTCTTGGGAGCTGGCCGCAAAAGCGCAGGATTGCTTCAGGCCCTATTCTGGTTCCGGGCGGCAGGCTGAGCCTGTGGTTAATTCTTCTTCCTGATGGGAAAATACAGTGACCTGTGCCTGTCCCAACACCTAGAGCTAGTCTCTCATTGGTTCCCCCTCTTTCCGTTCCTCCTCAGGACAAATTGCAACCTGAACGGAACAGGAGGTTAAAGGTGCTGAGTCTCCAAGGAGGGAGATTGCTAGTAAAGCGGCTGGAATGGCGAACCCGAGCACAAGGAGATGAGAAATGACGTGCGTTTTAGAAACCTTTCCCGATCACACGGTGTGCCATCTTCTGGGTTTCTCGTGCATGTTTTCGATGTAGGAAGATGCCCTTGAACCTGGAGATTTGGGACCCATGGGATGGGTACCACGCAGTATTACTTTAGAGGGTCTGCGTTTGCTCACCCAACCTCACCAAACCTCTCAGCCCCTAGAGTGTCCACCCTTATGTCTCAATCAGCTCTGGGTCTAGATATGGTCAATCCAGGTGGCATCACAGCCCCTGAAATAATTTTGTAAGAATTTCTCTCTCTTTCATTGTCTTTGTTTCACGGGTTTTTAAAAGTAATTGATTTTTGTAATGGGGTTTAGCTGCTCTTCACTGCTGTGTTTATGCCGCTTTACACCCACTTGACTCACTTACAGAGAGATATCAATACATAGGTTTTAAGATTCTTACTAGTCAGATATGTTCTTGGGCGCTGAATAGGGGGTGTTGAGTCCAGTTCACTGAGCAAGGAGTAGGGCTTGTCTATTACATATTGGGTTTATGGAACGGTATCTGAGCTAATTTGAACCCCGTGTTTTATGCATCACCCACCCTCACCTTTCCCGTTAAGCAGCCATAGTGTGTTTTCTAAACGTGTGACTCTGTTCCGTTTTGTAATTCAGTTCAAGTGTAGCGGTTTTTACATTCCCTCTATAAGTCATACCTTATGACAAGTGTCTTTTTCTGTGTGACTTATTTCACTTAGAATCGTCGTACCTACATCCACTCATAATGCTGCTACTAGCCTTATGACGTTGATTTCATGGCTGAGTGATATTCCATTGTACATAAGGACCACAACTTCTTTATCCATTTTTCTCTTTCCTGGGATATTTAAGGTGTAACGAAGTGGAGGTTCTTGTCATGAGAGCAGCCCTAAATTTTGGGGTGCCTGTGTCTTGCTGATTTTTATTTTTCCCAATTTACAGGCCTATGAGTGGAAGTGCCCTATGCTCTCTAAGCTGAGTTTTTTAGATGTTTCAGGACACACAGTACACTTCTCCAGGGTGGCTGTTGGCAATTTACATCCCGCCCCTCAGCGTAGCAAGGCTCCCGTTTCTCCATGGCCTGTCCTGCATTTCTGGTTGTGACACTTTATTCAGCATGGCCCTTTTGACCGATGGGAAGCGAGACTTCTTTGTAGCGCTGATTTGCCTTTCCAGGTTGCTTGGTTGGCCAAAAAGGGCGTATGCGTTTTTTCCTGAATATATTCAGGAAAAAACGCATACGCCCTTTTTGGCCAAGGGCATCATTGTCGAGGTTTGGCCGCTTTTCCTGTGCTTTCAAGGCGATTCGAATCTACCTCCTGAAATCTGTTTCCTGCAATTCTGCCTTGCTTTCAAATCCTCTTTGTTGCCTTCCCTCAATATATTTGTGGACGAGAGTTATCATTTATAACTCTGCAGGTTTGTGAATTGCAGTGCCCCTGAGCTCCATTTTCCAACTCGCTTTCTTGGGAGCTGGCCGCAAAAGCGCAGGATTGCTTCAGGCCCTATTCTGGTTCCGGGCGGCAGGCTGAGCCTGTGGTTAATTCTTCTTCCTGATGGGAAAATACAGTGACCTGTGCCTGTCCCAACACCTAGAGCTAGTCTCTCATTGGTTCCCCCTCTTTCCGTTCCTCCTCAGGACAAATTGCAACCTGAACGGAACAGGAGGTTAAAGGTGCTGAGTCTCCAAGGAGGGAGATTGCTAGTAAAGCGGCTGGAATGGCGAACCCGAGCACAAGGAGATGAGAAATGACGTGCGTTTTAGAAACCTTTCCCGATCACACGGTGTGCCATCTTCTGGGTTTCTCGTGCATGTTTTCGATGTAGGAAGATGCCCTTGAACCTGGAGATTTGGGACCCATGGGATGGGTACCACGCAGTATTACTTTAGAGGGTCTGCGTTTGCTCACCCAACCTCACCAAACCTCTCAGCCCCTAGAGTGTCCACCCTTATGTCTCAATCAGCTCTGGGTCTAGATATGGTCAATCCAGGTGGCATCACAGCCCCTGAAATAATTTTGTAAGAATTTCTCTCTCTTTCATTGTCTTTGTTTCACGGGTTTTTAAAAGTAATTGATTTTTGTAATGGGGTTTAGCTGCTTTTCACTGCTGTGTTTATGCCGCTTTACACCCACTTGACTCACTTACAGAGAGATATCAATACATAGGTTTTAAGATTCTTACTAGTCAGATATGTTCTTGGGCGCTGAATAGGGGGTGTTGAGTCCAGTTCACTGAGCAAGGAGTAGGGCTTGTCTATTACATATTGGGTTTATGGAACGGTATCTGAGCTAATTTGAACCCCGTGTTTTATGCATCACCCACCCTCACCTTTCCCGTTAAGCAGCCATAGTGTGTTTTCTAAACGTGTGACTCTGTTCCGTTTTGTAATTCAGTTCAAGTGTAGCGGTTTTTACATTCCCTCTATAAGTGATATCTTATGACAAGTGTCTTTTTCTGTGTGACTTATTTCACTTAGAATCGTCGTACCTACATCCACTCATAATGCTGCTACTAGCCTTATGACGTTGATTTCATGGCTGAGTGATATTCCATTGTACATAAGGACAACAACTTCTTTATCCATTTTTCTCTTTCCTGGGATATTGAAGGTGTAACGAAGTGGAGGTTCTTGTCATGAGAGCAGCCCTAAATTTTGGGGTGCCTGTGTCTTGCTGTTTTTTACTTTTCCCAATTTACAGGCCTATGAGTGGAAGTGCCCTATGCTCTGTAAGCTGAGTTTTTTAGATGTTTCAGGACACACCGTACACTTCTCCAGGGTGGCTGTTGGCAATTTACATCCCGCCCCTCAGCGTAGCAAGGCTCCCGTTTCTCCATGGCCTGTCCTGCATTTCTGGTTGTGACACTTTATTCAGCATGGCCCTTTTGACCGATGGGAAGCGAGACTTCTTTGTAGCGCTGATTTGCCTTTCCAGGTTGCTTGGTTGGCCAAAAAGGGCGTATGCGTTTTTTCCTGAATATATTCAGGAAAAAACGCATACGCCCTTTTTGGCCAAGGGCATCATTGTCGAGGTTTGGCCGCTTTTCCTGTGCTTTCAAGGCGATTCGAATCTACCTCCTGAAATCTGTTTCCTGCAATTCTGCCTTGCTTTCAAATCCTCTTCGTTGTCTTCCCTCAATATATTTGTGGACGAGAGTTATCATTTATAACTCTGCAGGTTTGTGAATTGCAGTGCCCCTGAGCTCCATTTTCCAACTCGCTTTCTTGGGAGCTGGCCGCAAAAGCGCAGGATTGCTTCAGGCCCTATTCTGGTTCCGGGCGGCAGGCTGAGCCTGTGGTTAATTCTTCTTCCTGATGGGAAAATACAGTGACCTGTGCCTGTCCCAACACCTAGAGCTAGTCTCTCATTGGTTCCCCCTCTTTCCGTTCCTCCTCAGGACAAATTGCAACCTGAATGGAACAGGAGGTTAAAGGTGCTGAGTCTCCAAGGAGGGAGATTGCTAGTAAAGCGGCAGGAATGGCGAACCCGAGCACAAGGAGATGAGAAATGACGTGCGTTTTAGAAACCTTTCCCGATCACACGGTGTGCCATCTTCTGGGTTTCTCGTGCATGTTTTCGATGTAGGAAGATGCCCTTGAACCTGGAGATTTGGGACCCATGGGATGGGTACCACGCAGTATTACTTTAGAGGGTCTGCGTTTGCTCACCCAACCTCACCAAACCTCTCAGCCCCAAGAGTGTCCACCCTTATGTCTCAATCAGCTGTGGGTCTAGATATGGTCAATCCAGGTGGCATCACAGCCCCTGAAATAATTTTGTAAGAATTTCTCTCTCTTTCATTGTCTTTGTTTCACAGGCTTTTAAAAGTAATTGATTTTTGTAATGGGGTTTAGCTGCTTTTCACTGCTGTGTTTATGCCGCTTTACACCCACTTGACTCACTTACAGAGAGATATCAATACATAGGTTTTAAGATTCTTACTAGTCAGATATGTTCTTGGGCGCTGAATAAGGGGTGTTGAGTCCAGTTCACTGAGCAAGGAGTAGGGCTTGTCTATTACATATTGGGTTTATGGAACGGTATCTGAGCTAATTTGAACCCCGTGTTTTATGCATCACCCACCCTCACCTTTCCCGTTAAGCAGCCATAGTGTGTTTTCTAAACGTGTGACTCTGTTCCGTTTTGTAATTCAGTTCAAGTGTAGCGGTTTTTACATTCCCTCTATAAGTGATATCTTATGATAAGTGTCTTTTTCTGTGTGACTTATTTCACTTAGAATCGTCGTACCTACATCCACTCATAATGCTGCTACTAGCCTTATGACGTTGATTTCATGGCTGAGTGATATTCCATTGTACATAAGGACCACAACTTCTTTATCCATTTTTCTCTTTCCTGGGATATTTAAGGTGTAACGAAGTGGAGGTTCTTGTCATGAGAGCAGCCCTAAATTTTGGGGTGCCTGTGTCTTGCTGATTTTTATTTTTCCCAATTTACAGGCCTATGAGTGGAAGTGCCCTATGCTCTCTAAGCTGAGTTTTTTAGATGTTTCAGGACACACAGTACACTTCTCCAGGGTGGCTGTTGGCAATTTACATCCCACCCATCAGCGTAGCAAGGCTCCCGTTTCTCCATGGCCTGTCCTGCATTTCTGGTTTTGACACTTTATTCAGCATGGCCCTTTTGACCGATGGGAAGCGAGACTTCTTTGTAGCGCTGATTTGCCTTTCCAGGTTGCTTGGTTGGCCAAAAAGGGCGTATGCGTTTTTTCCTGAATATATTCAGGAAAAAACGCATACGCCCTTTTTGGCCAAGGGCATCATTGTCGAGGTTTGGCCGCTTTTCCTGTGCTTTCAAGGCGATTCGAATCTACCTCCTGAAATCTGTTTCCTGCAATTCTGCCTTGCTTTCAAATCCTCTTCGTTGCCTTCCCTCAATATATTTGTGGACGAGAGTTATCATTTATAACTCTGCAGGTTTGTGAATTGCAGTGCCCCTGAGCTCCATTTTCCAACTCGCTTTCTTGGGAGCTGGCCGCAAAAGCGCAGGATTGCTTCAGGCCCTATTCTGGTTCCGGGCGGCAGGCTGAGCCTGTGGTTAATTCTTCTTCCTGATGGGAAAATACAGTGACCTGTGCCTGTCCCAACACCTAGAGCTAGTCTCTCATTGGTTCCCCCTCTTTCCGTTCCTCCTCAGGACAAATTGCAACCTGAACGGAACAGGAGGTTAAAGGTGCTGAGTCTCCAAGGAGGGAGATTGCTAGTAAAGCGGCTGGAATGGCGAACCCGAGCACAAGGAGATGAGAAATGACGTGCGTTTTAGAAACCTTTCCCGATCACACGGTGTGCCATCTTCTGGGTTTCTCGTGCATGTTTTCGATGTAGGAAGATGCCCTTGAACCTGGAGATTTGGGACCCATGGGATGGGTACCACGCAGTATTACTTTAGAGGGTCTGCGTTTGCTCACCCAACCTCACCAAACCTCTCAGCCCCTAGAGTGTCCACCCTTATGTCTCAATCAGCTCTGGGTCTAGATATGGTCAATCCAGGTGGCATCACAGCCCCTGAAATAATTTTGTAAGAATTTCTCTCTCTTTCATTGTCTTTGTTTCACGGGTTTTTAAAAGTAATTGATTTTTGTAATGGGGTTTAGCTGCTTTTCACTGCTGTGTTTATGCCGCTTTACACCCACTTGACTCACTTACAGAGAGATATCAATACATAGGTTTTAAGATTCTTACTAGTCAGATATGTTCTTGGGCGCTGAATAGGGGGTGTTGAGTCCAGTTCACTGAGCAAGGAGTAGGGCTTGTCTATTACATATTGGGTTTATGGAACGGTATCTGAGCTAATTTGAACCCCGTGTTTTATGCATCACCCACCCTCACCTTTCCCGTTAAGCAGCCATAGTGTGTTTTCTAAACGTGTGACTCTGTTCCGTTTTGTAATTCAGTTCAAGTGTAGCGGTTTTTACATTCCCTCTATAAGTCATACCTTATGACAAGTGTCTTTTTCTGTGTGACTTATTTCACTTAGAATCGTCGTACCTACATCCACTCATAATGCTGCTACTAGCCTTATGACGTTGATTTCATGGCTGAGTGATATTCCATTGTACATAAGGACCACAACTTCTTTATCCATTTTTCTCTTTCCTGGGATATTTAAGGTGTAACGAAGTGGAGGTTCTTGTCATGAGAGCAGCCCTAAATTTTGGGGTGCCTGTGTCTTGCTGATTTTTATTTTTCCCAATTTACAGGCCTATGAGTGGAAGTGCCCTATGCTCTCTAAGCTGAGTTTTTTAGATGTTTCAGGACACACAGTACACTTCTCCAGGGTGGCTGTTGGCAATTTACATCCCGCCCCTCAGCGTAGCAAGGCTCCCGTTTCTCCATGGCCTGTCCTGCATTTCTGGTTGTGACACTTTATTCAGCATGGCCCTTTTGACCGATGGGAAGCGAGACTTCTTTGTAGCGCTGATTTGCCTTTCCAGGTTGCTTGGTTGGCCAAAAAGGGCGTATGCGTTTTTTCCTGAATATATTCAGGAAAAAACGCATACGCCCTTTTTGGCCAAGGGCATCATTGTCGAGGTTTGGCCGCTTTTCCTGTGCTTTCAAGGCGATTCGAATCTACCTCCTGAAATCTGTTTCCTGCAATTCTGCCTTGCTTTCAAATCCTCTTTGTTGCCTTCCCTCAATATATTTGTGGACGAGAGTTATCATTTATAACTCTGCAGGTTTGTGAATTGCAGTGCCCCTGAGCTCCATTTTCCAACTCGCTTTCTTGGGAGCTGGCCGCAAAAGCGCAGGATTGCTTCAGGCCCTATTCTGGTTCCGGGCGGCAGGCTGAGCCTGTGGTTAATTCTTCTTCCTGATGGGAAAATACAGTGACCTGTGCCTGTCCCAACACCTAGAGCTAGTCTCTCATTGGTTCCCCCTCTTTCCGTTCCTCCTCAGGACAAATTGCAACCTGAACGGAACAGGAGGTTAAAGGTGCTGAGTCTCCAAGGAGGGAGATTGCTAGTAAAGCGGCTGGAATGGCGAACCCGAGCACAAGGAGATGAGAAATGACGTGCGTTTTAGAAACCTTTCCCGATCACACGGTGTGCCATCTTCTGGGTTTCTCGTGCATGTTTTCGATGTAGGAAGATGCCCTTGAACCTGGAGATTTGGGACCCATGGGATGGGTACCACGCAGTATTACTTTAGAGGGTCTGCGTTTGCTCACCCAACCTCACCAAACCTCTCAGCCCCTAGAGTGTCCACCCTTATGTCTCAATCAGCTCTGGGTCTAGATATGGTCAATCCAGGTGGCATCACAGCCCCTGAAATAATTTTGTAAGAATTTCTCTCTCTTTCATTGTCTTTGTTTCACGGGTTTTTAAAAGTAATTGATTTTTGTAATGGGGTTTAGCTGCTTTTCACTGCTGTGTTTATGCCGCTTTACACCCACTTGACTCACTTACAGAGAGATATCAATACATAGGTTTTAAGATTCTTACTAGTCAGATATGTTCTTGGGCGCTGAATAGGGGGTGTTGAGTCCAGTTCACTGAGCAAGGAGTAGGGCTTGTCTATTACATATTGGGTTTATGGAACGGTATCTGAGCTAATTTGAACCCCGTGTTTTATGCATCACCCACCCTCACCTTTCCCGTTAAGCAGCCATAGTGTGTTTTCTAAACGTGTGACTCTGTTCCGTTTTGTAATTCAGTTCAAGTGTAGCGGTTTTTACATTCCCTCTATAAGTGATATCTTATGACAAGTGTCTTTTTCTGTGTGACTTATTTCACTTAGAATCGTCGTACCTACATCCACTCATAATGCTGCTACTAGCCTTATGACGTTGATTTCATGGCTGAGTGATATTCCATTGTACATAAGGACAACAACTTCTTTATCCATTTTTCTCTTTCCTGGGATATTGAAGGTGTAACGAAGTGGAGGTTCTTGTCATGAGAGCAGCCCTAAATTTTGGGGTGCCTGTGTCTTGCTGTTTTTTACTTTTCCCAATTTACAGGCCTATGAGTGGAAGTGCCCTATGCTCTGTAAGCTGAGTTTTTTAGATGTTTCAGGACACACCGTACACTTCTCCAGGGTGGCTGTTGGCAATTTACATCCCGCCCCTCAGCGTAGCAAGGCTCCCGTTTCTCCATGGCCTGTCCTGCATTTCTGGTTGTGACACTTTATTCAGCATGGCCGTTTTGAACGATGGGAAGCGAGACTTCTTTGTAGCGCTGATTTGCCTTTCCAGGTTGCTTGGTTGGCCAAAAAGGGCGTATGCGTTTTTTCCTGAATATATTCAGGAAAAAACGCATACGCCCTTTTTGGCCAAGGGCATCATTGTCGAGGTTTGGCCGCTTTTTCTGTGCTTTCAAGGCGATTCGAATCTACCTCCTGAAATCTGTTTCCTGCAATTCTGCCTTGCTTTCAAATCCTCTTCGTTGCCTTCCCTCAATATATTTGTGGTCGAGAGTTATCATTTATAACTCTGCAGGTTTGTGAATTGCAGTGCCCCTGAGCTCCATTTTCCAACTCGCTTTCTTGGGAGCTGGCCGCAAAAGCGCAGGATTTCTTCAGGCCCTATTCTGGTTCCGGGGGGCAGGCTGAGACTGTGGTTAATTCTTCTTCCTGATGGGAAAATAGAGTGACCTGTGCCTGTCCCAACACCTAGAGCTAGTCTCTCATTGGTTCCCCCTCTTCCCGTTCATCCTCAGGACAAATTGCCACCTGTACGGAACAGGAGGTTAAAGGTGCTGAGTCTCCAAGGAGGGAGATTGTTAGTAAAGCGGCTGGAATGGCGAACCCGAGCACAAGGGGATGAGAAATGAGGTGCGTTTTAGAAACCTTTCCCGATCACACTGTGTACCATCTTCTGGGTTTCTCGTGCATGTTTTCGATGTAGGAAGATGCCCTTGAACCTGGAGATTTGGGACCTATGGGATGGGTACAACGCAGTATTACTTTAGAGGGTCTGCGTTTGCTCACCCAACCTCACCAAACCTCTCAGCCCCAAGAGTGTCCTCCCTTATGTCTCAATCAGCTGTGGGTCTAGATATGGTCAATCCAGGTGGCATCACAGCCCCTGAAATAATTTTGTAAGAATTTCTCTCTCTTTCATTGTCTTTGTTTCACGGGTTTTTAAAAGTAATTGATTTTTGTAATGGGGTTTAGCTGCTCTTCACTGCTGTGTTTATGCCGCTTTACACCCACTTGACTCACTACAGAGAGATATCAATACATAGGTTTTAAGATTCTTACTAGTCAGATATGTTCTTGGGCGCTGAATAGGGGGTGTTGAGTCCAGTTCACTGAGCAAGGAGTAGGGCTTGTCTATTACATATTGGGTTTATGGAACGGTATCTGAGCTAATTTGAACCCCGTGTTTTATGCATCACCCACCCTCACCTTTCCCGTTAAGCAGCCATAGTGTGTTTTCTAAACGTGTGACTCTGTTCCGTTTTGTAATTCAGTTCAAGTGTAGCGGTTTTTACATTCCCTCTATAAGTCATACCTTATGACAAGTGTCTTTTTCTGTGTGACTTATTTCACTTAGAATCGTCGTACCTACATCCACTCATAATGCTGCTACTAGCCTTATGACGTTGATTTCATGGCTGAGTGAGATTCCATTGTACATAAGGACCACAACTTCTTTATCCATTTTTCTCTTTCCTGGGATATTGAAGGTGTAACGAAGTGGAGGTTCTTGTCAAGAGAGCAGCCCTAAACTTTGGGGTGCCTGTGTCTTGCTGTTTTTTAGTTTTCCCAATTTACAGGCCCATGAGTGGAAGTGCCCTATGCTCTCTAAGCAGAGTTTTTTAGATGTTTCAGGACACACCGTACACTTCTCCAGGGTGGCTGTTCGCAATTTACATCCCGCCCATCAGCGTAGCAAGGCTCCCGTTTCTCCATGGCCTGTCCTGCATTTCTGGTTTTGACACTTTATTCAGCATGGCCCTTTTGACCGATGGGAAGCGAGACTTCTTTGTAGCGCTGATTTGCCTTTCCAGGTTGCTTGGTTGGCCAAAAAGGGCCTATGCGTTTTTTCCTGAATATATTCAGGAAAAAACGCATACGCCCTTTTTGGCCAAGGGCATCATTGTCGAGGTTTGGCCGCTTTTCCTGTGCTTTCAAGGCGATTCGAATCTACCTCCTGAAATCTGTTTCCTGCAATTCTGCCTTGCTTTCAAATCCTCTTCGTTGTCTTCCCTCAATATATTTGTGGACGAGAGTTATCATTTATAACTCTGCAGGTTTGTGAATTGCAGTGCCCCTGAGCTCCATTTTCCAACTCGCTTTCTTGGGAGCTGGCCGCAAAAGCGCAGGATTGCTTCAGGCCCTATTCTGGTTCCGGGCGGCAGGCTGAGCCTGTGGTTAATTCTTCTTCCTGATGGGAAAATACAGTGACCTGTGCCTGTCCCAACACCTAGAGCTAGTCTCTCATTGGTTCCCCCTCTTTCCGTTCCTCCTCAGGACAAATTGCAACCTGAATGGAACAGGAGGTTAAAGGTGCTGAGTCTCCAAGGAGGGAGATTGCTAGTAAAGCGGCAGGAATGGCGAACCCGAGCACAAGGAGATGAGAAATGACGTGCGTTTTAGAAACCTTTCCCGATCACACGGTGTGCCATCTTCTGGGTTTCTCGTGCATGTTTTCGATGTAGGAAGATGCCCTTGAACCTGGAGATTTGGGACCCATGGGATGGGTACCACGCAGTATTACTTTAGAGGGTCTGCGTTTGCTCACCCAACCTCACCAAACCTCTCAGCCCCAAGAGTGTCCACCCTTATGTCTCAATCAGCTGTGGGTCTAGATATGGTCAATCCAGGTGGCATCACAGCCCCTGAAATAATTTTGTAAGAATTTCTCTCTCTTTCATTGTCTTTGTTTCACAGGCTTTTAAAAGTAATTGATTTTTGTAATGGGGTTTAGCTGCTTTTCACTGCTGTGTTTATGCCGCTTTACACCCACTTGACTCACTTACAGAGAGATATCAATACATAGGTTTTAAGATTCTTACTAGTCAGATATGTTCTTGGGCGCTGAATAGGGGGTGTTGAGTCCAGTTCACTGAGCAAGGAGTAGGGCTTGTCTATTACATATTGGGTTTATGGAACGGTATCTGAGCTAATTTGAACCCCGTGTTTTATGCATCACCCACCCTCACCTTTCCCGTTAAGCAGCCATAGTGTGTTTTCTAAACGTGTGACTCTGTTCCGTTTTGTAATTCAGTTCAAGTGTAGCGGTTTTTACATTCCCTCTATAAGTGATATCTTATGATAAGTGTCTTTTTCTGTGTGACTTATTTCACTTAGAATCGTCGTACCTACATCCACTCATAATGCTGCTACTAGCCTTATGACGTTGATTTCATGGCTGAGTGATATTCCATTGTACATAAGGACCACAACTTCTTTATCCATTTTTCTCTTTCCTGGGATATTTAAGGTGTAACGAAGTGGAGGTTCTTGTCATGAGAGCAGCCCTAAATTTTGGGGTGCCTGTGTCTTGCTGATTTTTATTTTTCCCAATTTACAGGCCTATGAGTGGAAGTGCCCTATGCTCTCTAAGCTGAGTTTTTTAGATGTTTCAGGACACACAGTACACTTCTCCAGGGTGGCTGTTGGCAATTTACATCCCACCCATCAGCGTAGCAAGGCTCCCGTTTCTCCATGGCCTGTCCTGCATTTCTGGTTTTGACACTTTATTCAGCATGGCCCTTTTGACCGATGGGAAGCGAGACTTCTTTGTAGCGCTGATTTGCCTTTCCAGGTTGCTTGGTTGGCCAAAAAGGGCGTATGCGTTTTTTCCTGAATATATTCAGGAAAAAACGCATACGCCCTTTTTGGCCAAGGGCATCATTGTCGAGGTTTGGCCGCTTTTCCTGTGCTTTCAAGGCGATTCGAATCTACCTCCTGAAATCTGTTTCCTGCAATTCTGCCTTGCTTTCAAATCCTCTTCGTTGCCTTCCCTCAATATATTTGTGGACGAGAGTTATCATTTATAACTCTGCAGGTTTGTGAATTGCAGTGCCCCTGAGCTCCATTTTCCAACTCGCTTTCTTGGGAGCTGGCCGCAAAAGCGCAGGATTGCTTCAGGCCCTATTCTGGTTCCGGGCGGCAGGCTGAGCCTGTGGTTAATTCTTCTTCCTGATGGGAAAATACAGTGACCTGTGCCTGTCCCAACACCTAGAGCTAGTCTCTCATTGGTTCCCCCTCTTCCCGTTCATCCTCAGGACAAATTGCCACCTGTACGGAACAGGAGGTTAAAGGTGCTGAGTCTCCAAGGAGGGAGATTGTTAGTAAAGCGGCTGGAATGGCGAACCCGAGCACAAGGGGATGAGAAATGAGGTGCGTTTTAGAAACCTTTCCCGATCACACGGTGTACCATCTTCTGGGTTTCTCGTGCATGTTTTCGATGTAGGAAGATGCCCTTGAACCTGGAGATTTGGGACCCATGGGATGGGTACCACGCAGTATTACTTTAGAGGGTCTGCGTTTGCTCACCCAACCTCACCAAACCTCTCAGCCCCAAGAGTGTCCACCCTTATGTCTCCATCAGCTCTGGGTCTAGATATGGTCAATCCAGGTGGCATCACAGCCCCTGAAATAATTTTGTAAGAATTTCTCTCTCTTTCATTGTCTTTGTTTCACGGGTTTTTAAAAGTAATTGATTTTTGTAATGGGGTTTAGCTGCTTTTCACTGCTGTGTTTATGCCGCTTTACACCCACTTGACTCACTTACAGAGAGATATCAATACATAGGTTTTAAGATTCTTACTAGTCAGATATGTTCTTGGGCGCTGAATAGGGGGTGTTGAGTCCAGTTCACTGAGCAAGGAGTAGGGCTTGTCTATTACATATTGGGTTTATGGAACGGTATCTGAGCTAATTTGAACCCCGTGTTTTATGCATCACCCACCCTCACCTTTCCCGTTAAGCAGCCATAGTGTGTTTTCTAAACGTGTGACTCTGTTCCGTTTTGTAATTCAGTTCAAGTGTAGCGGTTTTTACATTCCCTCTATAAGTGATGTCTTATGACAAGTGTCTTTTTCTGTGTGACTTATTTCACTTAGAATCGTCGTACCTACATCCACTCATAATGCTGCTACTAGCCTTATGACGTTGATTTCATGGCTGAGTGATATTCCATTGTACATAAGGACCACAACTTCTTTATCCATTTTTCTCTTTCCTGGGATATTTAAGGTGTAACGAAGTGGAGGTTCTTGTCATGAGAGCAGCTCTAAATTTTGGGGTGCCTGTGTCTTGCTGATTTTTATTTTTCCCAATTTACAGGCCTATGAGTGGAAGTGCCCTATGCTCTCTAAGCTGAGTTTTTTAGATGTTTCAGGACACACCGTACACTTCTCCAGGGTGGCTGTTGGCAATTTACATCCCGCCCCTCAGCGTAGCAAGGCTCCCGTTTCTCCATGGCCTGTCCTGCATTTCTGGTTGTGACACTTTATTCAGCATGGCCCTTTTGACCGATGGGAAGCGAGACTTCTTTGTAGCGCTGATTTGCCTTTCCAGGTTGCTTGGTTGGCCAAAAAGGGCGTATGCGTTTTTTCCTGAATATATTCAGGAAAAAACGCATACGCCCTTTTTGGCCAAGGGCATCATTTTCGAGGTTTTGCCGCTTTTCCTGTGCTTTAAAGGCGATTCGAATCTACCTCCTGAAATGGGTTTCTTGCAATTCTGCCTTTCTTTCAAATTTTCTTCGTTGCCTTCCCTCAATATATTTGTGGTCGAGAGTTATAATTTATAACTGTGCAGGTTTGTGAATTGCAGTGCCCCTGAGCTCCATTTTCCAACTCGCTTTCTTGGGAGCTGGCCGCAAAAGCGCAGGATTTCTTCAGGCCCTATTCTGGTTCCGGGGGGCAGGCTGAGACTGTGGTTAATTCTTCTTCCTGATGGGAAAATAGAGTGACCTGTGCCTGTCCCAACACCTAGAGCTAGTCTCTCATTGGTTCCCCCTCTTTCCGTTCATCCTCAGGACAAATTGCCACCTGTACGGAACAGGAGGTTAAAGGTGCTGAGTCTCCAAGGAGGGAGATTGTTAGTAAAGCGGCTGGAATGGCGAACCCGAGCACAAGGGGATGAGAAATGAGGTGCGTTTTAGAAACCTTTCCCGATCACACTGTGTACCATCTTCTGGGTTTCTCGTGCATGTTTTCGATGTAGGAAGATGCCCTTGAACCTGGAGATTTGGGACCTATGGGATGGGTACCACGCAGTATTACTTTAGAGGGTCTGCGTTTGCTCACCCAACCTCACCAAACCTCTCAGCCCCAAGAGTGTCCTCCCTTATGTCTCAATCAGCTGTGGGTCTAGATATGGTCAATCCAGGTGGCATCACAGCCCCTGAAATAATTTTGTAAGAATTTCTCTCTCTTTCATTGTCTTTGTTTCACGGGTTTTTAAAAGTAATTGATTTTTGTAATGGGGTTTAGCTGCTCTTCACTGCTGTGTTTATTCCGCTTTACACCCACTTGACTCACTTACAGAGAGATATCAATACATAGGTTTTAAGATTCTTACTAGTCAGATACGTTCTTGGGCGCTGAATAGGGGGTGTTGAGTCCAGTTCACTGAGCAAGGAGTAGGGCTTGTCTATTACATATTGGGTTTATGGAACGGTATCTGAGCTAATTTGAACCCCGTGTTTTATGCATCACCCACCCTCACCTTTCCCGTTAAGCAGCCATAGTGTGTTTTCTAAACGTGTGACTCTGTTCCGTTTTGTAATTCAGTTCAAGTGTAGCGGTTTTTACATTCCCTCTATAAGTCATACCTTATGACAAGTGTCTTTTTCTGTGTGACTTATTTCACTTAGAATCGTCGTACCTACATCCACTCATAATGCTGCTACTAGCCTTATGACGTTGATTTCATGGCTGAGTGATATTCCATTGTACATAAGGACCACAACTTCTTTATCCATTTTTCTCTTTCCTGGGATATTGAAGGTGTAACGAAGTGGAGGTTCTTGTCAAGAGAGCAGCCCTAAACTTTGGGGTGCCTGTGTCTTGCTGTTTTTTAGTTTTCCCAATTTACAGGCCCATGAGTGGAAGTGCCCTATGCTCTCTAAGCTGAGTTTTTTAGATGTTTCAGGACACACCGTACACTTCTCCAGGGTGGCTGTTCGCAATTTACATCCCGCCCATCAGCGTAGCAAGGCTCCCGTTTCTCCATGGCCTGTCCTGCATTTCTGGTTTTGACACTTTATTCAGCATGGCCCTTTTGACCGATGGGAAGCGAGACTTCTTTGTAGCGCTGATTTGCCTTTCCAGGTTGCTTGGTTGGCCAAAAAGGGCGTATGCGTTTTTTCCTGAATATATTCAGGAAAAAACGCATACGCCCTTTTTGGCCAAGGGCATCATTGTCGAGGTTTTGCCGCTTTTCCTGTGCTTTCAAGGCGATTCGAATCTACCTCCTGAAATGGGTTTCTTGCAATTCTGCCTTGCTTTCAAATTTTCTTTGTTGCCTTCCCTCAATATATTTGTGGTCGAGAGTTATTATTTATAACTCTGCAGGTTTGTGAATTGCAGTGCCCCTGAGCTCCATTTTCCAACTCGCTTTCTTGGGAGCTGGCCGCAAAAGCGCAGGATTGCTTCAGGCCCTATTCTGGTTCCGGGGGGCAGGCTGAGACTGTGGTTAATTCTTCTTCCTGATGGGAAAATAGAGTGACCTGTGCCTGTCCCAACACCTAGAGCTAGTCTCTCATTGGTTCCCCCTCTTCCCGTTCATCCTCAGGACAAATTGCCACCTGTACGGAACAGGAGGTTAAAGGTGCTGAGTCTCCAAGGAGGGAGATTGTTAGTAAAGCGGCTGGAATGGCGAACCCGAGCACAAGGGGATGAGAAATGAGGTGCGTTTTAGAAACCTTTCCCGATCACACGGTGTACCATCTTCTGGGTTTCTCGTGCATGTTTTCGATGTAGGAAGATGCCCTTGAACCTGGAGATTTGGGACCTATGGGATGGGTACCACGCAGTATTACTTTAGAGGGTCTGCGTTTGCTCACCCAACCTCACCAAACCTCTCAGCCCCAAGAGGGTCCTCCCTTATGTCTCAATCAGCTGTGGGTCTAGATATGGTCAATCCAGGTGGCATCACAGCCCCTGAAATAATTTTGTAAGAATTTCTCTCTCTTTCATTGTCTTTGTTTCACGGGTTTTTAAAAGTAATTGATTTTTGTAATGGGGTTTAGCTGCTCTTCACTGCTGTGTTTATTCCGCTTTACACCCACTTGACTCACTTACAGAGAGATATCAATACATAGGTTTTAAGATTCTTACTAGTCAGATACGTTCTTGGGCGCTGAATAGGGGGTGTTGAGTCCAGTTCACTGAGCAAGGAGTAGGGCTTGTCTATTACATATTGGGTTTATGGAACGGTATCTGAGCTAATTTGAACCCCGTGTTTTATGCATCACCCACCCTCACCTTTCCCGTTAAGCAGCCATAGTGTGTTTTCTAAACGTGTGACTCTGTTCCGTTTTGTAATTCAGTTCAAGTGTAGCGGTTTTTACATTCCCTCTATAAGTCATACCTTATGACAAGTGTCTTTTTCTGTGTGACTTATTTCACTTAGAATCGTCGTACCTACATCCACTCATAATGCTGCTACTAGCCTTATGACGTTGATTTCATGGCTGAGTGATATTCCATTGTACATAAGGACCACAACTTCTTTATCCATTTTTCTCTTTCCTGGGATATTGAAGGTGTAACGAAGTGGAGGTTCTTGTCAAGAGAGCAGCCCTAAACTTTGGGGTGCCTGTGTCTTGCTGTTTTTTAGTTTTCCCAATTTACAGGCCCATGAGTGGAAGTGCCCTATGCTCTCTAAGCTGAGTTTTTTAGATGTTTCAGGACACACCGTACACTTCTCCAGGGTGGCTGTTCGCAATTTACATCCCGCCCATCAGCGTAGCAAGGCTCCCGTTTCTCCATGGCCTGTCCTGCATTTCTGGTTTTGACACTTTATTCAGCATGGCCCTTTTGACCGATGGGAAGCGAGACTTCTTTGTAGCGCTGATTTGCCTTTCCAGGTTGCTTGGTTGGCCAAAAAGGGCGTATGCGTTTTTTCCTGAATATATTCAGGAAAAAACGCATACGCCCTTTTTGGCCAAGGGCATCATTGTCGAGGTTTTGCCGCTTTTCCTGTGCTTTCAAGGCGATTCGAATCTACCTCCTGAAATGGGTTTCTTGCAATTCTGCCTTGCTTTCAAATTTTCTTTGTTGCCTTCCCTCAATATATTTGTGGTCGAGAGTTATTATTTATAACTCTGCAGGTTTGTGAATTGCAGTGCCCCTGAGCTCCATTTTCCAACTCGCTTTCTTGGGAGCTGGCCGCAAAAGCGCAGGATTGCTTCAGGCCCTATTCTGGTTCCGGGGGGCAGGCTGAGACTGTGGTTAATTCTTCTTCCTGATGGGAAAATAGAGTGACCTGTGCCTGTCCCAACACCTAGAGCTAGTCTCTCATTGGTTCCCCCTCTTCCCGTTCATCCTCAGGACAAATTGCCACCTGTACGGAACAGGAGGTTAAAGGTGCTGAGTCTCCAAGGAGGGAGATTGTTAGTAAAGCGGCTGGAATGGCGAACCCGAGCACAAGGGGATGAGAAATGAGGTGCGTTTTAGAAACCTTTCCCGATCACACGGTGTACCATCTTCTGGGTTTCTCGTGCATGTTTTCGATGTAGGAAGATGCCCTTGAACCTGGAGATTTGGGACCTATGGGATGGGTACCACGCAGTATTACTTTAGAGGGTCTGCGTTTGCTCACCCAACCTCACCAAACCTCTCAGCCCCAAGAGTGTCCTCCCTTATGTCTCAATCAGCTGTGGGTCTAGATATGGTCAATCCAGGTGGCATCACAGCCCCTGAAATAATTTTGTAAGAATTTCTCTCTCTTTCATTGTCTTTGTTTCACGGGTTTTTAAAAGTAATTGATTTTTGTAATGGGGTTTAGCTGCTCTTCACTGCTGTGTTTATGCCGCTTTACACCCACTTGACTCACTTACAGACAGATATCAATACATAGGTTTTAAGATTCTTACTAGTCAGATATGTTCTTGGGCGCTGAATAGGGGGTGTTGAGTCCAGTTCACTGAGCAAGGAGTAGGGCTTGTCTATTACATATTGGGTTTATGGAATGGTATCTGAGCTAATTTGAACCCCGTGTTTTATGCATCACCCACCCTCACCTTTCCCGTTAAGCAGCCATAGTGTGTTTTCTAAACGTGTGACTCTGTTCCGTTTTGTAATTCAGTTCAAGTGTAGCGGTTTTTACATTCCCTCTATAAGTCATACCTTATGACAAGTGTCTTTTTCTGTGTGACTTATTTCACTTAGAATAGTCGTACCTACATCCACTCATAATGCTGCTACTAGCCTTATGACGTTGATTTCATGGCTGAGTGATATTCCATTGTACATAAGGACCACAACTTCTTTATCCATTTTTCTCTTTCCTGGGATATTTAAGGTGTAACGAAGTTGAGGTTCTTGTCAAGAGAGCAGCCCTAAACTTTGGGGTGCCTGTGTCTTGCTGTTTTTTAGTTTTCCCAATTTACAGGCCCATGAGTGGAAGTGCCCTATGCTCTCTAAGCAGAGTTTTTTAGATGTTTCAGGACACACCGTACACTTCTCCAGGGTGGCTGTTGGCAATTTACATCCCGCCCCTCAGCGTAGCAAGGCTCCCGTTTCTCCATGGCCTGTCCTGCATTTCTGGTTTTGAAACTTTATTCAGCATGGCCCTTTTGACCGATGGGAAGCGAGACTTCTTTGTAGCGCTGATTTGCCTTTCCAGGTTGCTTGGTTGGCCAAAAAGGGCGTATGCGTTTTTTCCTGAATATATTCAGGAAAAAACGCATACGCCCTTTTTGGCCAAGGGCATCATTGTCGAGGTTTTGCCGCTTTTCCTGTGCTTTCAAGGCGATTCGAATCTACCTCCTGAAATGGGTTTCTTGCAATTCTGCCTTGCTTTCAAATTTTCTTCGTTGCCTTCCCTCAATATATTTGTGGTCGAGAGTTATAATTTATAACTCTGCAGGTTTGTGAATTGCAGTGCCCCTGAGCTCCATTTTCCAACTCGCTTTCTTGGGAGCTGGCCGCAAAAGCGCAGGATTGCTTCAGGCCCTATTCTGGTTCCGGGCGGCAGGCTGAGCCTGTGGTTAATTCTTCTTCCTGATGGGAAAATACAGTGACCTGTGCCTGTCCCAACACCTAGAGCTAGTCTCTCATTGGTTCCCCCTCTTTCCGTTCCTCCTCAGGACAAATTGCAACCTGAACGGAACAGGAGGTTAAAGGTGCTGAGTCTCCAAGGAGGGAGATTGCTAGTAAAGCGGCTGGAATGGCGAACCCGAGCACAAGGAGATGAGAAATGACGTGCGTTTTAGAAACCTTTCCCGATCACACGGTGTGCCATCTTCTGGGTTTCTCGTGCATGTTTTCGATGTAGGAAGATGCCCTTGAACCTGGAGATTTGGGACCCATGGGATGGGTACCACGCAGTATTACTTTAGAGGGTCTGCGTTTGCTCACCCAACCTCACCAAACCTCTCAGCCCCTAGAGTGTCCACCCTTATGTCTCAATCAGCTCTGGGTCTAGATATGGTCAATCCAGGTGGCATCACAGCCCCTGAAATAATTTTGCAAGAATTTCTCTCTCTTTCATTGTCTTTGTTTCACGGGTTTTTAAAAGTAATTGATTTTTGTAATGGGGTTTAGCTGCTCTTCACTGCTGTGTTTATGCCGCTTTACACCCAGTTGACTCACTTACAGAGAGATATCAATACATAGGTTTTAAGATTCTTACTAGTCAGATATGTTCTTGGGCGCTGAATAGGGGGTGTTGAGTCCAGTTCACTGAGCAAGGAGTAGGGCTTGTCTATTACATATTGGGTTTATGGAACGGTATCTGAGCTAATTTGAACCCCGTGTTTTATGCATCACCCACCCTCACCTTTCCCGTTAAGCAGCCATAGTGTGTTTTCTAAACGTGTGACTCTGTTCCGTTTTGTAATTCAGTTCAAGTGTAGCGGTTTTTACATTCCCTCTATAAGTCATACCTTATGACAAGTGTCTTTTTCTGTGTGACTTATTTCACTTAGAATCGTCGTACCTACATCCACTCATAATGCTGCTACTAGCCTTATGACGTTGATTTCATGGCTGAGTGATATTCCATTGTACATAAGGACCACAACTTCTTTATCCATTTTTCTCTTTCCTGGGATATTGAAGGTGTAACGAAGTGGAGGTTCTTGTCAAGAGAGCAGCCCTAAACTTTGGGGTGCCTGTGTCTTGCTGTTTTTTAGTTTTCCCAATTTACAGGCCCATGAGTGGAAGTGCCCTATGCTCTCTAAGCAGAGTTTTTTAGATGTTTCAGGACACACCGTACACTTCTCCAGGGTGGCTGTTCGCAATTTACATCCCGCCCATCAGCGTAGCAAGGCTCCCGTTTCTCCATGGCCTGTCCTGCATTTCTGGTTTTGACACTTTATTCAGCATGGCCCTTTTGACCGATGGGAAGCGAGACTTCTTTGTAGCGCTCATTTGCCTTTCCAGGTTGCTTGGTTGGCCAAAAAGGGCGTATGCGTTTTTTCCTGAATATATTCAGGAAAAAACGCATACGCCCTTTTTGGCCAAGGGCATCATTGTCGAGGTTTGGCCGCTTTTCCTATGCTTTCAAGGCGATTCGAATCTACCTCCTGAAATGGGTTTCTTGCAATTCTGCCTTGCTTTCAAATTTTCTTCGTTGCCTTCCCTCAATATATTTGTGGTCGAGAGTTATAATTTATAACTCTGCAGGTTTGTGAATTGCAGTGCCCCTGAGCTCCATTTTCCAACTCGCTTGCTTGGGAGCTGGCCGCAAAAGCGCAGGATTGCTTCAGGCCCTATTCTGGTTCCGGGGGGCAGGCTGAGACTGTGGTTAATTCTTCTTCCTGATGGGAAAATAGAGTGACCTGTGCCTGTCCCAACACCTAGAGCTAGTCTCTCATTGGTTCCCCCTCTTCCCGTTCATCCTCAGGACAAATTGCCACCTGTACGGAACAGGAGGTTAAAGGTGCTGAGTCTCCAAGGAGGGAGATTGTTAGTAAAGCGGCTGGAATGGCGAACCCGAGCACAAGGGGATGAGAAATGAGGTGCGTTTTAGAAACCTTTCCCGATCACACTGTGTACCATCTTCTGGGTTTCTCGTGCATGTTTTCGATGTAGGAAGATGCCCTTGAACCTGGAGATTTGGGACCTATGGGATGGGTACCACGCAGTATTACTTTAGAGGGTCTGCGTTTGCTCACCCAACCTCACCAAACCTCTCAGCCCCAAGAGTGTCCTCCCTTATGTCTCAATCAGCTGTGGGTCTAGATATGGTCAATCCAGGTGGCATCACAGCCCCTGAAATAATTTTGTAAGAATTTCTCTCTCTTTCATTGTCTTTGTTTCACGGGTTTTTAAAAGTAATTGATTTTTGTAATGGGGTTTAGCTGCTCTTCACTGCTGTGTTTATGCCGCTTTACACCCACTTGACTCACTTACAGAGAGATATCAATACATAGGTTTTAAGATTCTTACTAGTCAGATATGTTCTTGGGCGCTGAATAGGGGGTGTTGAGTCCAGTTCACTGAGCAAGGAGTAGGGCTTGTCTATTACATATTGGGTTTATGGAACGGTATCTGAGCTAATTTGAACCCCGTGTTTTATGCATCACCCACCCTCACCTTTCCCGTTAAGCAGCCATAGTGTGTTTTCTAAACGTGTGACTCTGTTCCGTTTTGTAATTCAGTTCAAGTGTAGCGGTTTTTACATTCCCTCTATAAGTCATACCTTATGACAAGTGTCTTTTTCTGTGTGACTTATTTCACTTAGAATCGTCGTACCTACATCGACTCATAATGCTGCTACTAGCCTTATGACGTTGATTTCATGGCTGAGTGATATTCCATTGTACATAAGGACCACAACTTCTTTATCCATTTTTCTCTTTCCTGGGATATTGAAGGTGTAACGAAGTGGAGGTTCTTGTCAAGAGAGCAGCCCTAAACTTTGGGGTGCCTGTGTCTTGCTGTTTTTTAGTTTTCCCAATTTACAGGCCCATGAGTGGAAGTGCCCTATGCTCTCTAAGCAGAGTTTTTTAGATGTTTCAGGACACACCGTACACTTCTCCAGGGTGGCTGTTCGCAATTTACATCCCGCCCATCAGCGTAGCAAGGCTCCCGTTTCTCCATGGCCTGTCCTGCATTTCTGGTTTTGACACTTTATTCAGCATGGCCCTTTTGACCGATGGGAAGCGAGACTTCTTTGTAGCGCTCATTTGCCTTTCCAGGTTGCTTGGTTGGCCAAAAAGGGCGTATGCGTTTTTTCCTGAATATATTCAGGAAAAAACGCATACGCCCTTTTTGGCCAAGGGCATCATTGTCGAGGTTTGGCCGCTTTTCCTATGCTTTCAAGGCGATTCGAATCTACCTCCTGAAATGGGTTTCTTGCAATTCTGCCTTGCTTTCAAATTTTCTTCGTTGCCTTCCCTCAATATATTTGTGGTCGAGAGTTATAATTTATAACTCTGCAGGTTTGTGAATTGCAGTGCCCCTGAGCTCCATTTTCCAACTCGCTTGCTTGGGAGCTGGCCGCAAAAGCGCAGGATTGCTTCAGGCCCTATTCTGGTTCCGGGGGGCAGGCTGAGACTGTGGTTAATTCTTCTTCCTGATGGGAAAATAGAGTGACCTGTGCCTGTCCCAACACCTAGAGCTAGTCTCTCATTGGTTCCCCCTCTTCCCGTTCATCCTCAGGACAAATTGCCACCTGTACGGAACAGGAGGTTAAAGGTGCTGAGTCTCCAAGGAGGGAGATTGTTAGTAAAGCGGCTGGAATGGCGAACCCGAGCACAAGGGGATGAGAAATGAGGTGCGTTTTAGAAACCTTTCCCGATCACACGGTGTACCATCTTCTGGGTTTCTCGTGCATGTTTTCGATGTAGGAAGATGCCCTTGAACCTGGAGATTTGGGACCTATGGGATGGGTACCACGCAGTATTACTTTAGAGGGTCTGCGTTTGCTCACCCAACCTCACCAAACCTCTCAGCCCCAAGAGTGTCCTCCCTTATGTCTCAATCAGCTGTGGGTCTAGATATGGTCAATCCAGGTGGCATCACAGCCCCTGAAATAATTTTGTAAGAATTTCTCTCTCTTTCATTGTCTTTGTTTCACGGGTTTTTAAAAGTAATTGATTTTTGTAATGGGGTTTAGCTGCTCTTCACTGCTGTGTTTATGCCGCTTTACACCCACTTGACTCACTTACAGAGAGATATCAATACATAGGTTTTAAGATTCTTACTAGTCAGATATGTTCTTGGGCGCTGAATAGGGGGTGTTGAGTCCAGTTCACTGAGCAAGGAGTAGGGCTTGTCTATTACATATTGGGTTTATGGAACGGTATCTGAGCTAATTTGAACCCCGTGTTTTATGCATCACCCACCCTCACCTTTCCCGTTAAGCAGCCATAGTGTGTTTTCTAAACGTGTGACTCTGTTCCGTTTTGTAATTCAGTTCAAGTGTAGCGGTTTTTACATTCCCTCTATAAGTCATACCTTATGACAAGTGTCTTTTTCTGTGTGACTTATTTCACTTAGAATCGTCGTACCTACATCCACTCATAATGCTGGTAGTAGCCTTATGACGTTGATTTCATGGCTGAGTGATATTCCATTGTACATAAGGACCACAACTTCTTTATCCATTTTTCTCTTTCCTGGGATATTGAAGGTGTAACGAAGTGGAGGTTCTTGTCAAGAGAGCAGCCCTAAACTTTGGGGTGCCTGTGTCTTGCTGTTTTTTAGTTTTCCCAATTTACAGGCCCATGAGTGGAAGTGCCCTATGCTCTCTAAGCAGAGTTTTTTAGATGTTTCAGGACACACCGTACACTTCTCCAGGGTGGCTGTTCGCAATTTACATCCCGCCCATCAGCGTAGCAAGGCTCCCGTTTCTCCATGGCCTGTCCTGCATTTCTGGTTTTGACACTTTATTCAGCATGGCCCTTTTGACCGATGGGAAGCGAGACTTCTTTGTAGCGCTCATTTGCCTTTCCAGGTTGCTTGGTTGGCCAAAAAGGGCGTATGCGTTTTTTCCTGAATATATTCAGGAAAAAACGCATACGCCCTTTTTGGCCAAGGGCATCATTGTCGAGGTTTGGCCGCTTTTCCTATGCTTTCAAGGCGATTCGAATCTACCTCCTGAAATGGGTTTCTTGCAATTCTGCCTTGCTTTCAAATTTTCTTCGTTGCCTTCCCTCAATATATTTGTGGTCGAGAGTTATAATTTATAACTCTGCAGGTTTGTGAATTGCAGTGCCCCTGAGCTCCATTTTCCAACTCGCTTGCTTGGGAGCTGGCCGCAAAAGCGCAGGATTGCTTCAGGCCCTATTCTGGTTCCGGGGGGCAGGCTGAGACTGTGGTTAATTCTTCTTCCTGATGGGAAAATAGAGTGACCTGTGCCTGTCCCAACACCTAGAGCTAGTCTCTCATTGGTTCCCCCTCTTCCCGTTCATCCTCAGGACAAATTGCCACCTGTACGGAACAGGAGGTTAAAGGTGCTGAGTCTCCAAGGAGGGAGATTGTTAGTAAAGCGGCTGGAATGGCGAACCCGAGCACAAGGGGATGAGAAATGAGGTGCGTTTTAGAAACCTTTCCCGATCACACTGTGTACCATCTTCTGGGTTTCTCGTGCATGTTTTCGATGTAGGAAGATGCCCTTGAACCTGGAGATTTGGGACCTATGGGATGGGTACCACGCAGTATTACTTTAGAGGGTCTGCGTTTGCTCACCCAACCTCACCAAACCTCTCAGCCCCAAGAGTGTCCTCCCTTATGTCTCAATCAGCTGTGGGTCTAGATATGGTCAATCCAGGTGGCATCACAGCCCCTGAAATAATTTTGTAAGAATTTCTCTCTCTTTCATTGTCTTTGTTTCACGGGTTTTTAAAAGTAATTGATTTTTGTAATGGGGTTTAGCTGCTCTTCACTGCTGTGTTTATGCCGCTTTACACCCACTTGACTCACTTACAGAGAGATATCAATACATAGGTTTTAAGATTCTTACTAGTCAGATATGTTCTTGGGCGCTGAATAGGGGGTGTTGAGTCCAGTTCACTGAGCAAGGAGTAGGGCTTGTCTATTACATATTGGGTTTATGGAACGGTATCTGAGCTAATTTGAACCCCGTGTTTTATGCATCACCCACCCTCACCTTTCCCGTTAAGCAGCCATAGTGTGTTTTCTAAACGTGTGACTCTGTTCCGTTTTGTAATTCAGTTCAAGTGTAGCGGTTTTTACATTCCCTCTATAAGTCATACCTTATGACAAGTGTCTTTTTCTGTGTGACTTATTTCACTTAGAATCGTCGTACCTACATCGACTCATAATGCTGCTACTAGCCTTATGACGTTGATTTCATGGCTGAGTGATATTCCATTGTACATAAGGACCACAACTTCTTTATCCATTTTTCTCTTTCCTGGGATATTGAAGGTGTAACGAAGTGGAGGTTCTTGTCAAGAGAGCAGCCCTAAACTTTGGGGTGCCTGTGTCTTGCTGTTTTTTAGTTTTCCCAATTTACAGGCCCATGAGTGGAAGTGCCCTATGCTCTCTAAGCAGAGTTTTTTAGATGTTTCAGGACACACCGTACACTTCTCCAGGGTGGCTGTTCGCAATTTACATCCCGCCCATCAGCGTAGCAAGGCTCCCGTTTCTCCATGGCCTGTCCTGCATTTCTGGTTTTGACACTTTATTCAGCATGGCCCTTTTGACCGATGGGAAGCGAGACTTCTTTGTAGCGCTCATTTGCCTTTCCAGGTTGCTTGGTTGGCCAAAAAGGGCGTATGCGTTTTTTCCTGAATATATTCAGGAAAAAACGCATACGCCCTTTTTGGCCAAGGGCATCATTGTCGAGGTTTGGCCGCTTTTCCTATGCTTTCAAGGCGATTCGAATCTACCTCCTGAAATGGGTTTCTTGCAATTCTGCCTTGCTTTCAAATTTTCTTCGTTGCCTTCCCTCAATATATTTGTGGTCGAGAGTTATAATTTATAACTCTGCAGGTTTGTGAATTGCAGTGCCCCTGAGCTCCATTTTCCAACTCGCTTGCTTGGGAGCTGGCCGCAAAAGCGCAGGATTGCTTCAGGCCCTATTCTGGTTCCGGGGGGCAGGCTGAGACTGTGGTTAATTCTTCTTCCTGATGGGAAAATAGAGTGACCTGTGCCTGTCCCAACACCTAGAGCTAGTCTCTCATTGGTTCCCCCTCTTCCCGTTCATCCTCAGGACAAATTGCCACCTGTACGGAACAGGAGGTTAAAGGTGCTGAGTCTCCAAGGAGGGAGATTGTTAGTAAAGCGGCTGGAATGGCGAACCCGAGCACAAGGGGATGAGAAATGAGGTGCGTTTTAGAAACCTTTCCCGATCACACGGTGTACCATCTTCTGGGTTTCTCGTGCATGTTTTCGATGTAGGAAGATGCCCTTGAACCTGGAGATTTGGGACCTATGGGATGGGTACCACGCAGTATTACTTTAGAGGGTCTGCGTTTGCTCACCCAACCTCACCAAACCTCTCAGCCCCAAGAGTGTCCTCCCTTATGTCTCAATCAGCTGTGGGTCTAGATATGGTCAATCCAGGTGGCATCACAGCCCCTGAAATAATTTTGTAAGAATTTCTCTCTCTTTCATTGTCTTTGTTTCACGGGTTTTTAAAAGTAATTGATTTTTGTAATGGGGTTTAGCTGCTCTTCACTGCTGTGTTTATGCCGCTTTACACCCACTTGACTCACTTACAGAGAGATATCAATACATAGGTTTTAAGATTCTTACTAGTCAGATATGTTCTTGGGCGCTGAATAGGGGGTGTTGAGTCCAGTTCACTGAGCAAGGAGTAGGGCTTGTCTATTACATATTGGGTTTATGGAACGGTATCTGAGCTAATTTGAACCCCGTGTTTTATGCATCACCCACCCTCACCTTTCCCGTTAAGCAGCCATAGTGTGTTTTCTAAACGTGTGACTCTGTTCCGTTTTGTAATTCAGTTCAAGTGTAGCGGTTTTTACATTCCCTCTATAAGTCATACCTTATGACAAGTGTCGTTTTCTGTGTGACTTATTTCACTTAGAATCGTCGTACCTACATCCACTCATAATGCTGCTACTAGCCTTATGACGTTGATTTCATGGCTGAGTGATATTCCATTGTACATAAGGACCACAACTTCTTTATCCATTTTTCTCTTTCCTGGGATATTTAAGGTGTAACGAAGTTGAGGTTCTTGTCAAGAGAGCAACCCTAAACTTTGGGGTGCCTGTGTCTTGCTGTTTTTTAGTTTTCCCAATTTACAGGCCCATGAGTGGAAGTGCCCTATGCTCTCTAAGCAGAGTTTTTTAGATGTTTCAGGACACACCATACACTTCTCCAGGGTGGCTGTTCGCAATTTACATCCCGCCCATCAGCGTAGCAAGGCTCCCGTTTCTCCATGGCCTGTCCTGCATTTCTGGTTTTGACACTTTATTCAGCATGGCCCTTTTGACCGATGGGAAGCGAGACTTCTTTGTAGCGCTGATTTGCCTTTCCAGGTTGCTTGGTTGGCCAAAAAGGGCGTATGCGTTTTTTCCTGAATATATTCAGGAAAAAACGCATACGCCCTTTTTGGCCAAGGGCATCATTGTCGAGGTTTTGCCGCTTTTCCTGTGCTTTCAAGGCGATTCGAATCTACCTCCTGAAATGGGTTTCTTGCAATTCTGCCTTGCTTTCAAATTTTCTTCGTTGCCTTCCCTCAATATATTTGTGGTCGAGATTTATAATTTATAACTCTGCAGGTTTGTGAATTGCAGTGCCCCTGAGCTCCATTTTCCAACTCGCTTGCTTGGGAGCTGGCCGCAAAAGCGCAGGATTGCTTCAGGCCCTATTCTGGTTCCGGGCGGCAGGCTGAGCCTGTGGTTAATTCTTCTTCCTGATGGGAAAATAGAGTGACCTGTGCCTGTCCCAACACCTAGAGCTAGTCTCTCATTGGTTCCCCCTCTTTCCGTTCCTCCTCAGGACAAATTGCAACCTGAACGGAACAGGAGGTTAAAGGTGCTGAGTCTCCAAGGAGGGAGATTGCTAGTAAAGCGGCTGGAATGGCGAACCCGAGCACAAGGAGATGAGAAATGACGTGCGTTTTAGAAACCTTTCCCGATCACACGGTGTGCCATCTTCTGGGTTTCTCGTGCATGTTTTCGATGTAGGAAGATGCCCTTGAACCTGGAGATTTGGGACCCATGGGATGGGTACCACGCAGTATTACTTTAGAGGGTCTGCGTTTGCTCACCCAACCTCACCAAACCTCTCAGCCCCTAGAGTGTCCACCCTTATGTCTCAATCAGCTCTGGGTCTAGATATGGTCAATCCAGGTGGCATCACAGCCCCTGAAATAATTTTGTAAGAATTTCTCTCTCTTTCATTGTCTTTGTTTCACGGGTTTTTAAAAGTAATTGATTTTTGTAATGGGGTTTAGCTGCTTTTCACTGCTGTGTTTATGCCGCTTTACACCCACTTGACTCACTTACAGAGAGATATCAATACATAGGTTTTAAGATTCTTACTAGTCAGATATGTTCTTGGGCGCTGAATAGGGGGTGTTGAGTCCAGTTCACTGAGCAAGGAGTAGGGCTTGTCTATTACATATTGGGTTTATGGAACGGTATCTGAGCTAATTTGAACCCCGTGTTTTATGCATCACCCACCCTCACCTTTCCCGTTAAGCAGCCATAGTGTGTTTTCTAAACGTGTGACTCTGTTCCGTTTTGTAATTCAGTTCAAGTGTAGCGGTTTTTACATTCCCTCTATAAGTGATATCTTATGACAAGTGTCTTTTTCTGTGTGACTTATTTCACTTAGAATCGTCGTACCTACATCCACTCATAATGCTGCTACTAGCCTTATGACGTTGATTTCATGGCTGAGTGATATTCCATTGTACATAAGGACAACAACTTCTTTATCCATTTTTCTCTTTCCTGGGATATTGAAGGTGTAACGAAGTGGAGGTTCTTGTCATGAGAGCAGCCCTAAATTTTGGGGTGCCTGTGTCTTGCTGTTTTTTACTTTTCCCAATTTACAGGCCTATGAGTGGAAGTGCCCTATGCTCTGTAAGCTGAGTTTTTTAGATGTTTCAGGACACACCGTACACTTCTCCAGGGTGGCTGTTGGCAATTTACATCCCGCCCCTCAGCGTAGCAAGGCTCCCGTTTCTCCATGGCCTGTCCTGCATTTCTGGTTGTGACACTTTATTCAGCATGGCCGTTTTGAACGATGGGAAGCGAGACTTCTTTGTAGCGCTGATTTGCCTTTCCAGGTTGCTTGGTTGGCCAAAAAGGGCGTATGCGTTTTTTCCTGAATATATTCAGGAAAAAACGCATACGCCCTTTTTGGCCAAGGGCATCATTGTCGAGGTTTGGCCGCTTTTTCTGTGCTTTCAAGGCGATTCGAATCTACCTCCTGAAATCTGTTTCCTGCAATTCTGCCTTGCTTTCAAATCCTCTTCGTTGCCTTCCCTCAATATATTTGTGGTCGAGAGTTATCATTTATAAATCTGCAGGTTTGTGAATTGCAGTGCCCCTGAGCTCCATTTTCCAACTCGCTTTCTTGGGAGCTGGCCGCAAAAGCGCAGGATTGCTTCAGGCCCTATTCTGGTTCCGGGGGGCAGGCTGAGACTGTGGTTAATTCTTCTTCCTGATGGGAAAATAGAGTGACCTGTGCCTGTCCCAACACCTAGAGCTAGTCTCTCATTGGTTCCCCCTCTTCCCGTTCATCCTCAGGACAAATTGCCACCTGTACGGAACAGGAGGTTAAAGGTGCTGAGTCTCCAAGGAGGGAGATTGTTAGTAAAGCGGCTGGAATGGCGAACCCGAGCACAAGGGGATGAGAAATGAGGTGCGTTTTAGAAACCTTTCCCGATCACACTGTGTACCATCTTCTGGGTTTCTCGTGCATGTTTTCGATGTAGGAAGATGCCCTTGAACCTGGAGATTTGGGACCTATGGGATGGGTACCACGCAGTATTACTTTAGAGGGTCTGCGTTTGCTCACCCAACCTCACCAAACCTCTCAGCCCCAAGAGTGTCCTCCCTTATGTCTCAATCAGCTGTGGGTCTAGATATGGTCAATCCAGGTGGCATCACAGCCCCTGAAATAATTTTGTAAGAATTTCTCTCTCTTTCATTGTCTTTGTTTCACGGGTTTTTAAAAGTAATTGATTTTTGTAATGGGGTTTAGCTGCTCTTCACTGCTGTGTTTATGCCGCTTTACACCCACTTGACTCACTACAGAGAGATATCAATACATAGGTTTTAAGATTCTTACTAGTCAGATATGTTCTTGGGCGCTGAATAGGGGGTGTTGAGTCCAGTTCACTGAGCAAGGAGTAGGGCTTGTCTATTACATATTGGGTTTATGGAACGGTATCTGAGCTAATTTGAACCCCGTGTTTTATGCATCACCCACCCTCACCTTTCCCGTTAAGCAGCCATAGTGTGTTTTCTAAACGTGTGACTCTGTTCCGTTTTGTAATTCAGTTCAAGTGTAGCGGTTTTTACATTCCCTCTATAAGTCATACCTTATGACAAGTGTCTTTTTCTGTGTGACTTATTTCACTTAGAATCGTCGTACCTACATCCACTCATAATGCTGCTACTAGCCTTATGACGTTGATTTCATGGCTGAGTGAGATTCCATTGTACATAAGGACCACAACTTCTTTATCCATTTTTCTCTTTCCTGGGATATTGAAGGTGTAACGAAGTGGAGGTTCTTGTCAAGAGAGCAGCCCTAAACTTTGGGGTGCCTGTGTCTTGCTGTTTTTTAGTTTTCCCAATTTACAGGCCCATGAGTGGAAGTGCCCTATGCTCTCTAAGCAGAGTTTTTTAGATGTTTCAGGACACACCGTACACTTCTCCAGGGTGGCTGTTCGCAATTTACATCCCGCCCATCAGCGTAGCAAGGCTCCCGTTTCTCCATGGCCTGTCCTGCATTTCTGGTTTTGACACTTTATTCAGCATGGCCCTTTTGACCGATGGGAAGCGAGACTTCTTTGTAGCGCTGATTTGCCTTTCCAGGTTGCTTGGTTGGCCAAAAAGGGCGTATGCGTTTTTTCCTGAATATATTCAGGAAAAAACGCATACGCCCTTTTTGGCCAAGGGCATCATTGTCGAGGTTTGGCCGCTTTTCCTGTGCTTTCAAGGCGATTCGAATCTACCTCCTGAAATCTGTTTCCTGCAATTCTGCCTTGCTTTCAAATCCTCTTCGTTGTCTTCCCTCAATATATTTGTGGACGAGAGTTATCATTTATAACTCTGCAGGTTTGTGAATTGCAGTGCCCCTGAGCTCCATTTTCCAACTCGCTTTCTTGGGAGCTGGCCGCAAAAGCGCAGGATTGCTTCAGGCCCTATTCTGGTTCCGGGCGGCAGGCTGAGCCTGTGGTTAATTCTTCTTCCTGATGGGAAAATACAGTGACCTGTGCCTGTCCCAACACCTAGAGCTAGTCTCTCATTGGTTCCCCCTCTTTCCGTTCCTCCTCAGGACAAATTGCAACCTGAATGGAACAGGAGGTTAAAGGTGCTGAGTCTCCAAGGAGGGAGATTGCTAGTAAAGCGGCAGGAATGGCGAACCCGAGCACAAGGAGATGAGAAATGACGTGCGTTTTAGAAACCTTTCCCGATCACACGGTGTGCCATCTTCTGGGTTTCTCGTGCATGTTTTCGATGTAGGAAGATGCCCTTGAACCTGGAGATTTGGGACCCATGGGATGGGTACCACGCAGTATTACTTTAGAGGGTCTGCGTTTGCTCACCCAACCTCACCAAACCTCTCAGCCCCTAGAGTGTCCACCCTTATGTCTCAATCAGCTGTGGGTCTAGATATGGTCAATCCAGGTGGCATCACAGCCCCTGAAATAATTTTGTAAGAATTTCTCTCTCTTTCATTGTCTTTGTTTCACGGGTTTTTAAAAGTAATTGATTTTTGTAATGGGGTTTAGCTGCTTTTCACTGCTGTGTTTATGCCGCTTTACACCCACTTGACTCACTTACAGAGAGATATCAATACATAGGTTTTAAGATTCTTACTAGTCAGATATGTTCTTGGGCGCTGAATAGGGGGTGTTGAGTCCAGTTCACTGAGCAAGGAGTAGGGCTTGTCTATTACATATTGGGTTTATGGAACGGTATCTGAGCTAATTTGAACCCCGTGTTTTATGCATCACCCACCCTCACCTTTCCCGTTAAGCAGCCATAGTGTGTTTTCTAAACGTGTGACTCTGTTCCGTTTTGTAATTCAGTTCAAGTGTAGCGGTTTTTACATTCCCTCTATAAGTCATACCTTATGACAAGTGTCTTTTTCTGTGTGACTTATTTCACTTAGAATCGTCGTACCTACATCCACTCATAATGCTGCTACTAGCCTTATGACGTTGATTTCATGGCTGAGTGATATTCCATTGTACATAAGGACCACAACTTCTTTATCCATTTTTCTCTTTCCTGGGATATTTAAGGTGTAACGAAGTGGAGGTTCTTGTCATGAGAGCAGCCCTAAATTTTGGGGTGCCTGTGTCTTGCTGATTTTTATTTTTCCCAATTTACAGGCCTATGAGTGGAAGTGCCCTATGCTCTCTAAGCTGAGTTTTTTAGATGTTTCAGGACACACAGTACACTTCTCCAGGGTGGCTGTTGGCAATTTACATCCCGCCCCTCAGCGTAGCAAGGCTCCCGTTTCTCCATGGCCTGTCCTGCATTTCTGGTTGTGACACTTTATTCAGCATGGCCCTTTTGACCGATGGGAAGCGAGACTTCTTTGTAGCGCTGATTTGCCTTTCCAGGTTGCTTGGTTGGCCAAAAAGGGCGTATGCGTTTTTTCCTGAATATATTCAGGAAAAAACGCATACGCCCTTTTTGGCCAAGGGCATCATTGTCGAGGTTTGGCCGCTTTTCCTGTGCTTTCAAGGCGATTCGAATCTACCTCCTGAAATCTGTTTCCTGCAATTCTGCCTTGCTTTCAAATCCTCTTCGTTGCCTTCCCTCAATATATTTGTGGACGAGAGTTATCATTTATAACTCTGCAGGTTTGTGAATTGCAGTGCCCCTGAGCTCCATTTTCCAACTCGCTTTCTTGGGAGCTGGCCGCAAAAGCGCAGGATTGCTTCAGGCCCTATTCTGGTTCCGGGCGGCAGGCTGAGCCTGTGGTTAATTCTTCTTCCTGATGGGAAAATACAGTGACCTGTGCCTGTCCCAACACCTAGAGCTAGTCTCTCATTGGTTCCCCCTCTTTCCGTTCCTCCTCAGGACAAATTGCAACCTGAACGGAACAGGAGGTTAAAGGTGCTGAGTCTCCAAGGAGGGAGATTGCTAGTAAAGCGGCTGGAATGGCGAACCCGAGCACAAGGAGATGAGAAATGACGTGCGTTTTAGAAACCTTTCCCGATCACACGGTGTGCCATCTTCTGGGTTTCTCGTGCATGTTTTCGATGTAGGAAGATGCCCTTGAACCTGGAGATTTGGGACCCATGGGATGGGTACCACGCAGTATTACTTTAGAGGGTCTGCGTTTGCTCACCCAACCTCACCAAACCTCTCAGCCCCTAGAGTGTCCACCCTTATGTCTCAATCAGCTCTGGGTCTAGATATGGTCAATCCAGGTGGCATCACAGCCCCTGAAATAATTTTGTAAGAATTTCTCTCTCTTTCATTGTCTTTGTTTCACGGGTTTTTAAAAGTAATTGATTTTTGTAATGGGGTTTAGCTGCTTTTCACTGCTGTGTTTATGCCGCTTTACACCCACTTGACTCACTTACAGAGAGATATCAATACATAGGTTTTAAGATTCTTACTAGTCAGATATGTTCTTGGGCGCTGAATAGGGGGTGTTGAGTCCAGTTCACTGAGCAAGGAGTAGGGCTTGTCTATTACATATTGGGTTTATGGAACGGTATCTGAGCTAATTTGAACCCCGTGTTTTATGCATCACCCACCCTCACCTTTCCCGTTAAGCAGCCATAGTGTGTTTTCTAAACGTGTGACTCTGTTCCGTTTTGTAATTCAGTTCAAGTGTAGCGGTTTTTACATTCCCTCTATAAGTGATATCTTATGACAAGTGTCTTTTTCTGTGTGACTTATTTCACTTAGAATCGTCGTACCTACATCCACTCATAATGCTGCTACTAGCCTTATGACGTTGATTTCATGGCTGAGTGATATTCCATTGTACATAAGGACAACAACTTCTTTATCCATTTTTCTCTTTCCTGGGATATTGAAGGTGTAACGAAGTGGAGGTTCTTGTCATGAGAGCAGCCCTAAATTTTGGGGTGCCTGTGTCTTGCTGTTTTTTACTTTTCCCAATTTACAGGCCTATGAGTGGAAGTGCCCTATGCTCTGTAAGCTGAGTTTTTTAGATGTTTCAGGACACACCGTACACTTCTCCAGGGTGGCTGTTGGCAATTTACATCCCGCCCCTCAGCGTAGCAAGGCTCCCGTTTCTCCATGGCCTGTCCTGCATTTCTGGTTGTGACACTTTATTCAGCATGGCCGTTTTGAACGATGGGAAGCGAGACTTCTTTGTAGCGCTGATTTGCCTTTCCAGGTTGCTTGGTTGGCCAAAAAGGGCGTATGCGTTTTTTCCTGAATATATTCAGGAAAAAACGCATACGCCCTTTTTGGCCAAGGGCATCATTGTCGAGGTTTGGCCGCTTTTTCTGTGCTTTCAAGGCGATTCGAATCTACCTCCTGAAATCTGTTTCCTGCAATTCTGCCTTGCTTTCAAATCCTCTTCGTTGCCTTCCCTCAATATATTTGTGGTCGAGAGTTATCATTTATAACTCTGCAGGTTTGTGAATTGCAGTGCCCCTGAGCTCCATTTTCCAACTCGCTTTCTTGGGAGCTGGCCGCAAAAGCGCAGGATTGCTTCAGGCCCTATTCTGGTTCCGGGGGGCAGGCTGAGACTGTGGTTAATTCTTCTTCCTGATGGGAAAATAGAGTGACCTGTGCCTGTCCCAACACCTAGAGCTAGTCTCTCATTGGTTCCCCCTCTTCCCGTTCATCCTCAGGACAAATTGCCACCTGTACGGAACAGGAGGTTAAAGGTGCTGAGTCTCCAAGGAGGGAGATTGTTAGTAAAGCGGCTGGAATGGCGAACCCGAGCACAAGGGGATGAGAAATGAGGTGCGTTTTAGAAACCTTTCCCGATCACACTGTGTACCATCTTCTGGGTTTCTCGTGCATGTTTTCGATGTAGGAAGATGCCCTTGAACCTGGAGATTTGGGACCTATGGGATGGGTACAACGCAGTATTACTTTAGAGGGTCTGCGTTTGCTCACCCAACCTCACCAAACCTCTCAGCCCCAAGAGTGTCCTCCCTTATGTCTCAATCAGCTGTGGGTCTAGATATGGTCAATCCAGGTGGCATCACAGCCCCTGAAATAATTTTGTAAGAATTTCTCTCTCTTTCATTGTCTTTGTTTCACGGGTTTTTAAAAGTAATTGATTTTTGTAATGGGGTTTAGCTGCTCTTCACTGCTGTGTTTATGCCGCTTTACACCCACTTGACTCACTACAGAGAGATATCAATACATAGGTTTTAAGATTCTTACTAGTCAGATATGTTCTTGGGCGCTGAATAGGGGGTGTTGAGTCCAGTTCACTGAGCAAGGAGTAGGGCTTGTCTATTACATATTGGGTTTATGGAACGGTATCTGAGCTAATTTGAACCCCGTGTTTTATGCATCACCCACCCTCACCTTTCCCGTTAAGCAGCCATAGTGTGTTTTCTAAACGTGTGACTCTGTTCCGTTTTGTAATTCAGTTCAAGTGTAGCGGTTTTTACATTCCCTCTATAAGTCATACCTTATGACAAGTGTCTTTTTCTGTGTGACTTATTTCACTTAGAATCGTCGTACCTACATCCACTCATAATGCTGCTACTAGCCTTATGACGTTGATTTCATGGCTGAGTGAGATTCCATTGTACATAAGGACCACAACTTCTTTATCCATTTTTCTCTTTCCTGGGATATTGAAGGTGTAACGAAGTGGAGGTTCTTGTCAAGAGAGCAGCCCTAAACTTTGGGGTGCCTGTGTCTTGCTGTTTTTTAGTTTTCCCAATTTACAGGCCCATGAGTGGAAGTGCCCTATGCTCTCTAAGCAGAGTTTTTTAGATGTTTCAGGACACACCGTACACTTCTCCAGGGTGGCTGTTCGCAATTTACATCCCGCCCATCAGCGTAGCAAGGCTCCCGTTTCTCCATGGCCTGTCCTGCATTTCTGGTTTTGACACTTTATTCAGCATGGCCCTTTTGACCGATGGGAAGCGAGACTTCTTTGTAGCGCTGATTTGCCTTTCCAGGTTGCTTGGTTGGCCAAAAAGGGCCTATGCGTTTTTTCCTGAATATATTCAGGAAAAAACGCATACGCCCTTTTTGGCCAAGGGCATCATTGTCGAGGTTTGGCCGCTTTTCCTGTGCTTTCAAGGCGATTCGAATCTACCTCCTGAAATCTGTTTCCTGCAATTCTGCCTTGCTTTCAAATCCTCTTCGTTGTCTTCCCTCAATATATTTGTGGACGAGAGTTATCATTTATAACTCTGCAGGTTTGTGAATTGCAGTGCCCCTGAGCTCCATTTTCCAACTCGCTTTCTTGGGAGCTGGCCGCAAAAGCGCAGGATTGCTTCAGGCCCTATTCTGGTTCCGGGCGGCAGGCTGAGCCTGTGGTTAATTCTTCTTCCTGATGGGAAAATACAGTGACCTGTGCCTGTCCCAACACCTAGAGCTAGTCTCTCATTGGTTCCCCCTCTTTCCGTTCCTCCTCAGGACAAATTGCAACCTGAATGGAACAGGAGGTTAAAGGTGCTGAGTCTCCAAGGAGGGAGATTGCTAGTAAAGCGGCAGGAATGGCGAACCCGAGCACAAGGAGATGAGAAATGACGTGCGTTTTAGAAACCTTTCCCGATCACACGGTGTGCCATCTTCTGGGTTTCTCGTGCATGTTTTCGATGTAGGAAGATGCCCTTGAACCTGGAGATTTGGGACCCATGGGATGGGTACCACGCAGTATTACTTTAGAGGGTCTGCGTTTGCTCACCCAACCTCACCAAACCTCTCAGCCCCAAGAGTGTCCACCCTTATGTCTCAATCAGCTGTGGGTCTAGATATGGTCAATCCAGGTGGCATCACAGCCCCTGAAATAATTTTGTAAGAATTTCTCTCTCTTTCATTGTCTTTGTTTCACAGGCTTTTAAAAGTAATTGATTTTTGTAATGGGGTTTAGCTGCTTTTCACTGCTGTGTTTATGCCGCTTTACACCCACTTGACTCACTTACAGAGAGATATCAATACATAGGTTTTAAGATTCTTACTAGTCAGATATGTTCTTGGGCGCTGAATAGGGGGTGTTGAGTCCAGTTCACTGAGCAAGGAGTAGGGCTTGTCTATTACATATTGGGTTTATGGAACGGTATCTGAGCTAATTTGAACCCCGTGTTTTATGCATCACCCACCCTCACCTTTCCCGTTAAGCAGCCATAGTGTGTTTTCTAAACGTGTGACTCTGTTCCGTTTTGTAATTCAGTTCAAGTGTAGCGGTTTTTACATTCCCTCTATAAGTGATATCTTATGATAAGTGTCTTTTTCTGTGTGACTTATTTCACTTAGAATCGTCGTACCTACATCCACTCATAATGCTGCTACTAGCCTTATGACGTTGATTTCATGGCTGAGTGATATTCCATTGTACATAAGGACCACAACTTCTTTATCCATTTTTCTCTTTCCTGGGATATTTAAGGTGTAACGAAGTGGAGGTTCTTGTCATGAGAGCAGCCCTAAATTTTGGGGTGCCTGTGTCTTGCTGATTTTTATTTTTCCCAATTTACAGGCCTATGAGTGGAAGTGCCCTATGCTCTCTAAGCTGAGTTTTTTAGATGTTTCAGGACACACAGTACACTTCTCCAGGGTGGCTGTTGGCAATTTACATCCCACCCATCAGCGTAGCAAGGCTCCCGTTTCTCCATGGCCTGTCCTGCATTTCTGGTTTTGACACTTTATTCAGCATGGCCCTTTTGACCGATGGGAAGCGAGACTTCTTTGTAGCGCTGATTTGCCTTTCCAGGTTGCTTGGTTGGCCAAAAAGGGCGTATGCGTTTTTTCCTGAATATATTCAGGAAAAAACGCATACGCCCTTTTTGGCCAAGGGCATCATTGTCGAGGTTTGGCCGCTTTTCCTGTGCTTTCAAGGCGATTCGAATCTACCTCCTGAAATCTGTTTCCTGCAATTCTGCCTTGCTTTCAAATCCTCTTCGTTGCCTTCCCTCAATATATTTGTGGACGAGAGTTATCATTTATAACTCTGCAGGTTTGTGAATTGCAGTGCCCCTGAGCTCCATTTTCCAACTCGCTTTCTTGGGAGCTGGCCGCAAAAGCGCAGGATTGCTTCAGGCCCTATTCTGGTTCCGGGCGGCAGGCTGAGCCTGTGGTTAATTCTTCTTCCTGATGGGAAAATACAGTGACCTGTGCCTGTCCCAACACCTAGAGCTAGTCTCTCATTGGTTCCCCCTCTTCCCGTTCATCCTCAGGACAAATTGCCACCTGTACGGAACAGGAGGTTAAAGGTGCTGAGTCTCCAAGGAGGGAGATTGTTAGTAAAGCGGCTGGAATGGCGAACCCGAGCACAAGGGGATGAGAAATGAGGTGCGTTTTAGAAACCTTTCCCGATCACACGGTGTACCATCTTCTGGGTTTCTCGTGCATGTTTTCGATGTAGGAAGATGCCCTTGAACCTGGAGATTTGGGACCCATGGGATGGGTACCACGCAGTATTACTTTAGAGGGTCTGCGTTTGCTCACCCAACCTCACCAAACCTCTCAGCCCCAAGAGTGTCCACCCTTATGTCTCCATCAGCTCTGGGTCTAGATATGGTCAATCCAGGTGGCATCACAGCCCCTGAAATAATTTTGTAAGAATTTCTCTCTCTTTCATTGTCTTTGTTTCACGGGTTTTTAAAAGTAATTGATTTTTGTAATGGGGTTTAGCTGCTTTTCACTGCTGTGTTTATGCCGCTTTACACCCACTTGACTCACTTACAGAGAGATATCAATACATAGGTTTTAAGATTCTTACTAGTCAGATATGTTCTTGGGCGCTGAATAGGGGGTGTTGAGTCCAGTTCACTGAGCAAGGAGTAGGGCTTGTCTATTACATATTGGGTTTATGGAACGGTATCTGAGCTAATTTGAACCCCGTGTTTTATGCATCACCCACCCTCACCTTTCCCGTTAAGCAGCCATAGTGTGTTTTCTAAACGTGTGACTCTGTTCCGTTTTGTAATTCAGTTCAAGTGTAGCGGTTTTTACATTCCCTCTATAAGTGATGTCTTATGACAAGTGTCTTTTTCTGTGTGACTTATTTCACTTAGAATCGTCGTACCTACATCCACTCATAATGCTGCTACTAGCCTTATGACGTTGATTTCATGGCTGAGTGATATTCCATTGTACATAAGGACCACAACTTCTTTATCCATTTTTCTCTTTCCTGGGATATTTAAGGTGTAACGAAGTGGAGGTTCTTGTCATGAGAGCAGCTCTAAATTTTGGGGTGCCTGTGTCTTGCTGATTTTTATTTTTCCCAATTTACAGGCCTATGAGTGGAAGTGCCCTATGCTCTCTAAGCTGAGTTTTTTAGATGTTTCAGGACACACCGTACACTTCTCCAGGGTGGCTGTTGGCAATTTACATCCCGCCCCTCAGCGTAGCAAGGCTCCCGTTTCTCCATGGCCTGTCCTGCATTTCTGGTTGTGACACTTTATTCAGCATGGCCCTTTTGACCGATGGGAAGCGAGACTTCTTTGTAGCGCTGATTTGCCTTTCCAGGTTGCTTGGTTGGCCAAAAAGGGCGTATGCGTTTTTTCCTGAATATATTCAGGAAAAAACGCATACGCCCTTTTTGGCCAAGGGCATCATTTTCGAGGTTTTGCCGCTTTTCCTGTGCTTTAAAGGCGATTCGAATCTACCTCCTGAAATGGGTTTCTTGCAATTCTGCCTTTCTTTCAAATTTTCTTCGTTGCCTTCCCTCAATATATTTGTGGTCGAGAGTTATAATTTATAACTGTGCAGGTTTGTGAATTGCAGTGCCCCTGAGCTCCATTTTCCAACTCGCTTTCTTGGGAGCTGGCCGCAAAAGCGCAGGATTGCTTCAGGCCCTATTCTGGTTCCGGGGGGCAGGCTGAGACTGTGGTTAATTCTTCTTCCTGATGGGAAAATAGAGTGACCTGTGCCTGTCCCAACACCTAGAGCTAGTCTCTCATTGGTTCCCCCTCTTTCCGTTCATCCTCAGGACAAATTGCCACCTGTACGGAACAGGAGGTTAAAGGTGCTGAGTCTCCAAGGAGGGAGATTGTTAGTAAAGCGGCTGGAATGGCGAACCCGAGCACAAGGGGATGAGAAATGAGGTGCGTTTTAGAAACCTTTCCCGATCACACTGTGTACCATCTTCTGGGTTTCTCGTGCATGTTTTCGATGTAGGAAGATGCCCTTGAACCTGGAGATTTGGGACCTATGGGATGGGTACCACGCAGTATTACTTTAGAGGGTCTGCGTTTGCTCACCCAACCTCACCAAACCTCTCAGCCCCAAGAGTGTCCTCCCTTATGTCTCAATCAGCTGTGGGTCTAGATATGGTCAATCCAGGTGGCATCACAGCCCCTGAAATAATTTTGTAAGAATTTCTCTCTCTTTCATTGTCTTTGTTTCACGGGTTTTTAAAAGTAATTGATTTTTGTAATGGGGTTTAGCTGCTCTTCACTGCTGTGTTTATTCCGCTTTACACCCACTTGACTCACTTACAGAGAGATATCAATACATAGGTTTTAAGATTCTTACTAGTCAGATACGTTCTTGGGCGCTGAATAGGGGGTGTTGAGTCCAGTTCACTGAGCAAGGAGTAGGGCTTGTCTATTACATATTGGGTTTATGGAACGGTATCTGAGCTAATTTGAACCCCGTGTTTTATGCATCACCCACCCTCACCTTTCCCGTTAAGCAGCCATAGTGTGTTTTCTAAACGTGTGACTCTGTTCCGTTTTGTAATTCAGTTCAAGTGTAGCGGTTTTTACATTCCCTCTATAAGTCATACCTTATGACAAGTGTCTTTTTCTGTGTGACTTATTTCACTTAGAATCGTCGTACCTACATCCACTCATAATGCTGCTACTAGCCTTATGACGTTGATTTCATGGCTGAGTGATATTCCATTGTACATAAGGACCACAACTTCTTTATCCATTTTTCTCTTTCCTGGGATATTGAAGGTGTAACGAAGTGGAGGTTCTTGTCAAGAGAGCAGCCCTAAACTTTGGGGTGCCTGTGTCTTGCTGTTTTTTAGTTTTCCCAATTTACAGGCCCATGAGTGGAAGTGCCCTATGCTCTCTAAGCAGAGTTTTTTAGATGTTTCAGGACACACCGTACACTTCTCCAGGGTGGCTGTTCGCAATTTACATCCCGCCCATCAGCGTAGCAAGGCTCCCGTTTCTCCATGGCCTGTCCTGCATTTCTGGTTTTGACACTTTATTCAGCATGGCCCTTTTGACCGATGGGAAGCGAGACTTCTTTGTAGCGCTGATTTGCCTTTCCAGGTTGCTTGGTTGGCCAAAAAGGGCGTATGCGTTTTTTCCTGAATATATTCAGGAAAAAACGCATACGCCCTTTTTGGCCAAGGGCATCATTGTCGAGGTTTTGCCGCTTTTCCTGTGCTTTCAAGGCGATTCGAATCTACCTCCTGAAATGGGTTTCTTGCAATTCTGCCTTGCTTTCAAATTTTCTTTGTTGCCTTCCCTCAATATATTTGTGGTCGAGAGTTATTATTTATAACTCTGCAGGTTTGTGAATTGCAGTGCCCCTGAGCTCCATTTTCCAACTCGCTTTCTTGGGAGCTGGCCGCAAAAGCGCAGGATTGCTTCAGGCCCTATTCTGGTTCCGGGGGGCAGGCTGAGACTGTGGTTAATTCTTCTTCCTGATGGGAAAATAGAGTGACCTGTGCCTGTCCCAACACCTAGAGCTAGTCTCTCATTGGTTCCCCCTCTTCCCGTTCATCCTCAGGACAAATTGCCACCTGTACGGAACAGGAGGTTAAAGGTGCTGAGTCTCCAAGGAGGGAGATTGTTAGTAAAGCGGCTGGAATGGCGAACCCGAGCACAAGGGGATGAGAAATGAGGTGCGTTTTAGAAACCTTTCCCGATCACACGGTGTACCATCTTCTGGGTTTCTCGTGCATGTTTTCGATGTAGGAAGATGCCCTTGAACCTGGAGATTTGGGACCTATGGGATGGGTACCACGCAGTATTACTTTAGAGGGTCTGCGTTTGCTCACCCAACCTCACCAAACCTCTCAGCCCCAAGAGTGTCCTCCCTTATGTCTCAATCAGCTGTGGGTCTAGATATGGTCAATCCAGGTGGCATCACAGCCCCTGAAATAATTTTGTAAGAATTTCTCTCTCTTTCATTGTCTTTGTTTCACGGGTTTTTAAAAGTAATTGATTTTTGTAATGGGGTTTAGCTGCTCTTCACTGCTGTGTTTATGCCGCTTTACACCCACTTGACTCACTTACAGACAGATATCAATACATAGGTTTTAAGATTCTTACTAGTCAGATATGTTCTTGGGCGCTGAATAGGGGGTGTTGAGTCCAGTTCACTGAGCAAGGAGTAGGGCTTGTCTATTACATATTGGGTTTATGGAATGGTATCTGAGCTAATTTGAACCCCGTGTTTTATGCATCACCCACCCTCACCTTTCCCGTTAAGCAGCCATAGTGTGTTTTCTAAACGTGTGACTCTGTTCCGTTTTGTAATTCAGTTCAAGTGTAGCGGTTTTTACATTCCCTCTATAAGTCATACCTTATGACAAGTGTCTTTTTCTGTGTGACTTATTTCACTTAGAATAGTCGTACCTACATCCACTCATAATGCTGCTACTAGCCTTATGACGTTGATTTCATGGCTGAGTGATATTCCATTGTACATAAGGACCACAACTTCTTTATCCATTTTTCTCTTTCCTGGGATATTTAAGGTGTAACGAAGTTGAGGTTCTTGTCAAGAGAGCAGCCCTAAACTTTGGGGTGCCTGTGTCTTGGTGTTTTTTAGTTTTCCCAATTTACAGGCCCATGAGTGGAAGTGCCCTATGCTCTCTAAGCAGAGTTTTTTAGATGTTTCAGGACACACCGTACACTTCTCCAGGGTGGCTGTTGGCAATTTACATCCCGCCCCTCAGCGTAGCAAGGCTCCCGTTTCTCCATGGCCTGTCCTGCATTTCTGGTTTTGAAACTTTATTCAGCATGGCCCTTTTGACCGATGGGAAGCGAGACTTCTTTGTAGCGCTGATTTGCCTTTCCAGGTTGCTTGGTTGGCCAAAAAGGGCGTATGCGTTTTTTCCTGAATATATTCAGGAAAAAACGCATACGCCCTTTTTGGCCAAGGGCATCATTGTCGAGGTTTATCGCTTTTCCTGTGCTTTCAAGGCGATTCGAATCTACCTCCTGAAATGGGTTTCTTGCAATTCTGCCTTGCTTTCAAATTTTCTTCGTTGCCTTCCCTCAATATATTTGTGGTCGAGAGTTATAATTTATAACTCTGCAGGTTTGTGAATTGCAGTGCCCCTGAGCTCCATTTTCCAACTCGCTTTCTTGGGAGCTGGCCGCAAAAGCGCAGGATTGCTTCAGGCCCTATTCTGGTTCCGGGGGGCAGGCTGAGACTGTGGTTAATTCTTCTTCCTGATGGGAAAATAGAGTGACCTGTGCCTGTCCCAACACCTAGAGCTAGTCTCTCATTGGTTCCCCCTCTTCCCGTTCATCCTCAGGACAAATTGCCACCTGTACGGAACAGGAGGTTAAAGGTGCTGAGTCTCCAAGGAGGGAGATTGTTAGTAAAGCGGCTGGAATGGCGAACCCGAGCACAAGGGGATGAGAAATGAGGTGCGTTTTAGAAACCTTTCCCGATCACACTGTGTACCATCTTCTGGGTTTCTCGTGCATGTTTTCGATGTAGGAAGATGCCCTTGAACCTGGAGATTTGGGACCTATGGGATGGGTACCACGCAGTATTACTTTAGAGGGTCTGCGTTTGCTCACCCAACCTCACCAAACCTCTCAGCCCCAAGAGTGTCCTCCCTTATGTCTCAATCAGCTGTGGGTCTAGATATGGTCAATCCAGGTGGCATCACAGCCCCTGAAATAATTTTGTAAGAATTTCTCTCTCTTTCATTGTCTTTGTTTCACGGGTTTTTAAAAGTAATTGATTTTTGTAATGGGGTTTAGCTGCTCTTCACTGCTGTGTTTATGCCGCTTTACACCCACTTGACTCACTTACAGAGAGATATCAATACATAGGTTTTAAGATTCTTACTAGTCAGATATTTTCTTGGGCGCTGAATAGGGGGTGTTGAGTCCAGTTCACTGAGCAAGGAGTAGGGCTTGTCTATTACATATTGGGTTTATGGAACGGTATCTGAGCTAATTTGAACCCCGTGTTTTATGCATCACCCACCCTCACCTTTCCCGTTAAGCAGCCATAGTGTGTTTTCTAAACGTGTGACTCTGTTCCGTTTTGTAATTCAGTTCAAGTGTAGCGGTTTTTACATTCCCTCTATAAGTCATACCTTATGACAAGTGTCTTTTTCTGTGTGACTTATTTCACTTAGAATCGTCGTACCTACATCGACTCATAATGCTGCTACTAGCCTTATGACGTTGATTTCATGGCTGAGTGATATTCCATTGTACATAAGGACCACAACTTCTTTATCCATTTTTCTCTTTCCTGGGATATTGAAGGTGTAACGAAGTGGAGGTTCTTGTCAAGAGAGCAGCCCTAAACTTTGGGGTGCCTGTGTCTTGCTGTTTTTTAGTTTTCCCAATTTACAGGCCCATGAGTGGAAGTGCCCTATGCTCTCTAAGCAGAGTTTTTTAGATGTTTCAGGACACACCGTACACTTCTCCAGGGTGGCTGTTCGCAATTTACATCCTGCCCATCAGCGTAGCAAGGCTCCCGTTTCTCCATGGCCTGTCCTGCATTTCTGGTTTTGACACTTTATTCAGCATGGCCCTTTTGACCGATGGGAAGCGAGACTTCTTTGTAGCGCTCATTTGCCTTTCCAGGTTGCTTGGTTGGCCAAAAAGGGCGTATGCGTTTTTTCCTGAATATATTCAGGAAAAAACGCATACGCCCTTTTTGGCCAAGGGCATCATTGTCGAGGTTTGGCCGCTTTTCCTATGCTTTCAAGGCGATTCGAATCTACCTCCTGAAATGGGTTTCTTGCAATTCTGCCTTGCTTTCAAATTTTCTTCGTTGCCTTCCCTCAATATATTTGTGGTCGAGAGTTATAATTTATAACTCTGCAGGTTTGTGAATTGCAGTGCCCCTGAGCTCCATTTTCCAACTCGCTTGCTTGGGAGCTGGCCGCAAAAGCGCAGGATTGCTTCAGGCCCTATTCTGGTTCCGGGGGGCAGGCTGAGACTGTGGTTAATTCTTCTTCCTGATGGGAAAATAGAGTGACCTGTGCCTGTCCCAACACCTAGAGCTAGTCTCTCATTGGTTCCCCCTCTTCCCGTTCATCCTCAGGACAAATTGCCACCTGTACGGAACAGGAGGTTAAAGGTGCTGAGTCTCCAAGGAGGGAGATTGTTAGTAAAGCGGCTGGAATGGCGAACCCGAGCACAAGGGGATGAGAAATGAGGTGCGTTTTAGAAACCTTTCCCGATCACACGGTGTACCATCTTCTGGGTTTCTCGTGCATGTTTTCGATGTAGGAAGATGCCCTTGAACCTGGAGATTTGGGACCTATGGGATGGGTACCACGCAGTATTACTTTAGAGGGTCTGCGTTTGCTCACCCAACCTCACCAAACCTCTCAGCCCCAAGAGTGTCCTCCCTTATGTCTCAATCAGCTGTGGGTCTAGATATGGTCAATCCAGGTGGCATCACAGCCCCTGAAATAATTTTGTAAGAATTTCTCTCTCTTTCATTGTCTTTGTTTCACGGGTTTTTAAAAGTAATTGATTTTTGTAATGGGGTTTAGCTGCTCTTCACTGCTGTGTTTATGCCGCTTTACACCCACTTGACTCACTTACAGAGAGATATCAATACATAGGTTTTAAGATTCTTACTAGTCAGATATGTTCTTGGGCGCTGAATAGGGGGTGTTGAGTCCAGTTCACTGAGCAAGGAGTAGGGCTTGTCTATTACATATTGGGTTTATGGAACGGTATCTGAGCTAATTTGAACCCCGTGTTTTATGCATCACCCACCCTCACCTTTCCCGTTAAGCAGCCATAGTGTGTTTTCTAAACGTGTGACTCTGTTCCGTTTTGTAATTCAGTTCAAGTGTAGCGGTTTTTACATTCCCTCTATAAGTCATACCTTATGACAAGTGTCGTTTTCTGTGTGACTTATTTCACTTAGAATCGTCGTACCTACATCCACTCATAATGCTGCTACTAGCCTTATGACGTTGATTTCATGGCTGAGTGATATTCCATTGTACATAAGGACCACAACTTCTTTATCCATTTTTCTCTTTCCTGGGATATTTAAGGTGTAACGAAGTTGAGGTTCTTGTCAAGAGAGCAGCCCTAAACTTTGGGGTGCCTGTGTCTTGCTGTTTTTTAGTTTTCCCAATTTACAGGCCCATGAGTGGAAGTGCCCTATGCTCTCTAAGCAGAGTTTTTTAGATGTTTCAGGACACACCATACACTTCTCCAGGGTGGCTGTTCGCAATTTACATCCCGCCCATCAGCGTAGCAAGGCTCCCGTTTCTCCATGGCCTGTCCTGCATTTCTGGTTTTGACACTTTATTCAGCATGGCCCTTTTGACCGATGGGAAGCGAGACTTCTTTGTAGCGCTGATTTGCCTTTCCAGGTTGCTTGGTTGGCCAAAAAGGGCGTATGCGTTTTTTCCTGAATATATTCAGGAAAAAACGCATACGCCCTTTTTGGCCAAGGGCATCATTGTCGAGGTTTTGCCGCTTTTCCTGTGCTTTCAAGGCGATTCGAATCTACCTCCTGAAATGGGTTTCTTGCAATTCTGCCTTGCTTTCAAATTTTCTTCGTTGCCTTCCCTCAATATATTTGTGGTCGAGATTTATAATTTATAACTCTGCAGGTTTGTGAATTGCAGTGCCCCTGAGCTCCATTTTCCAGCTCGCTTGCTTGGGAGCTGGCCGCAAAAGCGCAGGATTGCTTCAGGCCCTATTCTGGTTCCGGGGGGCAGGCTGAGACTGTGGTTAATTCTTCTTCCGGATGGGAAAATGGAGTGACCTGTGCCTGTCCCAACACCTAGAGCTAGTCTCTCATTGGTTCCCCCTCTTTCCGTTCTTCCTCAGGACAAATTGCCACCTGTACGGAACAGGAGGTTAAAGGTGCTGAGTCTCCAAGGAGGGAGATTGTTAGTAAAGCGGCTGGAATGGCGAACCCGAGCACAAGGGGATGAGAAATGAGGTGCGTTTTAGAAACCTTTCCCGATCACACGGTGTACCATCTTCTGGGTTTCTCGTGCATGTTTTCGATGTAGGAAGATGCCCTTGAACCTGGAGATTTGGGACCTATGGGATGGGTACCACGCAGTATTACTTTAGAGGGTCTGCGTTTGCTCACCCAACCTCACCAAACCTCTCAGCCCCAAGAGTGTCCTCCCTTATGTCTCAATCAGCTGTGGGTCTAGATATGGTCAATCCAGGTGGCATCACAGCCCCTGAAATAATTTTGTAAGAATTTCTCTCTCTTTCATTGTCTTTGTTTCACGGGTTTTTAAAAGTAATTGATTTTTGTAATGGGGTTTAGCTGCTCTTCACTGCTGTGTTTATGCCGCTTTACACCCACTTGACTCACTTACAGAGAGATATCAATACATAGGTTTTAAGATTCTTACTAGTCAGATATGTTCTTGGGCGCTGAATAGGGGGTGTTGAGTCCAGGTCACTGAGCAAGGAGTAGGGCTTGTCTATTACATATTGGGTTTATGGAACGGTATCTGAGCTAATTTGAACCCCGTGTTTTATGCATCACCCACCCTCACCTTTCCCGTTAAGCAGCCATAGTGTGTTTTCTAAACGTGTGACTCTGTTCCGTTTTGTAATTCAGTTCAAGTGTAGCGGTTTTTACATTCCCTCTATAAGTCATACCTTATGACAAGTGTCTTTTTCTGTGTGACTTATTTCACTTAGAATCGTCGTACCTACATCCACTCATCATGCTGCTACTAGCCTTATGACGTTGATTTCATGGCTGAGTGATATTCCATTGTACATAAGGACCACAACTTCTTTATCCATTTTTCTCTTTCCTGGGATATTGAAGGTGTAACGAAGTGGAGGTTCTTGTCAAGAGAGCAGCCCTAAACTTTGGGGTGCCTGTGTCTTGCTGTTTTTTAGTTTTCCCAATTTACAGGCCCATGAGTGGAAGTGCCCTATGCTCTCTAAGCAGAGTTTTTTAGATGTTTCAGGACACACCGTACACTTCTCCAGGGTGGCTGTTCGCAATTTACATCCCGCCCATCAGCGTAGCAAGGCTCCCGTTTCTCCATGGCCTGTCCTGCATTTCTGGTTTTGACACTTTATTCAGCATGGCCCTTTTGACCGATGGGAAGCGAGACTTCTTTGTAGCGCTCATTTGCCTTTCCAGGTTGCTTGGTTGGCCAAAAAGGGCGTATGCGTTTTTTCCTGAATATATTCAGGAAAAAACGCATACGCCCTTTTTGGCCAAGGGCATCATTGTCGAGGTATGGCCGCTTTTCCTGTGCTTTCAAGGCGATTCGAATCTACCTCCTGAAATGGGTTTCTTGCAATTCTGCCTTGCTTTCAAATTTTCTTCGTTGCCTTCCCTCAATATATTTGTGGTCGAGAGTTATAATTTATAACTCTGCAGGTTTGTGAATTGCAGTGCCCCTGAGCTCCATTTTCCAACTCGCTTTCTTGGGAGCTGGCCGCAAAAGCGCAGGATTGCTTCAGGCCCTATTCTGGTTCCGGGGGGCAGGCTGAGACTGTGGTTAATTCTTCTTCCTGATGGGAAAATAGAGTGACCTGTGCCTGTCCCAACACCTAGAGCTAGTCTCTCATTGGTTCCCCCTCTTTCCGTTCATCCTCAGGACAAATTGCCACCTGTACGGAACAGGAGGTTAAAGGTGCTGAGTCTCCAAGGAGGGAGATTGTTAGTAAAGCGGCTGGAATGGCGAACCCGAGCACAAGGGGATGAGAAATGAGGTGCGTTTTAGAAACCTTTCCCGATCACACTGTGTACCATCTTCTGGGTTTCTCGTGCATGTTTTCGATGTAGGAAGATGCCCTTGAACCTGGAGATTTGGGACCTATGGGATGGGTACCACGCAGTATTACTTTAGAGGGTCTGCGTTTGCTCACCCAACCTCACCAAACCTCTCAGCCCCAAGAGTGTCCTCCCTTATGTCTCAATCAGCTGTGGGTCTATATATGGTCAATCCAGGTGGCATCACAGCCCCTGAAATAATTTTGTAAGAATTTCTCTCTCTTTCATTGTCTTTGTTTCACGGGTTTTTAAAAGTAATTGATTTTTGTAATGGGGTTTAGCTGCTCTTCACTGCTGTGTTTATGCCGCTTTACACCCACTGGACTCACTTACAGAGAGATATCAATACATAGGTTTTAAGATTCTTACTAGTCAGATATGTTCTTGGGCGCTGAATAGGGGGTGTTGAGTCCAGTTCACTGAGCAAGGAGTAGGGCTTGTCTATTACATATTGGGTTTATGGAACGGTATCTGAGCTAATTTGAACCCCGTGTTTTATGCATCACCCACCCTCACCTTTCCCGTTAAGCAGCCATAGTGTGTTTTCTAAACGTGTGACTCTGTTCCGTTTTGTAATTCAGTTCAAGTGTAGCGGTTTTTACATTCCCTCTATAAGTCATACCTTATGACAAGTGTCTTTTTCTGTGTGACTTATTTCACTTAGAATCGTCGTACCTACATCCACTCATAATGCTGCTACTAGCCTTATGACGTTGATTTCATGGCTGAGTGATATTCCATTGTACATAAGGACCACAACTTCTTTATCCATTTTTCTCTTTCCTGGGATATTGAAGGTGTAACGAAGTGGAGGTTCTTGTCAAGAGAGCAGCCCTAAACTTTGGGGTGCCTGTGTCTTGTTGTTTTTTAGTTTTCCCAATTTACAGGCCCATGAGTGGAAGTGCCCTATGCTCTCTAAGCAGAGTTTTTTAGATGTTTCAGGACACACCGTACACTTCTCCAGGGTGGCTGTTCGCAATTTACATCCCGCCCATCAGCGTAGCAAGGCTCCCGTTTCTCCATGGCCTGTCCTGCATTTCTGGTTGTGACACTTTATTCAGCATGGCCCTTTTGACCGATGGGAAGCGAGACTTCTTTGTAGCGCTGATTTGCCTTTCCAGGTTGCTTGGTTGGCCAAAAAGGGCGTATGCGTTTTTTCCTGAATATATTCAGGAAAAAACGCATACGCCCTTTTTGGCCAAGGGCATCATTGTCGAGGTTTGGCCGCTTTTCCTGTGCTTTCAAGGCGATTCGAATCTACCTCCTGAAATCTGTTTCCTGCAATTCTGCCTTGCTTTCAAATCCTCTTCGTTGCCTTCCCTCAATATATTTGTGGACGAGAGTTATCATTTATAACTCTGCAGGTTTGTGAATTGCAGTGCCCCTGAGCTCCATTTTCCAACTCGCTTTCTTGGGAGCTGGCCGCAAAAGCGCAGGATTGCTTGAGGCCCTATTCTGGTTCCGGGCGGCAGGCTGAGCCTGTGGTTAATTCTTCTTCCTGATGGGAAAATACAGTGACCTGTGCCTGTCCCAACACCTAGAGCTAGTCTCTCATTGGTTCCCCCTCTTTCCGTTCCTCCTCAGGACAAATTGCAACCTGAACGGAACAGGAGGTTAAAGGTGCTGAGTCTCCAAGGAGGGAGATTGCTAGTAAAGCGGCTGGAATGGCGAACCCGAGCACAAGGAGATGAGAAATGACGTGCTTTTTAGAAACCTTTCCCGATCAAATGGTGTGCCATCTTCTGGGTTTCTCGTGCATGTTTTCGATGTAGGAAGATGCCCTTGAACCTGGAGATTTGGGACCCATGGGATGGGTACCACGCAGTATTACTTTAGAGGGTCTGCGTTTGCTCACCCAACCTCACCAAACCTCTCAGCCCCAAGAGTGTCCACCCTTATGTCTCAATCAGCTGTGGGTCTAGATATGGTCAATCCAGGTGGCATCACAGCCCCTGAAATAATTTTGTAAGAATTTCTCTCTCTTTCATTGTCTTTGTTTCACGGGTTTTTAAAAGTAATTGATTTTTGTAATGGGGTTTAGCTGCTTTTCACTGCTGTGTTTATGCCGCTTTACACCCACTTGACTCACTTACAGAGAGATATCAATACATAGGTTTTAAGATTCTTACTAGTCAGATATGTTCTTGGGCGCTGAATAGGAGGTGTTGAGTCCAGTTCACTGAGCAAGGAGTAGGGCTTGTCTATTACATATTGGGTTTATGGAACGGTATCTGAGCTAATTTGAACCCCGTGTTTTATGCATCACCCACCCTCACCTTTCCCGTTAAGCAGCCATAGTGTGTTTTCTAAACGTGTGACTCTGTTCCGTTTTGTAATTCAGTTCAAGTGTAGCGGGTTTTACATTCCCTCTATAAGTGATATCTTATGACAAGTGTCTTTTTCTGTGTGACTTATTTCACTTAGAATCGTCGTACCTACATCCACTCATAATGCTGCTACTAGCCTTATGACGTTGATTTCATGGCTGAGTGATATTCCATTGTACATAAGGACCACAACTTCTTTATCCATTTTTCTCTTTCCTGGGATATTTAAGGTGTAACGAAGTGGAGGTTCTTGTCATGAGAGCAGCTCTAAATTTTGGGGTGCCTGTGTCTTGCTGATTTTTATTTTTCCCAATTTACAGGCCTATGAGTGGAAGTGCCCTATGCTCTCTAAGCTGAGTTTTTTAGATGTTTCAGGACACACCGTACACTTCTCCAGGGTGGCTGTTGGCAATTTACATCCCGCCCCTCAGCGTAGCAAGGCTCCCGTTTCTCCATGGCCTGTCCTGCGTTTCTGGTTGTGACACTTTATTCAGCATGGCCCTTTTGACCGATGGGAAGCGAGACTTCTTTGTAGCGCTGATTTGCCTTTCCAGGTTGCTTGGTTGGCCAAAAAGGGCGTATGCGTTTTTTCCTGAATATATTCAGGAAAAAACGCATACGCCCTTTTTGGCCAAGGGCATCATTGTCGAGGTTTGGCCGCTTTTTCTGTGCTTTCAAGGCGATTCGAATCTACCTCCTGAAATCTGTTTCCTGCAATTCTGCCTTGCTTTCAAATTTTCTTCGTTGCCTTCCCTCAATATATTTGTGGTCGAGAGTTATAATTTATAACTCTGCAGGTTTGTGAATTGCAGTGCCCCTGAGCTCCATTTTCCAACTCGCTTTCTTGGGAGCTGGCCGCAAAAGCGCAGGATTGCTTCAGGCCCTATTCTGGTTCCGGGGGGCAGGCTGAGACTGTGGTTAATTCTTCTTCCTGATGGGAAAATAGAGTGACCTGTGCCTGTCCCAACACCTAGAGCTAGTCTCTCATTGGTTCCCCCTCTTCCCGTTCATCCTCAGGACAAATTGCCACCTGTACGGAACAGGAGGTTAAAGGTGCTGAGTCTCCAAGGAGGGAGATTGTTAGTAAAGCGGCTGGAATGGCGAACCCGAGCACAAGGGGATGAGAAATGAGGTGCGTTTTAGAAACCTTTCCCGATCACACTGTGTACCATCTTCTGGGTTTCTCGTGCATGTTTTCGATGTAGGAAGATGCCCTTGAACCTGGAGATTTGGGACCTATGGGATGGGTACCACGCAGTATTACTTTAGAGGGTCTGCGTTTGCTCACCCAACCTCACCAAACCTCTCAGCCCCAAGAGTGTCCTCCCTTATGTCTCAATCAGCTGTGGGTCTATATATGGTCAATCCAGGTGGCATCACAGCCCCTGAAATAATTTTGTAAGAATTTCTCTCTCTTTCATTGTCTTTGTTTCACGGGTTTTTAAAAGTAATTGATTTTTGTAATGGGGTTTAGCTGCTCTTCACTGCTGTGTTTATGCCGCTTTACACCCACTGGACTCACTTACAGAGAGATATCAATACATAGGTTTTAAGATTCTTACTAGTCAGATATGTTCTTGGGCGCTGAATAGGGGGTGTTGAGTCCAGTTCACTGAGCAAGGAGTAGGGCTTGTCTATTACATATTGGGTTTATGGAACGGTATCTGAGCTAATTTGAACCCCGTGTTTTATGCATCACCCACCCTCACCTTTCCCGTTAAGCAGCCATAGTGTGTTTTCTAAACGTGTGACTCTGTTCCGTTTTGTAATTCAGTTCAAGTGTAGCGGTTTTTACATTCCCTCTATAAGTCATACCTTATGACAAGTGTCTTTTTCTGTGTGACTTATTTCACTTAGAATCGTCGTACCTACATCCACTCATAATGCTGCTACTAGCCTTATGACGTTGATTTCATGGCTGAGTGATATTCCATTGTACATAAGGACCACAACTTCTTTATCCATTTTTCTCTTTCCTGGGATATTGAAGGTGTAACGAAGTGGAGGTTCTTGTCAAGAGAGCAGCCCTAAACTTTGGGGTGCCTGTGTCTTGTTGTTTTTTAGTTTTCCCAATTTACAGGCCCATGAGTGGAAGTGCCCTATGCTCTCTAAGCAGAGTTTTTTAGATGTTTCAGGACACACCGTACACTTCTCCAGGGTGGCTGTTCGCAATTTACATCCCGCCCATCAGCGTAGCAAGGCTCCCGTTTCTCCATGGCCTGTCCTGCATTTCTGGTTGTGACACTTTATTCAGCATGGCCCTTTTGACCGATGGGAAGCGAGACTTCTTTGTAGCGCTGATTTGCCTTTCCAGGTTGCTTGGTTGGCCAAAAAGGGCGTATGCGTTTTTTCCTGAATATATTCAGGAAAAAACGCATACGCCCTTTTTGGCCAAGGGCATCATTGTCGAGGTTTGGCCGCTTTTCCTGTGCTTTCAAGGCGATTCGAATCTACCTCCTGAAATCTGTTTCCTGCAATTCTGCCTTGCTTTCAAATCCTCTTCGTTGCCTTCCCTCAATATATTTGTGGACGAGAGTTATCATTTATAACTCTGCAGGTTTGTGAATTGCAGTGCCCCTGAGCTCCATTTTCCAACTCGCTTTCTTGGGAGCTGGCCGCAAAAGCGCAGGATTGCTTGAGGCCCTATTCTGGTTCCGGGCGGCAGGCTGAGCCTGTGGTTAATTCTTCTTCCTGATGGGAAAATACAGTGACCTGTGCCTGTCCCAAAACCTAGAGCTAGTCTCTCATTGGTTCCCCCTCTTTCCGTTCCTCCTCAGGACAAATTGCAACCTGAACGGAACAGGAGGTTAAAGGTGCTGAGTCTCCAAGGAGGGAGATTGCTAGTAAAGCGGCTGGAATGGCGAACCCGAGCACAAGGAGATGAGAAATGACGTGCTTTTTAGAAACCTTTCCCGATCAAATGGTGTGCCATCTTCTGGGTTTCTCGTGCATGTTTTCGATGTAGGAAGATGCCCTTGAACCTGGAGATTTGGGACCCATGGGATGGGTACCACGCAGTATTACTTTAGAGGGTCTGCGTTTGCTCACCCAACCTCACCAAACCTCTCAGCCCCAAGAGTGTCCACCCTTATGTCTCAATCAGCTGTGGGTCTAGATATGGTCAATCCAGGTGGCATCACAGCCCCTGAAATAATTTTGTAAGAATTTCTCTCTCTTTCATTGTCTTTGTTTCACGGGTTTTTAAAAGTAATTGATTTTTGTAATGGGGTTTAGCTGCTTTTCACTGCTGTGTTTATGCCGCTTTACACCCACTTGACTCACTTACAGAGAGATATCAATACATAGGTTTTAAGATTCTTACTAGTCAGATATGTTCTTGGGCGCTGAATAGGAGGTGTTGAGTCCAGTTCACTGAGCAAGGAGTAGGGCTTGTCTATTACATATTGGGTTTATGGAACGGTATCTGAGCTAATTTGAACCCCGTGTTTTATGCATCACCCACCCTCACCTTTCCCGTTAAGCAGCCATAGTGTGTTTTCTAAACGTGTGACTCTGTTCCGTTTTGTAATTCAGTTCAAGTGTAGCGGGTTTTACATTCCCTCTATAAGTGATATCTTATGACAAGTGTCTTTTTCTGTGTGACTTATTTCACTTAGAATCGTCGTACCTACATCCACTCATAATGCTGCTACTAGCCTTATGACGTTGATTTCATGGCTGAGTGATATTCCATTGTACATAAGGACCACAACTTCTTTATCCATTTTTCTCTTTCCTGGGATATTGAAGGTGTAACGAAGTGGAGGTTCTTGTCAAGAGAGCAGCCCTAAACTTTGGGGTGCCTGTGTCTTGCTGTTTTTTAGTTTTCCCAATTTACAGGCCCATGAGTGGAAGTGCCCTATGCTCTCTAAGCAGAGTTTTTTAGATGTTTCAGGACACACCGTACACTTCTCCAGGGTGGCTGTTCGCAATTTACATCCCGCCCATCAGCGTAGCAAGGCTCCCGTTTCTCCATGGCCTGTCCTGCATTTCTGGTTTTGACACTTTATTCAGCATGGCCCTTTTGACCGATGGGAAGCGAGACTTCTTTGTAGCGCTCATTTGCCTTTCCAGGTTGCTTGGTTGGCCAAAAAGGGCGTATGCGTTTTTTCCTGAATATATTCAGGAAAAAACGCATACGCCCTTTTTGGCCAAGGGCATCATTGTCGAGGTTTGGCCGCTTTTCCTGTGCTTTCAAGGCGATTCGAATCTACCTCCTGAAATCTGTTTCCTGCAATTCTGCCTTGCTTTCAGATCCTCTTCGTTGCCTTCCCTCAATATATTTGTGGATGAGAGTTATCATTTATAACTCTGCAGGTTTGTGAATTGCAGTGCCCCTGAGCTCCATTTTCCAACTCGCTTTCTTGGGAGCTGGCCGCAAAAGCGCAGGATTGCTTCAGGCCCTATTCTGGTTCCGGGCGGCAGGCTGAGCCTGTGGTTAATTCTTCTTCCTGATGGGAAAATAGAGTGACCTGTGCCTGTCCCAACACCTAGAGCTAGTCTCTCATTGGTTCCCCCTCTTCCCGTTCATCCTCAGGACAAATTGCCACCTGTACGGAACAGGAGGTTAAAGGTGCTGAGTCTCCAAGGAGGGAGATTGTTAGTAAAGCGGCTGGAATGGCGAACCCGAGCACAAGGGGATGAGAAATGAGGTGCGTTTTAGAAACCTTTCCCGATCACACGGTGTGCCATCTTCTGGGTTTCTCGTGCATGTTTTCGATGTAGGAAGATGCCCTTGAACCTGGAGATTTGGGACCCATGGGATGGGTACCACGCAGTATTACTTTAGAGGGTCTGCGTTTGCTCACCCAACCTCACCAAACCTCTCAGCCCCAAGAGTGTCCACCCTTATGTCTCAATCAGCTGTGGGTCTAGATATGGTCAATCCAGGTGGCATCACAGCCCCTGAAATAATTTTGTAAGAATTTCTCTCTCTTTCATTGTCTTTGTTTCACGGGCTTTTAAAAGTAATTGATTTTTGTAATGGGGTTTAGCTGCTTTTCACTGCTGTGTTTATGCCGCTTTACACCCACTTGACTCACTTACAGAGAGATATCAATACATAGGTTTTAAGATTCTTACTAGTCAGATATGTTCTTGGGCGCTGAATAGGGGGTGTTGAGTCCAGTTCACTGAGCAAGGAGTAGGGCTTGTCTATTACATATTGGGTTTATGGAACGGTATCTGAGCTAATTTGAACCCCGTGTTTTATGCATCACCCACCCTCAACTTTCCCGTTAAGCAGCCATAGTGTGTTTTCTAAACGTGTGACTCTATTCCGTTTTGTAATTCAGTTCAAGTGTAGCGGTTTTTACATTCCCTCTATAAGTGATATCTTATGACAAGTGTCTTTTTCTGTGTGACTTATTTCACTTAGAATCGTCGTACCTACATGCACTCATAATGCTGCTACTAGCCTTATGACGTTGATTACATGACTGAGTGATATTCCATTGTACATAAGGACCACAACTTCTTTATCCATTTTTCTCTTTCCTGGGATATTTAAGGTGTAACGAAGTGGAGGTTCTTGTCATGAGAGCAGCCCTAAATTTTGGGGTGCCTGTGTCTTGCTGATTTTTATTTTTCCCAAGTTACAGGCCTATGAGTGGAAGTGCCCTATGCTCTCTAAGCTGAGTTTTTTAGATGTTTCAGGACACACAGTACACTTCTCCAGGGTGGCTGTTGGCAATTTACATCCCGCCCCTCAGCGTGGCAAGGCTCCCGTTTCTCCATGGCCTGTCCTGCATTTCTGGTTGTGACACTTTATTCAGCATGGCCCTTTTGACCGATGGGAAGCGAGACTTCTTTGTAGCGCTGATTTGCCTTTCCAGGTTGCTTGGTTGGCCAAAGAGGGCGTATGCGTTTTTTCCTGAATATATTCAGGAAAAAACGCATACGCCCTTTTTGGCCAAGGGCATCATTGTCGAGGTTTGGCCGCTTTTCCTGTGCTTTCAAGGCGATTCGAATCTACCTCCTGAAATCTGTTTCCTGCAATTCTGCCTTGCTTTCAAATCCTCTTCGTTGCCTTCCCTCAATATATTTGTGGACGAGAGTTATCATTTATAACTCTGCAGGTTTGTGAATTGCAGTGCCCCTGAGCTCCATTTTCCAACTCGCTTTCTTGGGAGCTGGCCGCAAAAGCGCAGGATTGCTTCAGGCCCTATTCTGGTTCCGGGCGGCAGGCTGAGCCTGTGGTTAATTCTTCTTCCTGATGGGAAAATACAGTGACCTGTGCCTGTCCCAACACCTAGAGCTAGTCTCTCATTGGTTCCCCCTCTTTCCGTTCCTCCTCAGGACAAATTGCAACCTGAACGGAACAGGAGGTTAAAGGTGCTGAGTCTCCAAGGAGGGAGATTGCTAGTAAAGCGGCTGGAATGGCGAACCCGAGCACAAGGAGATGAGAAATGACGTGCTTTTTAGAAACCTTTCCCGATCACACGGTGTGCCATCTTCTGGGTTTCTCGTGCATGTTTTCGATGTAGGAAGATGCCCTTGAACCTGGAGATTTGGGACCCATGGGATGGGTACCACGCAGTATTACTTTAGAGGGTCTGCGTTTGCTCACCCAACCTCACCAAACCTCTCAGCCCCAAGAGTGTCCACCCTTATGTCTCAATCAGCTGTGGGTCTAGATATGGTCAATCCAGGTGGCATCACAGCCCCTGAAATAATTTTGTAAGAATTTCTCTCTCTTTCATTGTCTTTGTTTCACGGGTTTTTAAAAGTAATTGATTTTTGTAATGGGGTTTAGCTGCTTTTCACTGCTGTGTTTATGCCGCTTTACACCCACTTGACTCACTTACAGAGAGATATCAATACATAGGTTTTAAGATTCTTACTAGTCAGATATGTTCTTGGGCGCTGAATAGGAGGTGTTGAGTCCAGTTCACTGAGCAAGGAGTAGGGCTTGTCTATTACATATTGGGTTTATGGAACGGTATCTGAGCTAATTTGAACCCCGTGTTTTATGCATCACCCACCCTCACCTTTCCCGTTAAGCAGCCATAGTGTGTTTTCTAAACGTGTGACTCTGTTCCGTTTTGTAATTCAGTTCAAGTGTAGCGGGTTTTACATTCCCTCTATAAGTGATATCTTATGACAAGTGTCTTTTTCTGTGTGACTTATTTCACTTAGAATCGTCGTACCTACATCCACTCATAATGCTGCTACTAGCCTTATGACGTTGATTTCATGGCTGAGTGATATTCCATTGTACATAAGGAGCACAACTTCTTTATCCATTTTTCTCTTTCCTGGGATATTGAAGGTGTAACGAAGTGGAGGTTCTTGTCAAGAGAGCAGCCCTAAACTTTGGGGTGCCTGTGTCTTGCTGTTTTTTAGTTTTCCCAATTTACAGGCCCATGAGTGGAAGTGCCCTATGCTCTCTAAGCAGAGTTTTTTAGATGTTTCAGGACACACCGTACACTTCTCCAGGGTGGCTGTTGGCAATTTACATCCCGCCCCTCAGCGTAGCAAGGCTCCCGTTTCTCCATGGCCTGTCCTGCATTTCTGGTTTTGACACTTTATTCAGCATGGCCCCTTTGACCGATGGGAAGCGAGACTTCTTTGTAGCGCTCATTTGCCTTTCCAGGTTGCTTGGTTGGCCAAAAAGGGCGTATGCGTTTTTTCCTGAATATATTCAGGAAAAAACGCATACGCCCTTTTTGGCCAAGGGCATCATTGTCGAGGTTTGGCCGCTTTTCCTGTGCTTTCAAGGCGATTCGAATCTACCTCCTGAAATCTGTTTCCTGCAATTCTGCCTTGCTTTCAAATCCTCTTCGTTGCCTTCCCTCAATATATTTGTGGACGAGAGTTATCATTTATAACTCTGCAGGTTTGTGAATTGCAGTGCCCCTGAGCTCCATTTTCCAACTCGCTTTCTTGGGAGCTGGCCGCAAAAGCGCAGGATTGCTTCAGGCCCTATTCTGGTTCCGGGCGGCAGGCTGAGCCTGTGGTTAATTCTTCTTCCTGATGGGAAAATAGAGTGACCTGTGCCTGTCCCAACACCTAGAGCTAGTCTCTCATTGGTTCCCCCTCTTCCCGTTCATCCTCAGGACAAATTGCCACCTGTACGGAACAGGAGGTTAAAGGTGCTGAGTCTCCAAGGAGGGAGATTGTTAGTAAAGCGGCTGGAATGGCGAACCCGAGCACAAGGGGATGAGAAATGAGGTGCGTTTTAGAAACCTTTCCCGATCACACGGTGTGCCATCTTCTGGGTTTCTCGTGCATGTTTTCGATGTAGGAAGATGCCCTTGAACCTGGAGATTTGGGACACATGGGATGGGTACCACGCAGTATTACTTTAGAGGGTCTGCGTTTGCTCACCCAACCTCACCAAACCTCTCAGCCCCAAGAGTGTCCACCCTTATGTCTCAATCAGCTGTGGGTCTAGATATGGTCAATCCAGGTGGCATCACAGCCCCTGAAATAATTTTGTAAGAATTTCTCTCTCTTTCATTCTCTTTGTTTCACGGGCTTTTAAAAGTAATTGATTTTTGTAATGGGGTTTAGCTGCTTTTCACTGCTGTGTTTATGCCGCTTTACACCCACTTGACTCACTTACAGAGAGATATCAATACATAGGTTTTAAGATTCTTACTAGTCAGATATGTTCTTGGGCGCTGAATAGGGGGTGTTGAGTCCAGTTCACTGAGCAAGGAGTAGGGCTTGTCTATTACATATTGGGTTTATGGAACGGTATCTGAGCTAATTTGAACCCCGTGTTTTATGCATCACCCACCCTCAACTTTCCCGTTAAGCAGCCATAGTGTGTTTTCTAAACGTGTGACTCTGTTCCGTTTTGTAATTCAGTTCAAGTGTAGCGGTTTTTACATTCCCTCTATAAGTGATATCTTATGACAAGTGTCTTTTTCTGTGTGACTTATTTCACTTAGAATCGTCGTACCTACATCCACTCATAATGCTGCTACTAGCCTTATGACGTTGATTTCATGGCTGAGTGATATTCCATTGTACATAAGGACCACAACTTCTTTATCCATTTTTCTCTTTCCTGGGATATTTAAGGTGTAACGAAGTGGAGGTTTTTGTCATGAGAGCAGCCCTAAATTTTGGGGTGCCTGTGTCTTGCTGATTTTTATTTTTCCCAATTTACAGGCCTATGAGTGGAAGTGCCCTATGCTCTCTAAGCTGAGTTTTTTAGATGTTTCAGGACACACCGTACACTTCTCCAGGATGGCTGTTGGCAATTTACATCCCGCCCCTCAGCGTGGCAAGGCTCCCGTTTCTCCATGGCCTGTCCTGCATTTCTGGTTGTGACACTTTATTCAGCATGGCCCTTTTGACCGATGGGAAGCGAGACTTCTTTGTAGCGCTGATTTGCCTTTCCAGGTTGCTTGGTTGGCCAAAAAGGGCGTATGCGTTTTTTCCTGAATATATTCAGGAAAAAAGGCATACGCCCTTTTTGGCCAAGGGCATCATTGTCGAGGTTTGGCCGCTTTTCCTGTGCTTTCAAGGCGATTCGAATCTACCTCCTGAAATCTGTTTCCTGCAATTCTGCCTTGCTTTCAAATCCTCTTCGTTGCCTTCCCTCAATATATTTGTGGACGAGAGTTATCATTTATAACTCTGCAGGTTTGTGAATTGCAGTGCCCCTGAGCTCCATTTTCCAACTCGCTTTCTTGGGAGCTGGCCGCAAAAGCGCAGGATTGCTTCAGGCCCTATTCTGGTTCCGGGCGGCAGGCTGAGCTTGTGGTTAATTCTTCTTCCTGATGGGAAAATAGAGTGACCTGTGCCTGTCCCAACACCTAGAGCTAGTCTCTCATTGGTTCCCCCTCTTCCCGTTCATCCTCAGGACAAATTGCCACCTGTACGGAACAGGAGGTTAAAGGTGCTGAGTCTCCAAGGAGGGAGATTGTTAGTAAAGCGGCTGGAATGGCGAACCCGAGCACAAGGGGATGAGAAATGAGGTGCGTTTTAGAAACCTTTCCCGATCACACGGTGTGCCATCTTCTGGGTTTCTCGTGCATGTTTTCGATGTAGGAAGATGCCCTTGAACCTGGAGATTTGGGACCCATGGGATGGGTACCACGCAGTATTACTTTAGAGGGTCTGCGTTTGCTCACCCAACCTCACCAAACCTCTCAGCCCCAAGAGTGTCCACCCTTATGTCTCAATCAGCTGTGGGTCTAGATATGGTCAATCCAGGTGGCATCACAGCCCCTGAAATAATTTTGTAAGAATTTCTCTCTCTTTATTGTCTTTGTTTCACGGGCTTTTAAAAGTAATTGATTTTTGTAATGGGGTTTAGCTGCTTTTCACTGCTGTGTTTATGCCGCTTTACACCCACTTGACTCACTTACAGAGAGATATCAATACATAGGTTTTAAGATTGTTACTAGTCAGATATGTTCTTGGGCGCTGAATAGGGGGTGTTGAGTCCAGTTCACTGAGCAAGGAGTAGGGCTTGTCTATTACATATTGGGTTTATGGAACGGTATCTGAGCTAATTTGAACCCCGTGTTTTATGCATCACCCACCCTCAACTTTCCCGTTAAGCAGCCATAGTGTGTTTTCTAAACGTGTGACTCTGTTCCGTTTTGTAATTCAGTTCAAGTGTAGCGGTTTTTACATTCCCTCTATAAGTGATATCTTATGACAAGTGTCTTTTTCTGTGTGACTTATTTCACTTAGAATCGTCGTACCTACATCCACTCATAATGCTGCTACTAGCCTTATGACGTTGATTTCATGGCTGAGTGATATTCCATTCTACATAAGGACCACAACTTCTTTATCCATTTTTCTCTTTCCTGGGATATTTAAGGTGTAACGAAGTGGAGGTTCTTGTCATGAGAGCAGCCCTAAATTTTGGGGTGCCTGTGTCTTGCTGATTTTTATTTTTCCCAATTTACAGGCCTATGAGTGGAAGTGCCCTATGCTCTCTTAGCTGAGTTTTTTAGATGTTTCAGGACACACAGTACACTTCTCCAGGGTGGCTGTTGGCAATTTACATCCCGCCCCTCAGCGTGGCAAGGCTCCCGTTTCTCCATGGCCTGTCCTGCATTTCTGGTTGTGACACTTTATTCAGCATGGCCCTTTTGACCGATGGGAAGCGAGACTTCTTTGTAGCGCTGATTTGCCTTTCCAGGTTGCTTGGTTGGCCAAAAAGGGCGTATGCGTTTTTTCCTGAATATATTCAGGAAAAAAGGCATACGCCCTTTTTGGCCAAGGGCATCATTGTCGAGGTTTGGCCGCTTTTCCTGTGCTTTCAAGGCGATTCGAATCTACCTCCTGAAATCTGTTTCCTGCAATTCTACCTTGCTTTCAAATCCTCTTCGTTGCCTTCCCTCAATATATTTGTGGACGAGAGTTATCATTTATAACTCTGCAGGTTTGTGAATTGCAGTGCCCCTGAGCTCCATTTTCCAACTCGCTTTCTTGGGAGCTGGCCGCAAAAGCGCAGGATTGCTTCAGGCCCTATTCTGGTTCCGGGCGGCAGGCTGAGCCTGTGGTTAATTCTTCTTCCTGATGGGAAAATACAGTGACCTGTGCCTGTCCCAACACGTAGAGCTAGTCTCTCATTGGTTCCCCCTCTTTCCGTTCCTCCTCAGGACAAATTGCAACCTGAACGGAACAGGAGGTTAAAGGTGCTGAGTCTCCAAGGAGGGAGATTGCTAGTAAAGCGGCTGGAATGGCGAACCCGAGCACAAGGAGATGAGAAATGACGTGCTTTTTAGAAACCTTTCCCGATCACATGGTGTGCCATCTTCTGGGTTTCTCGTGCATGTTTTCGATGTAGGAAGATGCCCTTGAACCTGGAGATTTGGGACCCATGGGATGGGTACCACGCAGTATTACTTTAGAGGGTCTGCGTTTGCTCACCCAACCTCACCAAACCTCTCAGCCCCAAGAGTGTCCACCCTTATGTCTCAATCAGCTGTGGGTCTAGATATGGTCAATCCAGGTGGCATCACAGCCCCTGAAATAATTTTGTAAGAATTTCTCTCTCTTTCATTGTCTTTGTTTCACGGGTTTTTAAAAGTAATTGATTTTTGTAATGGGGTTTAGCTGCTTTTCACTGCTGTGTTTATGCCGCTTTACACCCATTTGACTCACTTACAGAGAGATATCAATACATAGGTTTTAAGATTCTTACTAGTCAGATATGTTCTTGGGCGCTGAATAGGAGGTGTTGAGTCCAGTTCACTGAGCAAGGAGTAGGGCTTGTCTATTACATATTGGGTTTATGGAACGGTATCTGAGCTAATTTGAACCCCGTGTTTTATGCATCACCCTCCCTCACCTTTCCCGTTAAGCAGCCATAGTGTGTTTTCTAAACGTGTGACTCTGTTCCGTTTTGTAATTCAGTTTAAGTGTAGCGGGTTTTACATTCCCTCTATAAGTGATATCTTATGACAAGTGTCTTTTTCTGTGTGACTTATTTCACTTAGAATCGTCGTACCTACATCCACTCATAATGCTGCTACTAGCCTTATGACGTTGATTTCATGACTGAGTGATATTCCATTGTACATAAGGACCACAACTTCTTTATCCATTTTTCTCTTTCCTGGGATATTGAAGGTGTAACGAAGTGGAGGTTCTTGTCAAGAGAGCAGCCCTAAACTTTGGGGTGCCTGTGTCTTGCTGTTTTTTAGTTTTCCCAATTTACAGGCCCATGAGTGGAAGTGCCCTATGCTCTCTAAGCAGAGTTTTTTAGATGTTTCAGGACACACCGTACACTCCTCCAGGGTGGCTCTTCGCAATTTACATCCCGCCCATCAGCGTAGCAAGGCTCCCGTTTCTCCATGGCCTGTCCTGCATTTCTGGTTTTGACACTTTATTCAGCATGGCCCTTTTGACCGATGGGAAGCGAGACTTCTTTGTAGCGCTCATTTGCCTTTCCAGGTTGCTTGGTTGGCCAAAAAGGGCGTATGCGTTTTTTCCTGAATATATTCAGGAAAAAACGCATACGCCCTTTTTGGCCAAGGGCATCATTGTCGAGGTTTGGCCGCTTTTCCTGTGCTTTCAAGGCGATTCGAATCTACCTCCTGAATCTGTTTCCTGCAATTCTGCTTTGCTTTCAAATTCTCTTCGTTGCCTTCCCTCAATATATTTGTGGACGAGAGTTATCATTTATAACTCTGCAGGTTTGTGAATTGCAGTGCCCCTGAGCTCCATTTTCCAACTCGCTTTCTTGGGAGCTGGCCGCAAAAGCGCAGGATTGCTTCAGGCCCTATTCTGGTTCCGGGCGGCAGGCTGAGCCTGTGGTTAATTCTACTTCCTGATGGGAAAATACAGTGACCTGTGCCTGTCCCAACACCTAGAGCTAGTCTCTCATTGGTTCCCCCTCTTTCCGTTCCTCCTCAGGACAAATTGCAACCTGAACGGAACAGGAGGTTAAAGGTGCTGAGTCTCCAAGGAGGGAGATTGCTAGTAAAGCGGCTGGAATGGCGAACCCGAGCAAAAGGAGATGAGAAATGACGTGCGTTTTAGAAACCTTTCCCGATCACACGGTGTGCCATCTTCTGGGTTTCTCGTGCATGTTTTCGATGTAGGAAGATGCCCTTGAACCTGGAGATTTGGGACCCATGGGATGGGTACCACGCAGTATTACTTTAGAGGGTCTGCGTTTGCTCACCCAACCTCACCAAACCTCTCAGCCCCAAGAGTGTCCACCCTTATGTCTCAATCAGCTGTGGGTCTAGATATGGTCAATCCAGGTGGCATCACAGCCCCTGAAATAATTTTGTAAGAATTTCTCTCTCTTTCATTGTCTTTGTTTCACGGGTTTTTAAAAGTAATTGATTTTTGTAATGGGGTTTAGCTGCTCTTCACTGCTGTGTTTATGCCGCTTTACACCCACTTGACTCACTTACAGAGAGATTATCAATACATAGGTTTTAAGATTCTTACTAGTCAGATATGTTCTTGGGCGCTGAATAGGGGGTGTTGAGTCCAGTTCACTGAGCAAGGAGTAGGGCTTGTCTATTACATATTGGGTTTATGGAACGGTATCTGAGCTAATTTGAACCCCGTGTTTTATGCATCACCCACCCTCACCTTTCCCGTTAAGCAGCCATAGTGTGTTTTCTAAACGTGTGACTCTGTTCCGTTTTGTAATTCAGTTCAAGTGTAGCGGTTTTTACATTCCCTCTATAAGTCATACCTTATGACAAGTGTCTTTTTCTGTGTGACTTATTTCACTTAGAATCGTCGTACCTACATCCACTCATAATGCTGCTACTAGCCTTATGACGTTGATTTCATGGCTGAGTGATATTCCATTGTACATAAGGACCACAACTTCTTTATCCATTTTTCTCTTTCCTGGGATATTGAAGGTGTAACGAAGTGGAGGTTCTTGACAAGAGAGCAGCCCTAAACTTTGGGGTGCCTGTGTCTAGCTGTTTTTTAGTTTTCCCAATTTACAGGCCCATGAGTGGAAGTGCCCTATGCTCTCTAAGCAGAGTTTTTTAGATGTTTCAGGACACACCGTACACTTCTCCAGGGTGGCTGTTCGCAATTTACATCCCGCCCATGAGCGTAGCAAGGCTCCCGTTTCTCCATGGCCTGTCCTGCATTTCTGGTTTTGACACTTTATTCAGCATGGCCCTTTTGACCGATGGGAAGCGAGACTTCTTTGTAGCGCTGATTTGCCTTTCCAGGTTGCTTGGTTGGCCAAAAAGGGCGTATGCGTTTTTTCCTGAATATATTCAGGAAAAAACGCATACGCCCTTTTTGGCCAAGGGCATCATTGTCGAGGTTTGGCCGCTTTTCCTGTTCTTTCAAGGCGATTCGAATCTACCTCCTGAAATGGGTTTCTTGCAATTCTGCCTTGCTTTCAAATTTTCTTCGTTGCCTTCCCTCAATATATTTGTGGTCGAGAGTTATAATTTATAACTCTGCAGGTTTGTGAATTGCAGTGCCCCTGAGCTCCATTTTCCAACTCGCTTGCTTGGGAGCTGGCCGCAAAAGCGCAGGATTGCTTCAGGCCCTATTCTGGTTCCGGGGGGCAGGCTGAGACTGTGGTTAATTCTTCTTCCGGATGGGAAAATGGAGTGACCTGTGCCTGTCCCAACACCTAGAGCTAGTCTCTCATTGGTTCCCCCTCTTCCCGTTCTTCCTCAGGACAAATTGCCACCTGTACGGAACAGGAGGTTAAAGGTGCTGAGTCTCCAAGGAGGGAGATTGTTAGTAAAGCGGCTGGAATGGCGAACCCGAGCACAAGGGGATGAGAAATGAGGTGCGTTTTAGAAACCTTTCCCGATCACACGGTGTACCATCTTCTGGGTTTCTCGTGCATGTTTTCGATGTAGGAAGATGCCCTTGAACCTGGAGATTTGGGACCTATGGGATGGGTACCACGCAGTATTACTTTAGAGGGTCTGCGTTTGCTCACCCAACCTCACCAAACCTCTCAGCCCCAAGAGTGTCCTCCCTTATGTCTCAATCAGCTGTGGGTCTAGATATGGTCAATCCAGGTGGCATCACAGCCCCTGAAATAATTTTGTAAGAATTTCTCTCTCTTTCATTGTCTTTGTTTCACGGGTTTTTAAAAGTAATTGATTTTTGTAATGGGGTTTAGCTGCTCTTCACTGCTGTGTTTATGCCGCTTTACACCCACTTGACTCACTTACAGAGAGATATCAATACATAGGTTTTAAGATTCTTACTAGTCAGATATGTTCTTGGGCGCTGAATAGGGGGTGTTGAGTCCAGTTCACTGAGCAAGGAGTAGGGCTTGTCTATTACATATTGGGTTTATGGAACGGTATCTGAGCTAATTTGAACCCCGTGTTTTATGCATCACCCACCCTCACCTTTCCCGTTAAGCAGCCATAGTGTGTTTTCTAAACGTGTGACTCTGTTCCGTTTTGTAATTCAGTTCAAGTGTAGCGGTTTTTACATTCCCTCTATAAGTCATACCTTATGACAAGTGTCTTTTTCTGTGTGACTTATTTCACTTAGAATCGTCGTACCTACATCCACTCATCATGCTGCTACTAGCCTTATGACGTTGATTTCATGGCTGAGTGATATTCCATTGTACATAAGGACCACAACTTCTTTATCCATTTTTCTCTTTCCTGGGATATTGAAGGTGTAACGAAGTGGAGGTTCTTGTCAAGAGAGCAGCCCTAAACTTTGGGGTGCCTGTGTCTTGCTGTTTTTTAGTTTTCCCAATTTACAGGCCCATGAGTGGAAGTGCCCTATGCTCTCTAAGCAGAGTTTTTTAGATGTTTCAGGACACACCGTACACTTCTCCAGGGTGGCTGTTCGCAATTTACATCCCGCCCATCAGCGTAGCAAGGCTCCCGTTTCTCCATGGCCTGTCCTGCATTTCTGGTTTTGACACTTTATTCAGCATGGCCCTTTTGACCGATGGGAAGCGAGACTTCTTTGTAGCGCTGATTTGCCTTTCCAGGTTGCTTGGTTGGCCAAAAAGGGCGTATGCGTTTTTTCCTGAATATATTCAGGAAAAAACGCATACGCCCTTTTTGGCCAAGGGCATCATTGTCGAGGTTTGGCCGCTTTTCCTGTGCTTTCAAGGCGATTCGAATCTACCTCCTGAAATGGGTTTCTTGCAATTCTGCCTTGCTTTCAAATTTTCTTCGTTGCCTTCCCTCAATATATTTGTGGTCGAGAGTTATAATTTATAACTCTGCAGGTTTGTGAATTGCAGTGCCCCTGAGCTCCATTTTCCAACTCGCTTGCTTGGGAGCTGGCCGCAAAAGCGCAAGATTGCTTCAGGCCCTATTCTGGTTCCGGGGGGCAGGCTGAGACTGTGGTTAATTCTTCTTCCTGATGGGAAAATAGAGTGACCTGTGCCTGTCCCAACACCTAGAGCTAGTCTCTCATTGGTTCCCCCTCTTCCCGTTCATCCTCAGGACAAATTGCCACCTGTACGGAACAGGAGGTTAAAGGTGCTGAGTCTCCAAGGAGGGAGATTGTTAGTAAAGCGGCTGGAATGGCGAACCCGAGCACAAGGGGATGAGAAATGAGGTGCGTTTTAGAAACCTTTCCCGATCACACGGTGTACCATCTTCTGGGTTTCTCGTGCATGTTTTCGATGTAGGAAGATGCCCTTGAACCTGGAGATTTGGGACCTATGGGATGGGTACCAAGCAGTATTACTTTAGAGGGTCTGCGTTTGCTCACCCAACCTCACCAAACCTCTCAGCCCCAAGAGTGTCCTCCCTTATGTCTCAATCAGCTGTGGGTCTAGATATGGTCAATCCAGGTGGCATCACAGCCCCTGAAATAATTTTGTAAGAATTTCTCTCTCTTTCATTGTCTTTGTTTCACGGGTTTTTAAAAGTAATTGATTTTTGTAATGGGGTTTAGCTGCTCTTCACTGCTGTGTTTATGCCGCTTTACACCCACTTGACTCACTTACAGACAGATATCAATACATAGGTTTTAAGATTCTTACTAGTCAGATATGTTCTTGGGCGCTGAATAGGGGGTGTTGAGTCCAGTTCACTGAGCAAGGAGTAGGGCTTGTCTATTACATATTGGGTTTATGGAACGGTATCTGAGCTAATTTGAACCCCGTGTTTTATGCATCACCCACCCTCACCTTTCCCGTTAAGCAGCCATAGTGTGTTTTCTAAACGTGTGACTCTGTTCCGTTTTGTAATTCAGTTCAAGTGTAGCGGTTTTTACATTCCCTCTATAAGTCATACCTTATGACAAGTGTCTTTTTCTGTGTGACTTATTTCACTTAGAATAGTCGTACCTACATCCACTCATAATGCTGCTACTAGCCTTATGACGTTGATTTCATGGCTGAGTGATATTCCATTGTACATAAGGACCACAACTTCTTTATCCATTTTTCTCTTTCCTGGGATATTGAAGGTGTAACGAAGTTGAGGTTCTTGTCAAGAGAGCAGCCCTAAACTTTGGGGTGCCTGTGTCTTGCTGTTTTTTAGTTTTCCCAATTTACAGGCCCATGAGTGGAAGTGCCCTATGCTCTCTAAGCAGAGTTTTTTAGATGTTTCAGGACACACCGTACACTTCTCCAGGGTGGCTGTTCGCAATTTACATCCCGCCCATCAGCGTAGCAAGGCTCCCGTTTCTCCATGGCCTGTCCTGCATTTCTGGTTTTGACACTTTATTCAGCATGGCCCTTTTGACCGATGGGAAGCGAGACTTCTTTGTAGCGCTGATTTGCCTTTCCAGGTTGCTTGGTTGGCCAAAAAGGGCGTATGCGTTTTTTCCTGAATATATTCAGGAAAAAACGCATACGCCCTTTTTGGCCAAGGGCATCATTGTCGAGGTTTTGCCGCTTTTCCTGTGCTTTCAAGGCGATTCGAATCTACCTCCTGAAATGGGTTTCTTGCAATTCTGCCTTGCTTTCAAATTTTCTTCGTTGCCTTCCCTCAATATATTTGTGGTCGAGATTTATAATTTATAACTCTGCAGGTTTGTGAATTGCAGTGCCCCTGAGCTCCATTTTCCAACTCGCTTGCTTGGGAGCTGGCCGCAAAAGCGCAGGATTGCTTCAGGCCCTATTCTGGTTCCGGGGGGCAGGCTGAGACTGTGGTTAATTCTTCTTCCGGATGGGAAAATGGAGTGACCTGTGCCTGTCCCAACACCTAGAGCTAGTCTCTCATTGGTTCCCCCTCTTCCCGTTCTTCCTCAGGACAAATTGCCACCTCTACGGAACAGGAGGTTAAAGGTGCTGAGTCTCCAAGGAGGGAGATTGTTAGTAAAGCGGCTGGAATGGCGAACCCGAGCACAAGGGGATGAGAAATGAGGTGCGTTTTAGAAACCTTTCCCGATCACACGGTGTACCATCTTCTGGGTTTCTCGTGCATGTTTTCGATGTAGGAAGATGCCCTTGAACCTGGAGATTTGGGACCTATGGGATGGGTACCACGCAGTATTACTTTAGAGGGTCTGCGTTTGCTCACCCAACCTCACCAAACCTCTCAGCCCCAAGAGTGTCCTCCCTTATGTCTCAATCAGCTGTGGGTCTAGATATGGTCAATCCAGGTGGCATCACAGCCCCTGAAATAATTTTGTAAGAATTTCTCTCTCTTTCATTGTCTTTGTTTCACGGGTTTTTAAAAGTAATTGATTTTTGTAATGGGGTTTAGCTGCTCTTCACTGCTGTGTTTATGCCGCTTTACACCCACTTGACTCACTTACAGAGAGATATCAATACATAGGTTTTAAGATTCTTACTAGTCAGATATGTTCTTGGGCGCTGAATAGGGGGTGTTGAGTCCAGGTCACTGAGCAAGGAGTAGGGCTTGTCTATTACATATTGGGTTTATGGAACGGTATCTGAGCTAATTTGAACCCCGTGTTTTATGCATCACCCACCCTCACCTTTCCCGTTAAGCAGCCATAGTGTGTTTTCTAAACGTGTGACTCTGTTCCGTTTTGTAATTCAGTTCAAGTGTAGCGGTTTTTACATTCCCTCTATAAGTCATACCTTATGACAAGTGTCTTTTTCTGTGTGACTTATTTCACTTAGAATCGTCGTACCTACATCCACTCATCATGCTGCTACTAGCCTTATGACGTTGATTTCATGGCTGAGTGATATTCCATTGTACATAAGGACCACAACTTCTTTATCCATTTTTCTCTTTCCTGGGATATTGAAGGTGTAACGAAGTGGAGGTTCTTGTCAAGAGAGCAGCCCTAAACTTTGGGGTGCCTGTGTCTTGCTGTTTTTTAGTTTTCCCAATTTACAGGCCCATGAGTGGAAGTGCCCTATGCTCTCTAAGCAGAGTTTTTTAGATGTTTCAGGACACACCGTACACTTCTCCAGGGTGGCTGTTCGCAATTTACATCCCGCCCATCAGCGTAGCAAGGCTCCCGTTTCTCCATGGCCTGTCCTGCATTTCTGGTTTTGACACTTTATTCAGCATGGCCCTTTTGACCGATGGGAAGCGAGACTTCTTTGTAGCGCTCATTTGCCTTTCCAGGTTGCTTGGTTGGCCAAAAAGGGCGTATGCGTTTTTTCCTGAATATATTCAGGAAAAAACGCATACGCCCTTTTTGGCCAAGGGCATCATTGTCGAGGTTTGGCCGATTTTCCTGTGCTTTCAAGGCGATTCGAATCTACCTCCTGAAATGGGTTTCTTGCAATTCTGCCTTGCTTTCAAATTTTCTTCGTTGCCTTCCCTCAATATATTTGTGGTCGAGAGTTATAATTTATAACTCTGCAGGTTTGTGAATTGCAGTGCCCCTGAGCTCCATTTTCCAACTCGCTTGCTTGGGAGCTGGCCGCAAAAGCGCAGGATTGCTTCAGGCCCTATTCTGGTTCCGGGGGGCAGGCTGAGACTGTGGTTAATTCTTCTTCCTGATGGGAAAATAGAGTGACCTGTGCCTGTCCCAACACCTAGAGCTAGTCTCTCATTGGTTCCCCCTCTTCCCGTTCATCCTCAGGACAAATTGCCACCTGTACGGAACAGGAGGTTAAAGGTGCTGAGTCTCCAAGGAGGGAGATTGTTAGTAAAGCGGCTGGAATGGCGAACCCGAGCACAAGGGGATGAGAAATGAGGTGCGTTTTAGAAACCTTTCCCGATCACACGGTGTACCATCTTCTGGGTTTCTCGTGCATGTTTTCGATGTAGGAAGATGCCCTTGAACCTGGAGATTTGGGACCTATGGGATGGGTACCACGCAGTATTACTTTAGAGGGTCTGCGTTTGCTCACCCAACCTCACCAAACCTCTCAGCCCCAAGAGTGTCCTCCCTTATGTCTCAATCAGCTGTGGGTCTAGATATGGTCAATCCAGGTGGCATCACAGCCCCTGAAATAATTTTGTAAGAATTTCTCTCTCTTTCATTGTCTTTGTTTCACGGGTTTTTAAAAGTAATTGATTTTTGTAATGGGGTTTAGCTGCTCTTCACTGCTGTGTTTATGCCGCTTTACACCCACTTGACTCACTTACAGACAGATATCAATACATAGGTTTTAAGATTCTTACTAGTCAGATATGTTCTTGGGCGCTGAATAGGGGGTGTTGAGTCCAGTTCACTGAGCAAGGAGTAGGGCTTGTCTATTACATATTGGGTTTATGGAACGGTATCTGAGCTAATTTGAACCCCGTGTTTTATGCATCACCCACCCTCACCTTTCCCGTTAAGCAGCCATAGTGTGTTTTCTAAACGTGTGACTCTGTTCCGTTTTGTAATTCAGTTCAAGTGTAGCGGTTTTTACATTCCCTCTATAAGTCATACCTTATGACAAGTGTCTTTTTCTGTGTGACTTATTTCACTTAGAATCGTCGTACCTACATCCACTCATAATGCTGCTACTAGCCTTATGACGTTGATTTCATGGATGAGTGATATTCCATTGTACATAAGGACCACAACTTCTTTATCCATTTTTCTCTTTCCTGGGATATTTAAGGTGTAACGAAGTTGAGGTTCTTGTCAAGAGAGCAGCCCTAAACTTTGGGGTGCCTGTGTCTTGCTGTTTTTTAGTTTTCCCAATTTACAGGCCCATGAGTGGAAGTGCCCTATGCTCTCTAAGCAGAGTTTTTTAGATGTTTCAGGACACACCGTACACTTCTCCAGGGTGGCTGTTCGCAATTTACATCCCGCCCATCAGCGTAGCAAGGCTCCCGTTTCTCCATGGCCTGTCCTGCATTTCTGGTTTTGACACTTTATTCAGCATGGCCCTTTTGACCGATGGGAAGCGAGACTTCTTTGTAGCGCTGATTTGCCTTTCCAGGTTGCTTGGTTGGCCAAAAAGGGCGTATGCGTTTTTTCCTGAATATATTCAGGAAAAAACGCATACGCCCTTTTTGGCCAAGGGCATCATTGTCGAGGTTTGGCCGCTTTTCCTGTGCTTTCAAGGCGATTCGAATCTACCTCCTGAAATGGGTTTCTTGCAATTCTGCCTTGCTTTCAAATTTTCTTCGTTGCCTTCCCTCAATATATTTGTGGTCGAGAGTTATAATTTATAACTCTGCAGGTTTGTGAATTGCAGTGCCCCTGAGCTCCATTTTGCAACTCGCTTGCTTGGGAGCTGGCCGCAAAAGCGCAGGATTGCTTCAGGCCCTATTCTGGTTCCGGGGGGCAGGCTGAGACTGTGGTTAATTCTTCTTCCTGATGGGAAAATGGAGTGACCTGTGCCTGTCCCAACACCTAGAGCTAGTCTCTCATTGGTTCCCCCTCTTCCCGTTCTTCCTCAGGACAAATTGCCACCTGTACGGAACAGGAGGTTAAAGGTGCTGAGTCTCCAAGGAGGGAGATTGTTAGTAAAGCGGCTGGAATGGCGAACCCGAGCACAAGGGGATGAGAAATGAGGTGCGTTTTAGAAACCTTTCCCGATCACACGGTGTACCATCTTCTGGGTTTCTCGTGCATGTTTTCGATGTAGGAAGATGCCCTTGAACCTGGAGATTTGGGACCTATGGGATGGGTACCACGCAGTATTACTTTAGAGGGTCTGCGTTTGCTCACCCAACCTCACCAAACCTCTCAGCCCCAAGAGTGTCCTCCCTTATGTCTCAATCAGCTGTGGGTGTAGATATGGTCAATCCAGGTGGCATCACAGCCCCTGAAATAATTTTGTAAGAATTTCTCTCTCTTTCATTGTCTTTGTTTCACGGGTTTTTAAAAGTAATTGATTTTTGTAATGGGGTTTAGCTGCTCTTCACTGCTGTGTTTATGCCGCTTTACACCCACTTGACTCACTTACAGAGAGATATCAATACATAGGTTTTAAGATTCTTACTAGTCAGATATGTTCTTGGGCGCTGAATAGGGGGTGTTGAGTCCAGTTCACTGAGCAAGGAGTAGGGCTTGTCTATTACATATTGGGTTTATGGAACGGTATCTGAGCTAATTTGAACCCCGTGTTTTATGCATCACCCACCCTCACCTTTCCCGTTAAGCAGCCATAGTGTGTTTTCTAAACGTGTGACTCTGTTCCGTTTTGTAATTCAGTTCAAGTGTAGCGGTTTTTACATTCCCTCTATAAGTCATACCTTATGACAAGTGTCTTTTTCTGTGTGACTTATTTCACTTAGAATCGTCGTACCTACATCCACTCATCATGCTGCTACTAGCCTTATGACGTTGATTTCATGGCTGAGTGAGATTCCATTGTACATAAGGACCACAACTTCTTTATCCATTTTTCTCTTTCCTGGGATATTGAAGGTGTAACGAAGTGGAGGTTCTTGTCAAGAGAGCAGCCCTAAACTTTGGGGTGCCTGTGTCTTGCTGTTTTTTAGTTTTCCCAATTTACAGGCCCATGAGTGGAAGTGCCCTATGCTCTCTAAGCAGAGTTTTTTAGATGTTTCAGGACACACCGTACACTTCTCCAGGGTGGCTGTTCGCAATTTACATCCCGCCCATCAGCGTAGCAGGGCTCCCGTTTCTCCATGGCCTGTCCTGCATTTCTGGTTTTGACACTTTATTCAGCATGGCCCTTTTGACCGATGGGAAGCGAGACTTCTTTGTAGCGCTCATTTGCCTTTCCAGGTTGCTTGGTTGGCCAAAAAGGGCGTATGCGTTTTTTCCTGAATATATTCAGGAAAAAACGCATACGCCCTTTTTGGCCAAGGGCATCATTGTCGAGGTTTGGCCGCTTTTCCTGTGCTTTCAAGGCGATTCGAATCTACCTCCTGAAATCTGTTTCCTGCAATTCTGCCTTGCTTTCAAATCCTCTTCGTTGCCTTCCCTCAATATATTTGTGGACGAGAGTTATCATTTATAACTCTGCAGGTTTATGAATTGCAGTGCCCCTGAGCTCCATTTTCCAACTCGCTTTCTTGGGAGCTGGCCGCAAAAGCGCAGGATTGCTTCAGGCCCTATTCTGGTTCCGGGCGGCAGGATGAGCCTGTGGTTAATTCTTCTTCCTGATGGGAAAATACAGTGACCTGTGCCTGTCCCAACACCTAGAGCTAGTCTCTCATTGGTTCCCCCTCTTTCCGTTCCTCCTCAGGACAAATTGCAACCTGAACGGAACAGGAGGTTAAAGGTGCTGAGTCTCCAAGGAGGGAGATTGCTAGTAAAGCGGCTGGAATGGCGAACCCGAGCACAAGGAGATGAGAAATGACGTGCGTTTTAGAAACCTTTCCCGATCACACGGTGTGCCATCTTCTGGGTTTCTCGTGCATGTTTTCGATGTAGGAAGATGCCCTTGAACCTGGAGATTTGGGACCCATGGGATGGGTACCACGCAGTATTACTTTAGAGGGTCTGCGTTTGCTCACCCAACCTCACCAAACCTCTCAGCCCCTAGAGTGTCCACCCTTATGTCTCAATCAGCTCTGGGTCTAGATATGGTCAATCCAGGTGGCATCACAGCCCCTGAAATAATTTTGTAAGAATTTCTCTCTCTTTCATTGTCTTTGTTTCACGGGTTTTTAAAAGTAATTGATTTTTGTAATGGGGTTTAGCTGCTCTTCACTGCTGTGTTTATGCCGCTTTACACCCACTTGACTCACTTACAGAGAGATATCAATACATAGGTTTTAAGATTCTTACTAGTCAGATATGTTCTTGGGCGCTGAATAGGGGGTGTTGAGTCCAGTTCACTGAGCAAGGAGTAGGGCTTGTCTATTACATATTGGGTTTATGGAACGGTATCTGAGCTAATTTGAACCCCGTGTTTTATGCATCACCCACCCTCACCTTTCCCGTTAAGCAGCCATAGTGTGTTTTCTAAACGTGTGACTCTGTTCCGTTTTGTAATTCAGTTCAAGTGTAGCGGTTTTTACATTCCCTCTATAAGTGATATCTTATGACAAGTGTCTTTTTCTGTGTGACTTATTTCACTTAGAATCGTCGTACCTACATCCACTCATAATGCTGCTACTAGCCTTATGACGTTGATTTCATGGCTGAGTGATATTCCATTGTACATAAGGACCACAACTTCTTTATCCATTTTTCTCTTTCCTGGGATATTGAAGGTGTAACGAAGTGGAGGTTCTTGCCATGAGAGCAGCCCTAAATTTTGGGGTGCCTGTGTCTTGCTGATTTTTATTTTTCCCAATTTACAGGCCTATGAGTGGAAGTGCCCTATGCTCTCTAAGCTGAGTTTTTTAGATGTTTCAGGACACACCGTACACTTCTCCAGGGTGGCTGTTGGCAATTTACATCCCGCCCCTCAGCGTAGCAAGGCTCCCGTTTCTCCATGGCCTGTCCTGCGTTTCTGGTTGTGACACTTTATTCAGCATGGCCCTTTTGACCGATGGGAAGCGAGACTTCTTTGTAGCGCTGATTTGCCTTTCCAGGTTGCTTGGTTGGCCAAAAAGGGCGTATGCGTTTTTTCCTGAATATATTCAGGAAAAAACGCATACGCCCTTTTTGGCCAAGGGCATCATTGTCGAGGTTTGGCCGCTTTTTCTGTGCTTTCAAGGCGATTCGAATCTACCTCCTGAAATCTGTTTCCTGCAATTCTGCCTTGCTTTCAAATTTTCTTCGTTGCCTTCCCTCAATATATTTGTGGTCGAGAGTTATAATTTATAACTCTGCAGGTTTGTGAATTGCAGTGCCCCTGAGCTCCATTTTCCAACTCGCTTTCTTGGGAGCTGGCCGCAAAAGCGCAGGATTGCTTCAGGCCCTATTCTGGTTCCGGGGGGCAGGCTGAGACTGTGGTTAATTCTTCTTCCTGATGGGAAAATAGAGTGACCTGTGCCTGTCCCAACACCTAGAGCTAGTCTCTCATTGGTTCCCCCTCTTTCCGTTCATCCTCAGGACAAATTGCCACCTGTACGGAACAGGAGGTTAAAGGTGCTGAGTCTCCAAGGAGGGAGATTGTTAGTAAAGCGGCTGGAATGGCGAACCCGAGCACAAGGGGATGAGAAATGAGGTGCGTTTTAGAAACCTTTCCCGATCACACGGTGTACCATCTTCTGGGTTTCTCGTGCATGTTTTCGATGTAGGAAGATGCCCTTGAACCTGGAGATTTGGGACCTATGGGATGGGTACCACGCAGTATTACTTTAGAGGGTCTGCGTTTGCTCACCCAACCTCACCAAACCTCTCAGCCCCAAGAGTGTCCTCCCTTATGTCTCAATCAGCTGTGGGTCTATATATGGTCAATCCAGGTGGCATCACAGCCCCTGAAATAATTTTGTAAGAATTTCTCTCTCTTTCATTGTCTTTGTTTCACGGGTTTTTAAAAGTAATTGATTTTTGTAATGGGGTTTAGCTGCTCTTCACTGCTGTGTTTATGCCGCTTTACACCCACTGGACTCACTTACAGAGAGATATCAATACATAGGTTTTAAGATTCTTACTAGTCAGATATGTTCTTGGGCGCTGAATAGGGGGTGTTGAGTCCAGTTCACTGAGCAAGGAGTAGGGCTTGTCTATTACATATTGGGTTTATGGAACGGTATCTGAGCTAATTTGAACCCCGTGTTTTATGCATCACCCACCCTCACCTTTCCCGTTAAGCAGCCATAGTGTGTTTTCTAAACGTGTGACTCTGTTCCGTTTTGTAATTCAGTTCAAGTGTAGCGGTTTTTACATTCCCTCTATAAGTCATACCTTATGACAAGTGTCTTTTTCTGTGTGACTTATTTCACTTAGAATCGTCGTACCTACATCCACTCATAATGCTGCTACTAGCCTTATGACGTTGATTTCATGGCTGAGTGATATTCCATTGTACATAAGGACCACAACTTCTTTATCCATTTTTCTCTTTCCTGGGATATTGAAGGTGTAACGAAGTGGAGGTTCTTGTCAAGAGAGCAGCCCTAAACTTTGGGGTGCCTGTGTCTTGTTGTTTTTTAGTTTTCCCAATTTACAGGCCCATGAGTGGAAGTGCCCTATGCTCTCTAAGCAGAGTTTTTTAGATGTTTCAGGACACACCGTACACTTCTCCAGGGTGGCTGTTCGCAATTTACATCCCGCCCATCAGCGTAGCAAGTCTCCCGTTTCTCCATGGCCTGTCCTGCATTTCTGGTTGTGACACTTTATTCAGCATGGCCCTTTTGACCGATGGGAAGCGAGACTTCTTTGTAGCGCTGATTTGCCTTTCCAGGTTGCTTGGTTGGCCAAAAAGGGCGTATGCGTTTTTTCCTGAATATATTCAGGAAAAAACGCATACGCCCTTTTTGGCCAAGGGCATCATTGTCGAGGTTTGGCCGCTTTTCCTGTGCTTTCAAGGCGATTCGAATCTACCTCCTGAAATCTGTTTCCTGCAATTCTGCCTTGCTTTCAAATCCTCTTCGTTGCCTTCCCTCAATATATTTGTGGACGAGAGTTATCATTTATAACTCTGCAGGTTTGTGAATTGCAGTGCCCCTGAGCTCCATTTTCCAACTCGCTTTCTTGGGAGCTGGCCGCAAAAGCGCAGGATTGCTTCAGGCCCTATTCTGGTTCCGGGCGGCAGGCTGAGCCTGTGGTTAATTCTTCTTCCTGATGGGAAAATAGAGTGACCTGTGCCTGTCCCAACACCTAGAGCTAGTCTCTCATTGGTTCCCCCTCTTCCCGTTCTTCCTCAGGACAAATTGCCACCTGTACGGAACAGGAGGTTAAAGGTGCTGAGTCTCCAAGGAGGGAGATTGTTAGTAAAGTGGCTGGAATGGCGAACCCGAGCACAAGGGGATGAGAAATGAGGTGCGTTTTAGAAACCTTTCCCGATCACACGGTGTACCATCTTCTGGGTTTCTCGTGCATGTTTTCGATGTAGGAAGATGCCCTTGAACCTGGAGATTTGGGACCTATGGGATGGGTACCACGCAGTATTACTTTAGAGGGTCTGCGTTTGCTCACCCAACCTCACCAAACCTCTCAGCCCCAAGAGTGTCCTCCCTTATGTCTCAATCAGCTGTGGGTCTAGATATGGTCAATCCAGGTGGCATCACAGCCCCTGAAATAATTTTGTAAGAATTTCTCTCTCTTTCATTGTCTTTGTTTCACGGGTTTTTAAAAGTAATTGATTTTTGTAATGGGGTTTAGCTGCTCTTCACTGCTGTGTTTATGCCGCTTTACACCCACTTGACTCACTTACAGAGAGATATCAATACATAGGTTTTAAGATTCTTACTAGTCAGATATGTCCTTGGGCGCTGAATAGGGGGTGTTGAGTCCAGGTCACTGAGCAAGGAGTAGGGCTTGTCTATTACATATTGGGTTTATGGAACGGTATCTGAGCTAATTTGAACCCTGTGTTTTATGCATCACCCACCCTCACCTTTCCCGTTAAGCAGCCATAGTGTGTTTTCTAAACGTGTGACTCTGTTCCGTTTTGTAATTCAGTTCAAGTGTAGCGGTTTTTACATTCCCTCTATAAGTCATACCTTATGACAAGTGTCTTTTTCTGTGTGACTTATTTCACTTAGAATCGTCGTACCTACATCCACTCATCATGCTGCTACTAGCCTTATGACGTTGATTTCATGGCTGAGTGATATTCCATTGTACATAAGGACCACAACTTCTTTATCCATTTCTCTCTTTCCTGGGATATTGAAGGTGTAACGAAGTGGAGGTTCTTGTCAAGAGAGCAGCCTTAAACTTTGGGGTGCCTGTGTCTTGCTGTTTTTTAGTTTTCCCAATTTACAGGCCCATGAGTGGAAGTGCCCTATGCTCTCTAAGCAGAGTTTTTTAGATGTTTCAGGACACACCGTACACTTCTCCAGGGTGGCTGTTCGCAATTTACATCCCGCCCATCAGCGTAGCAAGGCTCCCGTTTCTCCATGGCCTGTCCTGCATTTCTGGTTTTGACACTTTATTCAGCATGGCCCTTTTGACCGATGGGAAGCGAGACTTCTTTGTAGCGCTCATTTGCCTTTCCAGGTTGCTTGGTTGGCCAAAAAGGGCGTATGCGTTTTTTCCTGAATATATTCAGGAAAAAACGCATACGCCCTTTTTGGCCAAGGGCATCATTGTCGAGGTTTGGCCGATTTTCCTGTGCTTTCAAGGCGATTCGAATCTACCTCCTGAAATGGGTTTCTTGCAATTCTGCCTTGCTTTCAAATTTTCTTCGTTGCCTTCCCTCAATATATTTGTGGTCGAGAGTTATAATTTATAACTCTGCAGGTTTGTGAATTGCAGTGCCCCTGAGCTCCATTTTCCAACTCGCTTGCTTGGGAGCTGGCCGCAAAAGCGCAGGATTGCTTCAGGCCCTATTCTGGTTCCGGGGGGCAGGCTGAGACTGTGGTTAATTCTTCTTCCTGATGGGAAAATAGAGTGACCTGTGCCTGTCCCAACACCTAGAGCTAGTCTCTCATTGGTTCCCCCTCTTCCCGTTCATCCTCAGGACAAATTGCCACCTGTACGGAACAGGAGGTTAAAGGTGCTGAGTCTCCAAGGAGGGAGATTGTTAGTAAAGCGGCTGGAATGGCGAACCCGAGCACAAGGGGATGAGAAATGAGGTGCGTTTTAGAAACCTTTCCCGATCACACGGTGTACCATCTTCTGGGTTTCTCGTGCATGTTTTCGATGTAGGAAGATGCCCTTGAACCTGGAGATTTGGGACCTATGGGATGGGTACCACGCAGTATTACTTTAGAGGGTCTGCGTTTGCTCACCCAACCTCACCAAACCTCTCAGCCCCAAGAGTGTCCTCCCTTATGTCTCAATCAGCTGTGGGTCTAGATATGGTCAATCCAGGTGGCATCACAGCCCCTGAAATAATTTTGTAAGAATTTCTCTCTCTTTCATTGTCTTTGTTTCACGGGTTTTTAAAAGTAATTGATTTTTGTAATGGGGTTTAGCTGCTTTTCACTGCTGTGTTTATGCCGCTTTACACCCACTTGACTCACTTACAGAGAGATATCAATACATAGGTTTTAAGATTCTTACTAGTCAGATATGTTCTTGGGCGCTGAATAGGGGGTGTTGAGTCCAGTTCACTGAGCAAGGAGTAGGGCTTGTCTATTACATATTGGGTTTATGGAACGGTATCTGAGCTAATTTGAACCCCGTGTTTTATGCATCACCCACCCTCACCTTTCCCGTTAAGCAGCCATAGTGTGTTTTCTAAACGTGTGACTCTGTTCCGTTTTGTAATTCAGTTCAAGTGTAGCGGTTTTTACATTCCCTCTATAAGTCATACCTTATGACAAGTGTCTTTTTCTGTGTGACTTATTTCACTTAGAATCGTCGTACCTACATCCACTCATCATGCTGCTACTAGCCTTATGACGTTGATTTCATGGCTGAGTGATATTCCATTGTACATAAGGACCACAACTTCTTTATCCATTTTTCTCTTTCCTGGGATATTGAAGGTGTAACGAAGTGGAGGTTCTTGTCAAGAGAGCAGCCCTAAACTTTGGGGTGCCTGTGTCTTGCTGTTTTTTAGTTTTCCCAATTTACAGGCCCATGAGTGGAAGTGCCCTATGCTCTCTAAGCAGAGTTTTTTAGATGTTTCAGGACACACCGTACACTTCTCCAGGGTGGCTGTTCGCAATTTACATCCCGCCCATCAGCGTAGCAAGGCTCCCGTTTCTCCATGGCCTGTCCTGCATTTCTGGTTTTGACACTTTATTCAGCATGGCCCTTTTGACCGATGGGAAGCGAGACTTCTTTGTAGCGCTGATTTGCCTTTCCAGGTTGCTTGGTTGGCCAAAAAGGGCGTATGCGTTTTTTCCTGAATATATTCAGGAAAAAACGCATACGCCCTTTTTGGCCAAGGGCATCATTGTCGAGGTTTGGCCGCTTTTCCTGTGCTTTCAAGGCGATTCGAATCTACCTCCTGAAATGGGTTTCTTGCAATTCTGCCTTGCTTTCAAATTTTCTTCGTTGCCTTCCCTCAATATATTTGTGGTCGAGAGTTATAATTTATAACTCTGCAGGTTTGTGAATTGCAGTGCCCCTGAGCTCCATTTTGCAACTCGCTTGCTTGGGAGCTGGCCGCAAAAGCGCAGGATTGCTTCAGGCCCTATTCTGGTTCCGGGGGGCAGGCTGAGACTGTGGTTAATTCTTCTTCCTGATGGGAAAATGGAGTGACCTGTGCCTGTCCCAACACCTAGAGCTAGTCTCTCATTGGTTCCCCCTCTTCCCGTTCTTCCTCAGGACAAATTGCCACCTGTACGGAACAGGAGGTTAAAGGTGCTGAGTCTCCAAGGAGGGAGATTGTTAGTAAAGCGGCTGGAATGGCGAACCCGAGCACAAGGGGATGAGAAATGAGGTGCGTTTTAGAAACCTTTCCCGATCACACGGTGTACCATCTTCTGGGTTTCTCGTGCATGTTTTCGATGTAGGAAGATGCCCTTGAACCTGGAGATTTGGGACCTATGGGATGGGTACCACGCAGTATTACTTTAGAGGGTCTGCGTTTGCTCACCCAACCTCACCAAACCTCTCAGCCCCAAGAGTGTCCTCCCTTATGTCTCAATCAGCTGTGGGTGTAGATATGGTCAATCCAGGTGGCATCACAGCCCCTGAAATAATTTTGTAAGAATTTCTCTCTCTTTCATTGTCTTTGTTTCACGGGTTTTTAAAAGTAATTGATTTTTGTAATGGGGTTTAGCTGCTCTTCACTGCTGTGTTTATGCCGCTTTACACCCACTTGACTCACTTACAGAGAGATATCAATACATAGGTTTTAAGATTCTTACTAGTCAGATATGTTCTTGGGCGCTGAATAGGGGGTGTTGAGTCCAGTTCACTGAGCAAGGAGTAGGGCTTGTCTATTACATATTGGGTTTATGGAACGGTATCTGAGCTAATTTGAACCCCGTGTTTTATGCATCACCCACCCTCACCTTTCCCGTTAAGCAGCCATAGTGTGTTTTCTAAACGTGTGACTCTGTTCCGTTTTGTAATTCAGTTCAAGTGTAGCGGTTTTTACATTCCCTCTATAAGTCATACCTTATGACAAGTGTCTTTTTCTGTGTGACTTATTTCACTTAGAATCGTCGTACCTACATCCACTCATCATGCTGCTACTAGCCTTATGACGTTGATTTCATGGCTGAGTGAGATTCCATTGTACATAAGGACCACAACTTCTTTATCCATTTTTCTCTTTCCTGGGATATTGAAGGTGTAACGAAGTGGAGGTTCTTGTCAAGAGAGCAGCCCTAAACTTTGGGGTGCCTGTGTCTTGCTGTTTTTTAGTTTTCCCAATTTACAGGCCCATGAGTGGAAGTGCCCTATGCTCTCTAAGCAGAGTTTTTTAGATGTTTCAGGACACACCGTACACTTCTCCAGGGTGGCTGTTCACAATTTACATCCCGCCCATCAGCGTAGCAGGGCTCCCGTTTCTCCATGGCCTGTCCTGCATTTCTGGTTTTGACACTTTATTCAGCATGGCCCTTTTGACCGATGGGAAGCGAGACTTCTTTGTAGCGCTCATTTGCCTTTCCAGGTTGCTTGGTTGGCCAAAAAGGGCGTATGCGTTTTTTCCTGAATATATTCAGGAAAAAACGCATACGCCCTTTTTGGCCAAGGGCATCATTGTCGAGGTTTGGCCGCTTTTCCTGTGCTTTCAAGGCGATTCGAATCTACCTCCTGAAATGGGTTTCTTGCAATTCTGCCTTGCTTTCAAATTTTCTTCGTTGCCTTCCCTCAATATATTTGTGGTCGAGAGTTATAATTTATAACTCTGCAGGTTTGTGAATTGCAGTGCCCCTGAGCTCCATTTTGCAACTCGCTTGCTTGGGAGCTGGCCGCAAAAGCGCAGGATTGCTTCAGGCCCTATTCTGGTTCCGGGGGGCAGGCTGAGACTGTGGTTAATTCTTCTTCCTGATGGGAAAATGGAGTGACCTGTGCCTGTCCCAACACCTAGAGCTAGTCTCTCATTGGTTCCCCCTCTTCCCGTTCTTCCTCAGGACAAATTGCCACCTGTACGGAACAGGAGGTTAAAGGTGCTGAGTCTCCAAGGAGGGAGATTGTTAGTAAAGCGGCTGGAATGGCGAACCCGAGCACAAGGGGATGAGAAATGAGGTGCGTTTTAGAAACCTTTCCCGATCACACGGTGTACCATCTTCTGGGTTTCTCGTGCATGTTTTCGATGTAGGAAGATGCCCTTGAACCTGGAGATTTGGGACCTATGGGATGGGTACCACGCAGTATTACTTTAGAGGGTCTGCGTTTGCTCACCCAACCTCACCAAACCTCTCAGCCCCAAGAGTGTCCTCCCTTATGTCTCAATCAGCTGTGGGTGTAGATATGGTCAATCCAGGTGGCATCACAGCCCCTGAAATAATTTTGTAAGAATTTCTCTCTCTTTCATTGTCTTTGTTTCACGGGTTTTTAAAAGTAATTGATTTTTGTAATGGGGTTTAGCTGCTCTTCACTGCTGTGTTTATGCCGCTTTACACCCACTTGACTCACTTACAGAGAGATATCAATACATAGGTTTTAAGATTCTTACTAGTCAGATATGTTCTTGGGCGCTGAATAGGGGGTGTTGAGTCCAGTTCACTGAGCAAGGAGTAGGGCTTGTCTATTACATATTGGGTTTATGGAACGGTATCTGAGCTAATTTGAACCCCGTGTTTTATGCATCACCCACCCTCACCTTTCCCGTTAAGCAGCCATAGTGTGTTTTCTAAACGTGTGACTCTGTTCCGTTTTGTAATTCAGTTCAAGTGTAGCGGTTTTTACATTCCCTCTATAAGTCATACCTTATGACAAGTGTCTTTTTCTGTGTGACTTATTTCACTTAGAATCGTCGTACCTACATCCACTCATCATGCTGCTACTAGCCTTATGACGTTGATTTCATGGCTGAGTGAGATTCCATTGTACATAAGGACCACAACTTCTTTATCCATTTTTCTCTTTCCTGGGATATTGAAGGTGTAACGAAGTGGAGGTTCTTGTCAAGAGAGCAGCCCTAAACTTTGGGGTGCCTGTGTCTTGCTGTTTTTTAGTTTTCCCAATTTACAGGCCCATGAGTGGAAGTGCCCTATGCTCTCTAAGCAGAGTTTTTTAGATGTTTCAGGACACACCGTACACTTCTCCAGGGTGGCTGTTCACAATTTACATCCCGCCCATCAGCGTAGCAGGGCTCCCGTTTCTCCATGGCCTGTCCTGCATTTCTGGTTTTGACACTTTATTCAGCATGGCCCTTTTGACCGATGGGAAGCGAGACTTCTTTGTAGCGCTCATTTGCCTTTCCAGGTTGCTTGGTTGGCCAAAAAGGGCGTATGCGTTTTTTCCTGAATATATTCAGGAAAAAACGCATACGCCCTTTTTGGCCAAGGGCATCATTGTCGAGGTTTGGCCGCTTTTCCTGTGCTTTCAAGGCGATTCGAATCTACCTCCTGAAATCTGTTTCCTGCAATTCTGCCTTGCTTTCAAATCCTCTTCGTTGCCTTCCCTCAATATATTTGTGGACGAGAGTTATCATTTATAACTCTGCAGGTTTGTGAATTGCAGTGCCCCTGAGCTCCATTTTCCAACTCGCTTTCTTGGGAGCTGGCCGCAAAAGCGCAGGATTGCTTCAGGCCCTATTCTGGTTCCGGGCGGCAGGCTGAGCCTGTGGTTAATTCTTCTTCCTGATGGGAAAATACAGTGACCTGTGCCTGTCCCAACACCTAGAGCTAGTCTCTCATTGGTTCCCCCTCTTTCCGTTCCTCCTCAGGACAAATTGCCACCTGAACGGAACAGGAGGTTAAAGGTGCTGAGTCTCCAAGGAGGGAGATTGCTAGTAAAGCGGCTGGAATGGCGAACCCGAGCACAAGGAGATGAGAAATGACGTGCGTTTTAGAAACCTTTCCCGATCACACGGTGTGCCATCTTCTGGGTTTCTCGTGCATGTTTTCGATGTAGGAAGATGCCCTTGAACCTGGAGATTTGGGACCCATGGGATGGGTACCACGCAGTATTACTTTAGAGGGTCTGCGTTTGCTCACCCAACCTCACCAAACCTCTCAGCCCCTAGAGTGTCCACCCTTATGTCTCAATCAGCTCTGGGTCTAGATATGGTCAATCCAGGTGGCATCACAGCCCCTGAAATAATTTTGTAAGAATTTCTCTCTCTTTCATTGTCTTTGTTTCACGGGTTTTTAAAAGTAATTGATTTTTGTAATGGGGTTTAGCTGCTCTTCACTGCTGTGTTTATGCCGCTTTACACCCACTTGACTCACTTACAGAGAGATATCAATACATAGGTTTTAAGATTCTTACTAGTCAGATATGTTCTTGGGCGCTGAATAGGGGGTGTTGAGTCCAGTTCACTGAGCAAGGAGTAGGGCTTGTCTATTACATATTGGGTTTATGGAACGGTATCTGAGCTAATTTGAACCCCGTGTTTTATGCATCACCCATCCTCACCTTTCCCGTTAAGCAGCCATAGTGTGTTTTCTAAACGTGTGACTCTGTTCCGTTTTGTAATTCAGTTCAAGTGTAGCGGTTTTTACATTCCCTCTATAAGTCATACCTTATGACAAGTGTCTTTTTCTGTGTGACTTATTTCACTTAGAATCGTCGTACCTACATCCACTCATCATGCTGCTACTAGCCTTATGACGTTGATTTCATGGCTGAGTGAGATTCCATTGTACATAAGGACCACAACTTCTTTATCCATTTTTCTCTTTCCTGGGATATTGAAGGTGTAACGAAGTGGAGGTTCTTGTCAAGAGAGCAGCCCTAAACTTTGGGGTGCCTGTGTCTTGCTGTTTTTTAGTTTTCCCAATTTACAGGCCCATGAGTGGAAGTGCCCTATGCTCTCTAAGCAGAGTTTTTTAGATGTTTCAGGACACACCGTACACTTCTCCAGGGTGGCTGTTCACAATTTACATCCCGCCCATCAGCGTAGCAGGGCTCCCGTTTCTCCATGGCCTGTCCTGCATTTCTGGTTTTGACACTTTATTCAGCATGGCCCTTTTGACCGATGGGAAGCGAGACTTCTTTGTAGCGCTCATTTGCCTTTCCAGGTTGCTTGGTTGGCCAAAAAGGGCGTATGCGTTTTTTCCTGAATATATTCAGGAAAAAACGCATACGCCCTTTTTGGCCAAGGGCATCATTGTCGAGGTTTGGCCGCTTTTCCTGTGCTTTCAAGGCGATTCGAATCTACCTCCTGAAATCTGTTTCCTGCAATTCTGCCTTGCTTTCAAATCCTCTTCGTTGCCTTCCCTCAATATATTTGTGGACGAGAGTTATCATTTATAACTCTGCAGGTTTGTGAATTGCAGTGCCCCTGAGCTCCATTTTCCAACTCGCTTTCTTGGGAGCTGGCCGCAAAAGCGCAGGATTGCTTCAGGCCCTATTCTGGTTCCGGGCGGCAGGCTGAGCCTGTGGTTAATTCTTCTTCCTGATGGGAAAATACAGTGACCTGTGCCTGTCCCAACACCTAGAGCTAGTCTCTCATTGGTTCCCCCTCTTTCCGTTCCTCCTCAGGACAAATTGCCACCTGAACGGAACAGGAGGTTAAAGGTGCTGAGTCTCCAAGGAGGGAGATTGCTAGTAAAGCGGCTGGAATGGCGAACCCGAGCACAAGGAGATGAGAAATGACGTGCGTTTTAGAAACCTTTCCCGATCACACGGTGTGCCATCTTCTGGGTTTCTCGTGCATGTTTTCGATGTAGGAAGATGCCCTTGAACCTGGAGATTTGGGACCCATGGGATGGGTACCACGCAGTATTACTTTAGAGGGTCTGCGTTTGCTCACCCAACCTCACCAAACCTCTCAGCCCCTAGAGTGTCCACCCTTATGTCTCAATCAGCTCTGGGTCTAGATATGGTCAATCCAGGTGGCATCACAGCCCCTGAAATAATTTTGTAAGAATTTCTCTCTCTTTCATTGTCTTTGTTTCACGGGTTTTTAAAAGTAATTGATTTTTGTAATGGGGTTTAGCTGCTCTTCACTGCTGTGTTTATGCCGCTTTACACCCACTTGACTCACTTACAGAGAGATATCAATACATAGGTTTTAAGATTCTTACTAGTCAGATATGTTCTTGGGCGCTGAATAGGGGGTGTTGAGTCCAGTTCACTGAGCAAGGAGTAGGGCTTGTCTATTACATATTGGGTTTATGGAACGGTATCTGAGCTAATTTGAACCCCGTGTTTTATGCATCACCCATCCTCACCTTTCCCGTTAAGCAGCCATAGTGTGTTTTCTAAACGTGTGACTCTGTTCCGTTTTGTAATTCAGTTCAAGTGTAGCCGGTTTTACATTCCCTCTATAAGTGATATCTTATGACAAGTGTCTTTTTCTGTGTGACTTATTTCACTTAGAATCGTCGTACCTACATCCACTCATAATGCTGCTACTAGCCTTATGACGTTGATTTCATGGCTGAGTGATATTCCATTGTACATAAGGACCACAACTTCTTTATCCATTTTTCTCTTTCCTGGGATATTGAAGGTGTAACGAAGTGGAGGTTCTTGCCATGAGAGCAGCCCTAAATTTTGGGGTGCCTGTGTCTTGCTGATTTTTATTTTTCCCAATTTACAGGCCTATGAGTGGAAGTGCCCTATGCTCTCTAAGCTGAGTTTTTTAGATGTTTCAGGACACACCGTACACTTCTCCAGGGTGGCTGTTGGCAATTTACATCCCGCCCCTCAGCGTAGCAAGGCTCCCGTTTCTCCATGGCCTGTCCTGCGTTTCTGGTTGTGACACTTTATTCAGCATGGCCCTTTTGACCGATGGGAAGCGAGACTTCTTTGTAGCGCTGATTTGCCTTTCCAGGTTGCTTGGTTGGCCAAAAAGGGCGTATGCGTTTTTTCCTGAATATATTCAGGAAAAAACGCATACGCCCTTTTTGGCCAAGGGCATCATTGTCGAGGTTTGGCCGCTTTTTCTGTGCTTTCAAGGCGATTCGAATCTACCTCCTGAAATCTGTTTCCTGCAATTCTGCCTTGCTTTCAAATTTTCTTCGTTGCCTTCCCTCAATATATTTGTGGTCGAGAGTTATAATTTATAACTCTGCAGGTTTGTGAATTGCAGTGCCCCTGAGCTCCATTTTCCAACTCGCTTTCTTGGGAGCTGGCCGCAAAAGCGCAGGATTGCTTCAGGCCCTATTCTGGTTCCGGGGGGCAGGCTGAGACTGTGGTTAATTCTTCTTCCTGATGGGAAAATAGAGTGACCTGTGCCTGTCCCAACACCTAGAGCTAGTCTCTCATTGGTTCCCCCTCTTTCCGTTCATCCTCAGGACAAATTGCCACCTGTACGGAACAGGAGGTTAAAGGTGCTGAGTCTCCAAGGAGGGAGATTGTTAGTAAAGCGGCTGGAATGGCGAACCCGAGCACAAGGGGATGAGAAATGAGGTGCGTTTTAGAAACCTTTCCCGATCACACGGTGTACCATCTTCTGGGTTTCTCGTGCATGTTTTCGATGTAGGAAGATGCCCTTGAACCTGGAGATTTGGGACCTATGGGATGGGTACCACTCAGTATTACTTTAGAGGGTCTGCGTTTGCTCACCCAACCTCACCAAACCTCTCAGCCCCAAGAGTGTCCTCCCTTATGTCTCAATCAGCTGTGGGTCTATATATGGTCAATCCAGGTGGCATCACAGCCCCTGAAATAATTTTGTAAGAATTTCTCTCTCTTTCATTGTCTTTGTTTCACGGGTTTTTAAAAGTAATTGATTTTTGTAATGGGGTTTAGCTGCTCTTCACTGCTGTGTTTATGCCGCTTTACACCCACTGGACTCACTTACAGAGAGATATCAATACATAGGTTTTAAGATTCTTACTAGTCAGATATGTTCTTGGGCGCTGAATAGGGGGTGTTGAGTCCAGTTCACTGAGCAAGGAGTAGGGCTTGTCTATTACATATTGGGTTTATGGAACGGTATCTGAGCTAATTTGAACCCCGTGTTTTATGCATCACCCACCCTCACCTTTCCCGTTAAGCAGCCATAGTGTGTTTTCTAAACGTGTGACTCTGTTCCGTTTTGTAATTCAGTTCAAGTGTAGCGGTTTTTACATTCCCTCTATAAGTCATACCTTATGACAAGTGTCTTTTTCTGTGTGACTTATTTCACTTAGAATCGTCGTACCTACATCCACTCATAATGCTGCTACTAGCCTTATGACGTTGATTTCATGGCTGAGTGATATTCCATTGTACATAAGGACCACAACTTCTTTATCCATTTTTCTCTTTCCTGGGATATTGAAGGTGTAACGAAGTGGAGGTTCTTGTCAAGAGAGCAGCCCTAAACTTTGGGGTGCCTGTGTCTTGTTGTTTTTTAGTTTTCCCAATTTACAGGCCCATGAGTGGAAGTGCCCTATGCTCTCTAAGCAGAGTTTTTTAGATGTTTCAGGACACACCGTACACTTCTCCAGGGTGGCTGTTCGCAATTTACATCCCGCCCATCAGCGTAGCAAGTCTCCCGTTTCTCCATGGCCTGTCCTGCATTTCTGGTTGTGACACTTTATTCAGCATGGCCCTTTTGACCGATGGGAAGCGAGACTTCTTTGTAGCGCTGATTTGCCTTTCCAGGTTGCTTGGTTGGCCAAAAAGGGCGTATGCGTTTTTTCCTGAATATATTCAGGAAAAAACGCATACGCCCTTTTTGGCCAAGGGCATCATTGTCGAGGTTTGGCCGCTTTTCCTGTGCTTTCAAGGCGATTCGAATCTACCTCCTGAAATCTGTTTCCTGCAATTCTGCCTTGCTTTCAAATCCTCTTCGTTGCCTTCCCTCAATATATTTGTGGACGAGAGTTATCATTTATAACTCTGCAGGTTTGTGAATTGCAGTGCCCCTGAGCTCCATTTTCCAACTCGCTTTCTTGGGAGCTGGCCGCAAAAGCGCAGGATTGCTTCAGGCCCTATTCTGGTTCCGGGCGGCAGGCTGAGCCTGTGGTTAATTCTTCTTCCTGATGGGAAAATAGAGTGACCTGTGCCTGTCCCAACACCTAGAGCTAGTCTCTCATTGGTTCCCCCTCTTTCCGTTCATCCTCAGGACAAATTGCCACCTGTACGGAACAGGAGGTTAAAGGTGCTGAGTCTCCAAGGAGGGAGATTGTTAGTAAAGCGGCTGGAATGGCGAACCCGAGCACAAGGGGATGAGAAATGAGGTGCGTTTTAGAAACCTTTCCCGATCACACGGTGTACCATCTTCTGGGTTTCTCGTGCATGTTTTCGATGTAGGAAGATGCCCTTGAACCTGGAGATTTGGGACCTATGGGATGGGTACCACGCAGTATTACTTTAGAGGGTCTGCGTTTGCTCACCCAACCTCACCAAACCTCTCAGCCCCAAGAGTGTCCTCCCTTATGTCTCAATCAGCTGTGGGTCTATATATGGTCAATCCAGGTGGCATCACAGCCCCTGAAATAATTTTGTAAGAATTTCTCTCTCTTTCATTGTCTTTGTTTCACGGGTTTTTAAAAGTAATTGATTTTTGTAATGGGGTTTAGCTGCTCTTCACTGCTGTGTTTATGCCGCTTTACACCCACTGGACTCACTTACAGAGAGATATCAATACATAGGTTTTAAGATTCTTACTAGTCAGATATGTTCTTGGGCGCTGAATAGGGGGTGTTGAGTCCAGTTCACTGAGCAAGGAGTAGGGCTTGTCTATTACATATTGGGTTTATGGAACGGTATCTGAGCTAATTTGAACCCCGTGTTTTATGCATCACCCACCCTCACCTTTCCCGTTAAGCAGCCATAGTGTGTTTTCTAAACGTGTGACTCTGTTCCGTTTTGTAATTCAGTTCAAGTGTAGCGGTTTTTACATTCCCTCTATAAGTCATACCTTATGACAAGTGTCTTTTTCTGTGTGACTTATTTCACTTAGAATCGTCGTACCTACATCCACTCATAATGCTGCTACTAGCCTTATGACGTTGATTTCATGGCTGAGTGATATTCCATTGTACATAAGGACCACAACTTCTTTATCCATTTTTCTCATTCCTGGGATATTGAAGGTGTAACGAAGTGGAGGTTCTTGTCAAGAGAGCAGCCCTAAACTTTGGGGTGCCTGTGTCTTGTTGTTTTTTAGTTTTCCCAATTTACAGGCCCATGAGTGGAAGTGCCCTATGCTCTCTAAGCAGAGTTTTTTAGATGTTTCAGGACACACCGTACACTTCTCCAGGGTGGCTGTTCGCAATTTACATCCCGCCCATCAGCGTAGCAAGTCTCCCGTTTCTCCATGGCCTGTCCTGCATTTCTGGTTGTGACACTTTATTCAGCATGGCCCTTTTGACCGATGGGAAGCGAGACTTCTTTGTAGCGCTGATTTGCCTTTCCAGGTTGCTTGGTTGGCCAAAAAGGGCGTATGCGTTTTTTCCTGAATATATTCAGGAAAAAACGCATACGCCCTTTTTGGCCAAGGGCATCATTGTCGAGGTTTGGCCGCTTTTCCTGTGCTTTCAAGGCGATTCGAATCTACCTCCTGAAATCTGTTTCCTGCAATTCTGCCTTGCTTTCAAATCCTCTTCGTTGCCTTCCCTCAATATATTTGTGGACGAGAGTTATCATTTATAACTCTGCAGGTTTGTGAATTGCAGTGCCCCTGAGCTCCATTTTCCAACTCGCTTTCTTGGGAGCTGGCCGCAAAAGCGCAGGATTGCTTCAGGCCCTATTCTGGTTCCGGGCGGCAGGCTGAGCCTGTGGTTAATTCTTCTTCCTGATGGGAAAATAGAGTGACCTGTGCCTGTCCCAACACCTAGAGCTAGTCTCTCATTGGTTCCCCCTCTTCCCGTTCTTCCTCAGGACAAATTGCCACCTGTACGGAACAGGAGGTTAAAGGTGCTGAGTCTCCAAGGAGGGAGATTGTTAGTAAAGCGGCTGGAATGGCGAACCCGAGCACAAGGGGATGAGAAATGAGGTGCGTTTTAGAAACCTTTCCCGATCACACGGTGTACCATCTTCTGGGTTTCTCGTGCATGTTTTCGATGTAGGAAGATGCCCTTGAACCTGGAGATTTGGGACCTATGGGATGGGTACCACGCAGTATTACTTTAGAGGGTCTGCGTTTGCTCACCCAACCTCACCAAACCTCTCAGCCCCAAGAGTGTCCTCCCTTATGTCTCAATCAGCTGTGGGTCTAGATATGGTCAATCCAGGTGGCATCACAGCCCCTGAAATAATTTTGTAAGAATTTCTCTCTCTTTCATTGTCTTTGTTTCACGGGTTTTTAAAAGTAATTGATTTTTGTAATGGGGTTTAGCTGCTCTTCACTGCTGTGTTTATGCCGCTTTACACCCACTTGACTCACTTACAGAGAGATATCAATACATAGGTTTTAAGATTCTTACTAGTCAGATATGTTCTTGGGCGCTGAATAGGGGGTGTTGAGTCCAGGTCACTGAGCAAGGAGTAGGGCTTGTCTATTACATATTGGGTTTATGGAACGGTATCTGAGCTAATTTGAACCCTGTGTTTTATGCATCACCCACCCTCACCTTTCCCGTTAAGCAGCCATAGTGTGTTTTCTAAACGTGTGACTCTGTTCCGTTTTGTAATTCAGTTCAAGTGTAGCGGTTTTTACATTCCCTCTATAAGTCATACCTTATGACAAGTGTCTTTTTCTGTGTGACTTATTTCACTTAGAATCGTCGTACCTACATCCACTCATCATGCTGCTACTAGCCTTATGACGTTGATTTCATGGCTGAGTGATATTCCATTGTACATAAGGACCACAACTTCTTTATCCATTTTTCTCTTTCCTGGGATATTGAAGGTGTAACGAAGTGGAGGTTCTTGTCAAGAGAGCAGCCCTAAACTTTGGGGTGCCTGTGTCTTGCTGTTTTTTAGTTTTCCCAATTTACAGGCCCATGAGTGGAAGTGCCCTATGCTCTCTAAGCAGAGTTTTTTAGATGTTTCAGGACACACCGTACACTTCTCCAGGGTGGCTGTTCGCAATTTACATCCCGCCCATCAGCGTAGCAAGGCTCCCGTTTCTCCATGGCCTGTCCTGCATTTCTGGTTTTGACACTTTATTCAGCATGGCCCTTTTGACCGATGGGAAGCGAGACTTCTTTGTAGCGCTCATTTGCCTTTCCAGGTTGCTTGGTTGGCCAAAAAGGGCGTATGCGTTTTTTCCTGAATATATTCAGGAAAAAACGCATACGCCCTTTTTGGCCAAGGGCATCATTGTCGAGGTTTGGCCGATTTTCCTGTGCTTTCAAGGCGATTCGAATCTACCTCCTGAAATGGGTTTCTTGCAATTCTGCCTTGCTTTCAAATTTTCTTCGTTGCCTTCCCTCAATATATTTGTGGTCGAGAGTTATAATTTATAACTCTGCAGGTTTGTAAATTGCAGTGCCCCTGAGCTCCATTTTCCAACTCGCTTGCTTGGGAGCTGGCCGCAAAAGCGCAGGATTGCTTCAGGCCCTATTCTGGTTCCGGGGGGCAGGCTGAGACTGTGGTTAATTCTTCTTCCTGATGGGAAAATAGAGTGACCTGTGCCTGTCCCAACACCTAGAGCTAGTCTCTCATTGGTTCCCCCTCTTCCCGTTCATCCTCAGGACAAATTGCCACCTGTACGGAACAGGAGGTTAAAGGTGCTGAGTCTCCAAGGAGGGAGATTGTTAGTAAAGCGGCTGGAATGGCGAACCCGAGCACAAGGGGATGAGAAATGAGGTGCGTTTTAGAAACCTTTCCCGATCACACGGTGTAACATCTTCTGGGTTTCTCGTGCATGTTTTCGATGTAGGAAGATGCCCTTGAACCTGGAGATTTGGGACCTATGGGATGGGTACCACGCAGTATTACTTTAGAGGGTCTGCGTTTGCTCACCCAACCTCACCAAACCTCTCAGCCCCAAGAGTGTCCTCCCTTATGTCTCAATCAGCTGTGGGTCTAGATATGGTCAATCCAGGTGGCATCACAGCCCCTGAAATAATTTTGTAAGAATTTCTCTCTCTTTCATTGTCTTTGTTTCACGGGTTTTTAAAAGTAATTGATTTTTGTAATGGGGTTTAGCTGCTCTTCACTGCTGTGTTTATGCCGCTTTACACCCACTTGACTCACTTACAGAGAGATATCAATACATAGGTTTTA